>NC_073388.1:21976607-22311607 GCF_028641065.1 Leucoraja erinaceus | reverse complement strand
GAGACACACATCTGCATACCAATGGAGAAAATAGTATAGATGGAGATATGAACCGATGAGTCAAAAAGGCAAAAACATTATTTTTTTCCTTTCCTAAAATTCCTTTTAAATCCTTCTCCTCTCAAACCTATGCCATCTAGGTCTTGATTCCCCTAGCCTCAGACAAAGAGTGTATAATTTCAGAATAAAAATAATTGTATGTAAATTTTAAGTTGAACAATTAAATATTTTATGCAAGTGTTTTCATTGCACCATATATTTAATCTGCTCTTCTCTCTTTCCATTTAACTCTATCGCTCAATGTAAAGAGTGTACAGATAATTTTGCATGGAAGTTGAATGATCCACTTTTGGAATCACTTGGAGTCTGCGCTGTTGCAAAGCCCATCAAAACATATTTCCCCTGGCAGCAGATAGTCAGGAAAGTTAGAATTCTCTGCTTATACACCTCCATTATATTATCCCTTATCCTCCTAAACTCCAAAAAAATGCAGTCCCAGCTTGCTCAACCATACCCTATAACCAGACCCGCGGATCCTTGCAACATCCTTATACTGTAAATCTCTGCACATTTTCCAGTTCATGCTACATGGATTGGAAAGATTTCGAGAATATAGGCCAGATGTGAACAAATGGGACGAGCTTACATGGGGCATCTTTATCGCCATGGACTAGTTGGAACCAAGGGCCTGTTACCATGCTGCATGACTCTTAGAGAAATTGATTCCCTGCATTTTTGTCCACAAAATTATTTTCTACTGCAGACATTCAGAAACCTCCATGGAACTTTGTAGATTGCACTATCAATGATCACAAGGAAAACATAAAGCTGAAGACATTGAGGCAAACATGTCATCCTGTCAAATTTTTGGGTTATCTTCAACATGATTGAAGACCATAGCGTGAAAACAAACATTTTAAGGTGCTCTCAATCCAATCTCCCAGAGAACTGCAAGAATTCTTCAAGCGACTCACTGAAAATGCAATACGATTCACTTTAACAAACCTTGCCCAGTGTTTTGGAAATTACTGTGTTCTCCCACTTTTAGTGGACAATCAGACTCATGTTCAATCAAAGTCCAAACTCACTACATCTCTTCCTACTTGTCCAGAGTTAATGTGATGTTAATGACATGGTCTACTTGGACAAGTTTAGTTCACACAGGAACTTGACTCTCACTAAGTTTGCTCTCTACCTGCAATATGAATCAGAGATCCATCTCAGTGATTTTAATTCACAGAAGGACCCTCTATGGATCATCCGGGGCCGGAATGTTTGTAGGTGTTCACGATATGTGTGTGTATATACATGGGTGTCTCAGTGTACAGTGTGTAGACGAACACTACAGAAGTGAATCTATGTTTTTGGTCAAGTTGTGGTCTCATCAATGGTTTTGTGGCTCAGAGATAAATTCACATAGGCAAGGGAGTACGTCAGTTTTTTTCCCCTCCTCTTTTTCCTTAGGAACTACATTGCAAAACGAAAGCAGGAGAACAGTCCAGATTGTGAAAAGTTGGTGTCAAACATATTTCATGATATATGAGCCTGGAAAATGTTTCAACTTGTATAATACGTTGAAATGCCATGAAAACAGGATTTCAGAGCTCTTGCTTACATCGAGATATAAACCGTACAAAATCTTTAATGGCTTAATTAAAAATCCAGTTTGATTAAAATAAAAATTAGATATCGATATATTAATTTAGACATGTATAAGAATAACTGGGCTACACATGAACAGAGGCTGTAATGCAGGGTGCTGGTAGGAAGACTACATGTTTAATTTAGTTCAGTTTAGTTTAGTTTTGTTTAGTTTAATTTAGTTTAGTTTAGTTCAGTTTAGTTTAGCTTAGTTTAGTTCAGTTTCGAGAAACAGTGTGGAAACAGGACATTCAGCTCTCCGAGTCCTTGCCGACCAATGATAACCCTTACACTAATTCTATTCTATGCACTAGGGGCAATTTACAGAAGCCAATTAACCTACAAACGTACATGTCTATTGAATGTCGGAGGAAACTGGAGCACCTGGGGAAAACCCATGTGGTTACAGGGAGAATGTACAAACTCCGTACAGATAGCACCCATGATCAGGATAAAACCCGGGTCTCTGGCACTGTGAGGAAATAGCTCAACCGCTGCATCCCTTGTTGTTCAAGGATATGCATACTTCCACAGATTTTCCTGTTTTTCGACTGGAAAATTATCTGTTGAGCCCACACTAGGTTAACCTGATACAAGTCCAATGGGCCACTGAACGGAAGAAATCAGATGCCAGGAGAAAAGTAAGTAGATCTTCTAACTTGGTGGAATTAAGTAAATTTGAATGTTTTAAAATACGTAAGCAGCATGAATGTTACAACTTTTACGATTTTTAATGGTTTAATGTTTTAACATTATTTTTATTTAAATAGCCCTGAGAGACTTTGAGCAATTGCTAATGTTAGAACCAGTCAGCTATATTGGTAGAGGTCCCGTGCTGCATTACACTGCCCATGGCATGCTGTTCCATTACAATTCATCCGTCCAATGGAAATCTGAGCACAAGACCATTATTTCAAATTTGCAGCACCAGCAATATTATTAAATCCTTGCTGACCTGCTAGAATGAAGCAGATTACATCTTTATTTACTTGTCATGCCACTTGTCACCTAGTAATTATAGAGACACAAAAGGCGGCAGATGCTGGAATCCTGAACTCAGCAGCTCAGGCAGCATCTGTAGGTGGAAATGGACAGATGAAGTTTTGAGTTAGGATGTTTCTGCAGTCTGAAAATGTCACCTGTCTATTGCACTCCACAAATGCTGCCATGTGATTCTTCAGTAAGTGTCTACCTTTAAGTTTATGGAAACCCGAAAATAAAACTAACATTTTTGCAAATTTGAATGTTGTTTCACATAGTTCAAGTTCAAGTGAATTTATTGTCATGTGTCCCTGTATAGGACAATGAAATTCTTGCTTTGCTTCAGCACACAGAACATAGATGAACATCTCTACTATGGGAAAAATATGTTTGGCGCAATCTTTTAGAGAATTTAATTTATTTTTTCCTCTTCTTTTTCCAGGTTGCCCATTGCATTCGGTCATATCCATTGCATTTATATAACCATATAACCATATAACCATATAACAATTACAGCACGGAAACAGGCCATCTCGGCCCTACAAGTCCATGCCGAACAATTTTTTTTTTTCCCCCTTAGTCCCACCTGCCTGCACTCATACCATAACCCTCCATTCCCTTCTCATCCATATGCCTATCCAATTTATTTTTAAATTATACCAATGAACCTGCCTCCACCACTTCCACTGGGAGCGCATTCCACACCGCCACCACTCTCTGCGTGAAGAAGTTGCCCCTCATATTACCCCTAAACTTCTGTCCCTTAATTCTGAAGTCATGTCCTCTTGTTTGAATCTTCCCTATTCTCAAAGGGAAAAGCTTGTCCACATCAACTCTGTCTATCCCTCTCATCATTTTAAAGACCTCTATCAGGTCCCCCCTTAACCTTCTGCGCTCCAGAGAATAAAGACCTAACTTATTCAACCTATCTCTGTAACTTAGTTGTTGAAACCCAGGCAACATTCTAGTAAATCTCCTCTGTACTCTCTCTATTTTGTTGACATCCTTCCTATAATTGGGCGACCAAAATTGTACACCATACTCCAGATTTCGTCTCACCAATGCCTTGTACAATTTTAACATTACATCCCAGCTTCTATACTCAATGCTCTGATTTATAAAGGCTAGCATACCAAAAGCTTTCTTTACCACCCTATCTATATGAGATTCCACCTTCAAGGAACTATGCACGGTTATACCCAGATCCCTCTGTTCAACTGTATTCTTCAATTCCCTACCATTTACCATGTACGTCCTATTTTGATTTGTCCTGCCAAGGTGTAGCACCTCACATTTATCAGCATTAAACTCCATCTCCAGTCCATTTTTCCAAATGGCCTAAATCACTCTGTAGACTTTGGAAATCCTCTTCATTATCCACAACACCCCCTATCTTGGTATCATCTGCATACTTACTAATCCAATTTACCACACCTTCATCCAGATCATTGATGTACATGACAAACAACAAAGGACCCAACACAGATCCCTGAGGCACCCCACTAGTCACCTGCCTCCAACCCGATAAACAGCCATCCACCATTACCCTCTGGCTTCTCCCATTCAGCCACTGTTGAATCCATCTTGCTATTCCTGCATTTATACCTAACAGTTGAACCTTCTTAACCAACCTTCCATGAGGACCCTTGTCAAAGGCCTTACTAAAGTCCATCTAGACAACATCCACTGCTTTACCCTCGTCAATTTCCCTAGTAACCTCTTCAAAAAATTCAAGAAGATTAGTCAAACATGACCTTCCAGGCACAAATCCATGTTGACTGTTCCTAATCAGACCCTGTTTATCTAGATGCTTATATATATTATCTCTAAGTATCTTTTCCATTAATTTGCCCACCACTGAAGTCAAACTAACAGGTCTATAATTGCTAGGTTTACTCTTAGAACCCTTTTTAAACAATGGAACAACATGCGCAGTACGCCAATCCTCGGGGACTATTCCCGTTTCTAATGACATTTGAAATATTTCTGTCATAGCCCCGGCTATTTCTACACTAACTTCCCTCAATGTCCTAGGGAATATCCTGTCAGGACCTGGAGACTTATCCACTTTTATATTTTTCAAAAGTGTCAGTACTTCTTTTACTTTGAACCTCATAGTATCCATAGCTACTCTACTAGTTTCCCTTACCTCACATAATTCAATATCCTTCTCCTTGGTGAATACCGAAGAAAAAAAAAAATTGTTCAATATCTCCCCCATCTCTTTTGGCTCTGCAGATAGCTGTCCACTCTGTCTCTCCAATGGACCAATTTTATCCCTCCTTATCCTTTTGCTATTAATATAGCTGTAGAAACCCTTTGGATTGACTTTCACCTTACTTGCCAAAGCAACCTCATATAGAAACATAGAAACATAGAAATTAGGTGCAGGAGTAGGCCATTCGGCCCTTCGAGCCTGCACCGCCATTCAATATGATCATGGCTGATCATCCAACTAAGTATCCCGTACCTGCCTTCTCTCCATACCCCCTGATCCCCTTAGCCAGAAGGGCCACATCTAACTCCCTCTTAAATATAGCCAATGAAGTGGCCTCAACTACCCTCTGTGGCAGAGAGTTCCAGAGATTCACCACTCTCTGCGTGAAAAAAGTTCTTCTCATCTCGGTTTTAAAGGATTTCCCCTTTATCCTTAAGCTGTGACCCCTTGTCCTGGACTTCCCCAACATCGGGAACAATCTTCCTGCATCTAGCCTGTCCAACCCCTTAAGAATTTTGTAAGTTTCTATAAGATCCCCTCTCAATCTTCTAAATTCTAGAGAGTATAAACCAAGTCTATCCAGTCTTTCTTCATAAGACAGTCCTGACATCCCAGGAATCAGTCTGGTGAACCGTCTCTGCACTCCCTCTATGGCAATAATGTCCTTCCTCAGATTTGGAGACCAAAACTGTACGCAATACTCCAGGTGTGGTCTCACCAAGACCCTGTACAACTGCAGTAGAACCTCTCTGCTCCTATACTCAAATCCTTTTGCAATGAAAGCTAACATACCATTTGCTTTCTTTACTGCCTGCTGCACCTGCATGCCTACCTTCAATGACTGGTGTACCATGACACCCAGGGCTCGCTGCATCTCCCCCTTTCCCAATCGGCCACCATTTAGATAATAAATTCTTTTAGCCTTTCTAATTTCTTTCTTAAGATTCTTTTTACATTCCTTATACTCCTCAAGCACCTCATTTACTTCATGCTGCCTATAATTATTGTAGATCTCCCTCTTTTTCCGAACAAGATGTCCAATTTCCCTTGAAAACCAGGGCTCTTTCCAATTTTTACTGTTTCCTTTCAACCGAACAGGAACCTAAAGATTCTGTACTCTTAAAATTTCCCCTTTAAATGTCCTCCATTTCTCTTCTACATCTTTCCCATAAAACAAAATGTCCCAGTTCACTCCTTTTAAATCATCTCGCATTGCATCAAAGTTAGCCTTTCTCCAATCAAAAATCTCAACCCTAGGTCCAGTTCTGACCCTCTCCATAATTATATTGAAACATATGTGATAAACAATACTGTAAAATATTACTGATTTAAGAATATAAAATCAAATTTTTGTCACAGTCTTTCAAATTATAGTATCTTCTTCAAATAAACCACCAAAAATATACTTTTTCGATCTAATGCATTGATTTTAAACCTTCGTAACAGTTTGCTACCGAAAAAAGTGGTGATTATCTGCAAGAATGTTAACCGTCACATAACATTTCACCAACTTCCTCAAAAACAATACTAACTTCAAATCAATAAGCAGAAGCATACTGTTAATTTATCAATTACAATTGATAATTATGGTAATTGTTGTATTATTTTACACGTTATAGTGTTTTATTGTCATATATCCCAGACGGGACATTGAAATTCACATGGTAAGAGCCTTTTGAATTCCGGGGTCTTTTCAGGGCGAAAGTGCGCATCTATGCCATTTAAATCCATGAGGGATTGCTCAACGCAGGTGAGTAAATTACTCCAATCGTCGGGACAATACATTTTTGAATAAAACTGTAAGATTTATAATTCGATCAAGAATAGAGGAATATTTTTAAGGGTGATTAATATTTTAATTATTAATACCTACGATTTGAAAGTATTTTCATTTCAGATAGATCCCCCATTAAATAAATATGCCGATGGAATTTTTACAATTAACCATCAGGACATGCGGTTTTCCGGGAGAGGGGCATCGAACATCGGGAATTTAAAAAAACCAAAAACACTTTATTCATTTCGGGTTTAATCTTTATTTATGAGGAATATGTTTATTAACAATATAGAAAAAGTAGAAATGGGATAGAATTAGGGATTTCCCTATTATACAGCATCAAAGTAACGGGACACCAAGGTAGACACTTACTGAAGAATCATCCTGCCTCACTCGTTAAGCTCCTTCAGCAGTATGTTTTTACTCAGTAATAATAAATGACTAGGTACAAGTAATTTTTTTCCTAATTACTGACGACTAAATTTCTTGGTCTAAAAATACTCAACCACACAAGGCACCCAGTTGGTCCACATTTTAGTCTATTTCATATCCTCTTCATCTGCTAAACCCAACCTAGAAATGTAAAAAACTCTAGCTTTAGCTTTAACGTGAGAGGGGCAAAGGTTACTAGAGATGTGTGGGGTACGTTTTTACACGGAGAATGGTGGGTGCCTGAAATGTGCTGCCAGGGATGGTGGTGGTGGAATTTAAGTGGCTTTTACATATGTACATGGATATGCAAGGAATGGAGTGATATGGATCACGTGCAGGGACAGGATATTAGTTTAACCTGGCATCCACATTATGCGCTGAAGGGCCTGTTCCTGAGCTGCAGTTCTATATCTATAACACCCAGAGAGATCTCAGCATTGCAACCTAGAGAATAGCTCTTGAGCCAGATTTGTAACCCAGTGACACAGGGAAAGTGCTGCTTTCACATGGCTTGGTCTGGTGCACTACTCCAGACCATGGTCTCTCATGCTGACTCAATAAGACACTAGCCTCAATCTCAGGCTTTGTGACATTTCACAATTCTATTTTAGAATGTACAGCGGAGGATTCGTCTCCAGATTGCAAGATTCTGCCAAAAACCCTTTAGTGTTAAAGGTCTTTGTGTTCTTACATGCAAATATTTTCCAATTGTAATATAAATGTAATGTAAATGCCAGCACCCCTTGAGGCCAGGAGTAGAAACTGGCGAGTGTGCCTGTGCCTCGTGACTGATAGCATGTGACCTTCTAAAGTTTCTGTTAGTTGTTGGAAATAAACTCTTCTTACAAGATGTTGGACGTGTATTCATTGTGCTAGTCACAACAGGGTCATACAGCAAACATTACATGGTATGAGGCCGGACTCTTTCACACGCGCGAGTAGGGCTTTCACATTTGCGTCATGCTGGGCTGCGTTCTCACCCCAGACGAGAATGTTGTCAATGACAATCTCCACTCCTTCTAAATCACCAAACTCTTCCTGCATCGCCTGCTGCCAAATCTCACTTGCGGATGAGATTCCGAATGGAAGCACAAGGTATCGGTATCTCCCAAAGGGAGTATTAAATGTGATCAGGTGCGAGCTGGAGTCGCTCAGTGGGAACTGCCAGTACCCACTTGTAGCATCAAATTTCGAGAACCATTTTGCCTTTGGCATGCGGGCTGCAATGTTCTAGAATGTCGGCATCAGGAAATGCTCCCTGTGAATGGCCGCATTGAGGTCACCTGGGTCAAGGCATATGCGGACTTCACCATTAGGCTTGCTAACAACAGTCATTGAATTCACCCAATCTGTCTCGGTTCGCTCAAAATAGTTTGTATTGTAAATTAATTTGTGACCCCAATGTTGAAGGGGGAGATGTAATGTACTGTAAATGTAATGTAAATGCTAGCACCCCTTGAGGCCAGCAGTGGAAGCTAGCGAATGTGTCTGTACCTCGTGACTGATAACATGTGACCTTTTAGAAGTTCCTGTTAGTTGTTGGAAATAAACTCTTCTTACAAGATGTCGGATGTGTATTCATTGTGCTAGCCACAACAGGGTCTTACAGAAGACATTACACCAATTAAACGTTTATATCTTTTATCATTTCTGACCTTTTATTTGCTTTCTGTTGAGAATTTAGACCATTTTTTCCTTTAGGGAAAGGGCAGCATTTGCAAAGTTTATTCTATTAATGAGTACAATGTTTGATAGCAATCTAATATTTTATGAGTTAAATTTGCAACATAAGGGTTTTCAGCTTCTGCTGATCATATCTTTTGTTGCATCCACCATGAGAGGTAAAACAATATTGTACTACAGGCTGGCTATGTTGCCCTGTCTCCAATGTGTTTCTTTTTTTCTCTAGAGCTGTTGCATGACCTGGGTGGGCGGCGTGACCGATGTCGCAGCGGCCTCTGCAGTCTGTCTGTCTTTTTAAAAATGTTTTTGTCCTGTTGAGGGTATAGTTTGTAGTGGGCCTTTAAATGTGTATGTGTGGGTGGCGGGGGGTGGGTGGGGGAAACTTTTAAATCTCTTCCCTGCACGGGGACCCGACCTTTTCCCTGTCGGGTCTCCGTTGTCGTTAGGGCCTAGCACCGTGGAGCGGCCTCCAACCGGAACGACCTGGGGGCTCAAGTCACGGAGCTTGCGGAGCTGCGGACCTACTATCGTGGAGCTGGCCAGCTTCGGAGCGTGGAGAGTTCGGAGCGTGGAGAGATGCGGTGGCGCGCGGCTGCGACCCGACTCCGGTGGATGGTGACACTGGGAGCTTGCGGGTCCCCGGTGGGAGACTGCTTTACGGAGCACCGGCAATGGCGACTTCTCCCGCCCAAATTGCGGGGTTGAAAGTGACCCGGAGCGGAGCCTTACATCGCCCGGCGCGACTTTAAATGACCGCGGACTTGCTAGCGCCCGCTGGGGGCTCCAACATCAAGACCCGGAGCAGGGCCTTACATCGCACGGCACGGCACGGCACGGCACGGCTTTAAATGGCCGTGGGACTTGCTAGCACCCGCCGGGGGCTTTGACTTGGACCAGGAGAAGAATGGAGAGCAGGGGAGAGACAAGACTTTGCCTTCCATCACAATGAGGAGGAGATTCACTGTGATGGATGTTTGTGTAAATTGTGTTGGTGTGTGTCTTGGTTCTTTTCTTGTGTGACTGCAGAAACCAAATTTCGTTTGAACCTCGTGTGAGGTTCAAATGACAAATAAATGGTATTGTATTGTAAAGGAGCTCAATCTTTTAACCTTTATCCTAAATCTATCCTCTTTAATATTAACCACCTGATCTGGGATGGAATTCCTGCAGATTCTCTATATTCTTCACAATTCTATATACCTCAATTACACTCCTCTGCAGACCTCAATCTCTCTTCAAAATGTAAATGCTCCATCTTAAGCAACATCGTGGGGAATCTTCCAACACCCTTCCAATAGTGTGACGACCAGAACTGCTTGCAGTACTCCAGCTGGAATCTGACCAATGTTTTATTAATTTAGTACATCTGCCGTGCTCATTCAATCAACACCTTGGCTAATGAAGGCCATCGTCCCATCAACCTACTTACCCAGATTATTTATCTGCGCTGACACCTTTAATAATTTTGGATTTGCCCAACAAGGACCGTCCATTCCTCCCGAGAACTTATTCTTCACCAACACACTTGTATCACCGTTTAGCCTAAGACAACTTCTCTAACCTCAGCCGAGAGCTTCCAAATTACAGACATCACTCCCCACCAGAGGGGAGAGTACACTCGATCAATGTTATACTACAATCAAGAACGCAGATCGCTCTGTTCCCCTTGCGGCTCTGGGATTCTCTGATCATTGTTTAGTTCACCTTATTCCAACCTACAGGAAGAAACTAAAATTTGCTCAGCCTGTGGTCAGAACAATGAAAAAGTGGACAAGCGAGGGCATTGATAACCTACAGTCCTGCTTTGACTGTACTGATTAGAATGTGTTCAGAGAAGCAACCAGTGAAGGAAATGGGGGTGGGGTACGCAGGGGGACGGTGTTCCTCTACTTTTCAGTTTCCAGTTTCCATCCTGTGCGTGAATTCGCAGATTTATCCTGCGCTACTTAATCCAGGGGCGAGCGAATGAGCGGACAGACGGACGAAAGCAACGATCATAGAGCGGAATAGATGACACTTTGGGTCGAGACCCTTCTTCACACTGAGTCAGGGGAAAGAGGAACAAGAGATATAGACGGTACTAAGGACAAATGAATGGAAGATATGCCTATATCTCCCGTTTCCCTTGACTGTCGGTCTGAAGAAAGGTCTCGACGTGAAATTTCACCTATTCCGCTCTATGATCGTTGCTTTCATCCGTCTGTCTCACTCTTGGTGCCGGCGCTCACACACACACACACACACACACACACACACACACACACACACACACACACACACACACACACACACACACACACACACACACACACACACACACACACACACACACACACACACACACACACACACACACACACACACACACACACACACACCTACTTTCAGCCTGATTGACCTCCAGACAGACCCTTCCCCACCCACTCCTCCCCAATCACCCACTTGCAGCCTGACTCCAATATGCAAAGACTGGGTCCTCATCCATTACCCAGCCTCTCCTCGCTCCCCAACATCAGTCTGGCCACTTCTCCATCACTAACAATAGAAATTGAGGAGGTGGAGAAGTTATTCAGGAGACAGAAAAGCCAGAAATCTCCAGGACCGGACAAAGTTTACCCCTCTACTCTCAAGCTCTGTGCCGAACAACTGGCACCGGTCTACACAGACATTTTCAACCAGTCCCTGCAAACCTGCACTGTCCCTGCCTGCTTCAAAGTCTCCACTATTGTTCATGTACCCAAAAAGCCAAGGATTACTGGTCTTAATGACTACAGGCCTGTCGCACTGACCACTGTGTCATGAAGACCCTTGAAGGACTTGTGCTGGCCCACCTGAAATATGTCACAAAGACTTGTGCTGGACCCCCTGCAGTTTGCATAATGGGCCAATAGATCAGTGGATGACTCAGCCAACCTAGGCCTGCATTTCATCCTCCAGCAGCTAGACCGCCAGGGGACCTATGCAAGGATTTTGTTTGTGGATTTTCGCTCTGCATTTAACACCATTGTGCCAGAGCTACTACACTCCAATCTCTCCCAATTGACTGTGCCTGAACCCCTCTGACAGTGGATCCCAGCTTCCAGTCAGACAGGAAGCAGCATGTGAGGCTGGGAAAGCATATCTTGGACCCGCCGAGAAAGTTGTTGGCTGCATTGATGAACATTACACCGCAAGAGCCAGGAAGTGAGCAGGTAGATCATCTCTGACCCTCTCATCCTGGCCAACAACTCTTTGAAGCACTTCCCTCTGGAAGGCGACTCCGGACTGGCAAAGCCGCCACAGCCAGACATAAAAACAGCTTTTTTCCATGAGCAGTAGCTCCACTCAACAACCAAATGTCTGCAGTCTCCTTTTGCTCTGATATTTTATTTCATTCTTCTCGTTTAAATTATAATGCTTTATTCTTAATAGTTTACTGTATAGTTTGCGAGCAAAGCACCAAGGCAAATTCCTTGTGTATACATACTTGGCTAATAAAATGTATTCAATTCAATTCAATATTATCGACAACTTCAGCAACTTTGTATGATCTGCAAATGTACTGGTCATGCCTACCATGTGTGGTCATACCACATAATTTGGGGTCATATCACATCCAAATCATTCACGCATATTACAAGCAGTAAGCACAATCCTTATGACATATCACTAGTCACAGCCATTTAAAAGCACAAAAACAAACCTGTAATCTCTCTCTCCTATTGCCAAACCAATTTTGCATCAAATTTGCCAATGTGCTCAGGATTCCATGGGCTCTAACCTTATTTGTTCCCACATGGATCAATCTGCCATGCAAGAATTTGCCAATAGTTTATTTAAGTCCATATACACAATATAAACCACATCTACTGCACTGCCTTGTTGATACATTTTGTTAGCTCCTCGGAAAATTCAACCAATATAGAAATTCCTACTTATCTCCATCCTAAATATCTGACGCATTTTCTTGAAACTTTTTCCCCATGGCTCCGTATACTTCAACTTGAGGAAGAGCCTCAATGAGATCACCTGTCATTCTTCTGAACTCCAGAAAATATAGGCAAACCTTATACCAGGAATGAATCAAGTGGGTTTGCATTCCACTAACTCAAATCCAAGCGATTACATCTTTGAGATTACAAAACTGCACGAAGTACTCCACAATATGTCTCAGCAAAGTGCAGAGTAATGTAAGCAAGAATTCTTTACATATACTTAATTCCACTTGCAATAAGGACCAACATGCCACTTATCATTCCAATTGCTTACTGTATGTGCACATTTACTTTCTGCTTCTCACGAATCAACAACGAAGGATGCCTTATGATCAATAGACTTGGCAGGGAAAAACATTATGTTAATAGTTAACTTTATTCAAGCTTAATAATTTTCTATTTGGTTTCTTCACCCACCACCAAAGATCAAGTATAAAAGTAATAAATCTTTGTCTACATTTATATTATTTTAACAACCTTCACCACGTATCTCAGTTCAATCATTATTTCTCCAGTCATAAAAAGAAACATTTAGTTCATGCACCATGAGCTAAACTATTCCCTGCTCTATGGAAGAGCTTAGATACTTGTACGTTTACTCGTCCAGCTTCTCCCTATGCAAATTCAGTGTAAAGTGTTTGAAAATGTTCTAAGCTGAATTCAAGATGGGGGAGTTTATTGCAGTTGTTCTAAGATAATTCCTTTCTCATCTACAATTTCTATTCCTTGCAGGTGGAGCCCAGTTCCAAAATAAATCTATGCTACTGGTATCGAGCGGCTGAATGATGTGACTCTCATCACATTGCTCTGTGTGACAATTAAGTCTCAGCATCTTAAGTAGAAAAATCTGGAGCACCTGGGGAAAACCCATGCAGTCACTGGGAAAATGTACAAATGTACAGACATCACCCATAGTCAGGATCAAACCTGGACCTCTGCCACTGTACGGCAGCAACACTACCGCTGTGCAACCATGCTGTACTTGTTCAGGACTCCCAGGACAGTGTGAACTTCTGTGCCATGGACTAGATGTGGAATAAAGCTCTCTACAATATCCAGTCAAGCACCCCTAGGACAGAATAAAGTTCACTCCACTTGGTCTTCCATTAAGGATCATGTTCATTGACTATGTGACACATAAGAGAGTACAGACGCTGAAATTGGGAATCTTGATGCAGAATTTTGACCTGAAATTACAATCATTTCTTTCCACCCACTGTGTTTGTTTATCTAATTGTTAGTTGCTTCCATTTCTACCCTACCCTTTTAACATCTATATAATTTACATTCCCTGCTAAGTGTTCCAAACCACCTCAATGTTTCTCATTCCAGTCTTATCTGAGATTCTCCACATCATGTCTCAAGTGTAAGTACTCCATTTCATTATATCTCACTGCTTCCAGATTTCCTCATCTTGATACGTAATTACAAAACTATTTGTTACCTACTGGTACTGAAATTTATTCGGAATTACAATTAAATACATCTGCAGATATGTTGTGGCTTGGTTCTTTGTGAAACTAGGTAAAAGCTTTTATGAGCATGCTTACAAGTTGGTGATGTATTTAGTTGAGTTTTAGTTTTAGAGACATAGAGACTCAGCCAGCCTGGGAATACATTATACTGCATCTATTCCAGACCTCCCTTTATACTGAGCTCCTCAGAACAACTGACCAAGTAGATTTGTCCAATGTAAGTACCCAAGATCTTGGTAACCCTGTTGAAACTCTCACTGAAATTGCAAACACAATGAAACTAGGATGCTGTAAATCACAGAATGTGAAACTGAATGTCAGAATCTGAAAAAAACCTGTCAGGGAATGTGCACCAAATGAAAGGTTATAAAGAAGGCCCAGAAGCAGATCACCACTCAATGATTGAGAATCCTCAGTAATGCCCCTGTCCCACTTAGGAAACCTGAACGGAAACCTCTGGAGACTTTGTGCCCCGCCCAAGGTTTCCGCACGGTTTCCGGAGGTTCGCGGAGGTTTTTGTCAGTCTCCCTACCTGCTTCCACTACCTGCAACCTCCGGCAACCACCTGCAACCTCTGGGAACCGCACGGAAACCTTGGGTGGGGCGCAAAGTCTCCAGAGGTTTCCGTTCAGGTTTCCTAAGTGGGACAGGGGCATTAGACACAGGTTGTGTTTGAAACACCCTAGCATACATTTTTGCATAAAATCACTTGTGACTTTCTTAGATTCTTGATTAGATCGGGTGTCAGGGGTTATGGGGAGAAGGCAGGAGAATGGGGTTAGGAAGGAGAGATACTGTAGGTTAGCCATGATGGAATGGCGTTGTAGAGGTGATGGGGCGAATGGCCTAATTCTATTCTTATCACTTATGACCTTAAAATAATGTATTAAAAATTAGTGGCAGCACATAACCACAAGGTAAGGGTGATTTGTGAGCAAATAAAGGTTATTCTGTTGATCAAGATTGGTTTGGACATCAACATGTCTTCAGAGTCTAAAAAGGTATTCCAATCTGAAATGTCACCTATCCGTGTTCTCCAGAGATGCTGCCTGACCTGCTGAGTTATGCCAGCACTTTGTATCTTTTTCTGTCTAGTCTTAGCATTATGTTCGGCACAGACATTGTGGGCTAAAGGGTCGGTTCTGGTGCTATATTGTTCTAGGTTCTAACCACTTTTCAGGCAATATAAGATACTGGGGTGGCATAGTGGCTGCCTTACAGTGCCAGAGAACAGGGTTCGATCCTGACTATGTGTGCAGGCTGTACGGAGTTTGTTTGTTTTCCCTGTGACCATGTGGGTTTTCTCCGGGTGTTCCGGTTTCCTCCCACTCTTCAAAGACGTACAGATTTGTGGGTTCATTAGTTTTGGTAAAATTGTAAATTGCCCTTAGTATGCAGGATAGTGCTAGTGTACACGGGGTGAGTATACTGTGATCAGCGGGGACCTGTTTCCACGATGTGTCACTAAAGTCTAAAGTGAAGGTGACTTCCCTGTCACAGTAAAATATAACGCATGAGCCATGTCAAAGGAACAACACTGAAATAGGTTGATTAATGTATGGAAGACATCTGGCCTTTCCTTTGCTACAGGCGTGACCTGTTGACCAGTCATGGAGTAATCAAATGGAAACATAAGGTTCTTCTTGGTTCTTGGTTTCTTGGTCCTCCAAAATATTCCAAATGGAATTTAAACTGGAGGTGGTGAAGGGAGGGCTTAAACCAGAAAGGGTTATTGGGAAGAAAGAGCTACTTTAAATTTAGTTACATCTGGTTGGGTAACTATAGTTGGGTGGAGATTATTCCATGCTTTAATTGTGCGGGGGAAGAACGAATTGCTGTATATATCTGTCTTTGTAGCTGGAATCACAAATTGGATCGAATGCCCTCGTCTGCTCCTAATTGGTTTGGGTTTGGTGTAGGTCTTGTAGTCTATGTCGAGCTGACCATTTAACATTTTGTAAAAACAGGTCAAACGGTGAGCTTTACGTCTGTCTTGGAGAGGGTTCCACCCCAGAGAATTCAGAAGTTTGGTGACACTCGCTTCTCTCTCATAGGTGTTAGTGACAAATCGAGCTGCCTGTCTTTGGACACGTTCGATGGAAGAAATGTTTTTATTTGTGTATGGGTCCCATGCTGCAACTGCGTAGTCCAAAAGAGGTCTAACGAGGGTGAAGTATAGCTTCTCCATCTCCATTCTCCATCTCCAGAGCACTTGAGCACCATATCCTGAACAACCTGCACATTCAACACCTCGCTATGGTATGAATGAAGCCTAGCATCTCAGGCACCAAATACCCATATTGAAATGCCAGTCACAAACAGTTGTCAGGATGACATAGTCATGGAACCTCATAATAATTATAGGGTATTGTTGACAGTGCTAGGACATTGTCTGTACAACATGAAGTTATCAATCTAAAGCTAGGGTGAATAACATTGCGTGAAGCAGCACCACTGTATAGGTGACAAATGAAAAAAGACAATCTTGCTGATGGGCTTTTAAACTCAAAGATTTTGCACTACTTGTTAATGTCAGCTCTTCTTCTTTTAAGAACAAAATGGGAAGCACTGTGGGATGCTGTGGGTATACCAGTGAGTTGCTGAAGTCACAGCTATGCAGTAATAACCTGTGTGCCTTCACTTTAGTAACTTTAGATATACGGCACGGAAGCAGGTCCTTCAGCCCACCGGGTCTGCGCCGACCAGCGATCACCACATACACTAACGCTATCCTACACCACAAGGGACAATTTACAATTTTACCGAAGCCAATTAACCTACAAACCTGTAAGTCTTTGGAGTGTGGGAGAAAACCGGAGCTCCTGGACAGCCAGGCGGTCTCAGTGGGACCATACAAACTCCGTACAGATAGTCAGGATTGAACCCGGGTTTCAAAAGGCACCAACTCTACCGCTCTACCCGTGTCACCCTGCTGCGCCACTTTGCCGCCGCACTGCAGGCATTTTTCCCCTGAGCTACAGAGAACAACTGAATAAACAACTGTGCTCTGAGTATGCTCCTGAAACCTTCTGAACTCAGTTGCACCATTCACCACAGTTGCAGACACTCTGATATGATAGCATTTATATGAAATATCTAACTTACCTAGTAAATATTTTGGATGTAACAAGACGCATTGTATTGAATTCATGCCAAATAAAATAGATAATAATTTTTGGAACAAATAGGGAGCAACATTAAACAGGGAGAAGTCTGACAAGAGTCAGCAGTCAAGGCCCTAATTTATTTATGTTGCATGTAAGCTGTCATTTACTCCTGATGTTCTCATCGTCTGCGATTGCCAGACGAGGTTGATGGTAATAACTATGTTATCCTGCATGTGCTTGGCCCAATGCTCATCAGTTTAGTTTATTTAGTTCAGAGATAGAGGGCAGAAACAGGCCGTTCGGCACACCTAGTCAGCGCCGACCAGCGATCCCCGCACATTAACACTATCCTACACACACTCAGGACAAATTACGCATACACCATGCCAATTAACCTACAAACCTGTACGTCTTTGGAGTGTGGGAGGAAACCAAAGATCTCGGAGAAAACCCACGCGGTCATGGGGAGAACATACAAGCTCCGTACAGACAGACCCCTAGTTGGGATTGAACCCGGGTAACCGGCGCTGTAAGGCAGCAACTCTACCGCTGTGCCACCATGCTGCCCATGGGTAGAAATTTCTTCAAGCCTACGTTTGGACTCGGACTATGCACTAGGCTGACAATATAGACCTGACTGAGGGACCAGGGCTGAAACAAATTTTGCCTATACTTATTAATATGCTTTCATCCACTTGACAGACTAGTGCTTAACTGGTAAAACTGAAGATGGGTTTTGAATCAAGCAACTCATGATTAATGTGCAAGGTGTATGGTGATACAATTCTAATGACTGCAATTAGGAAAGTACTTCAGGTCTTTCTGGCTCCAAAATAGTTATTTTCAAATAACTTTTTCAAAACTTAATTTCTGACTATGGTTATTAAGGATCCTACATGTCATGATTCTGATACTTGCTCAATTTACAGGAATATAATTTTTGTGAGGTGAATTGACATCAGCTTAGGATCCTTCGCTTAGTTCGCAATAACCAACCTGATCTCCCGGTGGCTCAGCACTTCAACTCCCCCTCCCATTCTGAATCTGACCTTTCTGTCCTGGGTCTCCTCCATGGCCAGAGTGAGTCCCACTGCAAATTGGAGGAGCAACATCTAATATTTCGCTTGGGTAGTTTACACCCCAGTGGTATGAACATTGACTTCTCCAATTTCAGGTAGTTCTTGCTTTCTCCTTCCTTCCCCTCCCCTCCCCATCCCAGCTCTTCCACAGCCCACTGTCTCCGCATCTTCCTTTCTATTTCCCGCCCCCCCCCAACCCCCCCCGATATCAGCCTGAAGAAGGGTCTTGACCCTATTCCTTCGCTCCATAGATGCTGCCTCACCCACTGAGTTTCTCCAGCATTTTTGTCTACCTTCAGCTTAGGATTGTTCATTTTCATTTAAGTACAAATAAATTTTAATGCTGGAAATCTGAAATAAAATCTGAAAATAATGGAAATACTCAGCAGGTTACGCAGCATCTCTGGGAAGAGAAGCAGAGTTAATGTTTCTCATCCAAGTCCATTCATCGGAATTTGATTAGAAGCTCGTTCTGACAAAGGGTCTTTGGCTGGAAATGTTAACGTTTTCCGCAGGTGTTGCCCGACCCAGAGATTTTCCTGCATTTTATGGCTTTACCTATGATAAAAGGTATAAAGCATATGAATTAGTTGGCCATAAATGGCACATAAAAATGGTGTCTAAAAACATTAGGTAAAATGTCTTTCAGGTGCCCTTAGAGAACTTGTGCCTGATTTATAGGTCCAATAGAATCCAACTTCTGCACCGATTTGTGCTTCCACTTTAACTGGGAGGGAATGGCTCATGCTATTTCACAATGCTCTGTGCATGGATGAAACCAATCATAGTGAGTAATAAATTGGGTGATGTAATAGGGAACCATATATCTGAGTTTAGCAATAATCCAAAGATAACAAACACAGTAAATGATGCAATTAGGGTGTCAATTAAGTAACTGGCAAAACCAGCATATGAATTTACCTGGGAACAATGTGACATTATCTATTTTGGACCAATAAGAGGATAACTAAGATTTTTTTGAAACAGTGAATTGGAGTTGTCTGCAATGATCACCTGTGCATCATTTACAATTCACTTTCATAGCAAAATCAAAAGGATAATGGGATACGGAGCTTTCATTTTGAAGAGCTAATAGGGAGAATACAAATCAAATCCTTTCCAGCACTAATGAAGGTTCTTTGATCTCAAGCCTTACCCATCTTTCTCTACCTGCAGAAATGGCACGAACTGCTGAATATTTCCAGCATCTTCTGCTTTTATACTACAGGGGGGAGGATTTCCCTTGATTTACAAATAGTCCTTATTGGGCCATATCCTGGACTATGTGTATAGTTCCAGACACCAGAACTTGGAAAAATTAATCCAAAGATAACTAACGCTACACTTGTCGCTTTACCTCCCCCCTTGACTCCATTCAAGGACCCAAGCAGTCTTTCCAGGTGCGGCAGAGGTTCAACCTGCACCTCCTCCAACCTCATCTATTGCATCCGCTGCTCTAGATGTTAGCTGCTCCACATCAGTGAGACCAAGCGTAGGCTTGCCGAACACCTCAGCTCGGTTTGCAATAACCAACCTAATCTCCCGGTGGCTCAGCACTTCAACTCCCCCTCCCATTCTGAATCTGACCTTTCTGTCCTCAGCCTCCTCTATGGCCAGAGTGAGGACCACCGTAAATTGGAGGAGCAGCACCTCATATTTCGCTTGGGCAGTTTACACCCCAGCGGTATGAACATTGACTTCCCTAATTTCAGGTAGTCCTTACTTTCTCCTCCCCTTCTCAGCTCTGCCTCAGCCCACTGGCTCCTCCTCTTCCTTTCTTCCCCCCGCTCACCCCACCCTCACATCAATCTGAAGACCCGAAACGTTGACTATTTCCTTCGCTCCATAGATGCTGTCTCACCCGCTGAGTTTCTCTAGCATTTTTGTCTACCTTGGAAAAGATATATTGGCTTTGAAAGGAGTCAATATATCTTTCCCAGGCTTATATAGTTACAAAGTTGTGTATTTATGGAGCAAAAAGATTTAAATTTTGAAAAACTGCATAAAGCAGGTTGATTATTTGACATTTTCAAGATTTTGAGAGATTGAAAAGTTGAGTAAAACCATTTTCCAACTGTTCAGCACAATCTTGAAATCAGAGGCGACATTCAAGCAAACGAAGACTGCAACAAATTCTCCTTTGAACAGAAGGTAACGCTTTGGAATCCTTAACGACTGGAAGATGAAGGTGTGAACTTAATCAGTAATTTAAATCTGAGAGGGTAAAATGTAGTTAAATGTTAAAGAATAAAGTTTAGAAAATTACATTTATGTGAAATTAATTATTCATACATTTCATCACAAACTGCACAGGGCTTAAGCATAGCTGGGTGAATCAATACCTGGGTGAATCAACACTCATGTAGATATTTAAGCCTCATCTTTCTCTTAATTAAGTACAATTTCCATACTCTTTCTGCAAAAGTAGATAGGCAAATTAATAATTGAGCTGAATAGTAAATAGAAACTTGAATTTATCTTTTATTGTTTCTTTGGTTTGATAATTGTGTTGCTCATAAGATAAAAAATTCACACAGAATAACAATGCTCATTATTTAGCAGTTTGAGGATTCAGTAGATGAGTCTTGAAAGGAACATATTGACTTTTAAACAGAATCTATATGATAAATGTCAGTATTCCACTATTTCTACAACTCCCACCTTGTTATTGAGTTTCCAGCAGTATGTGACACAATGATTGCCAAGCAAACTGTTTGACGTAAAAATAACTAACTAGTGGGCGAAGATATCTTCATAGGGGGAAGGATCTCCATGGTCTCTGTGTTTGGGTAAACGTCCATGGTTGCATTTCCAATATCATTGTTTACCATCTCCAGCAAGATCACAAGCACCTACTGAAGGAGCCTCTTTTACAACATGGCTGGACATTATGACTAGAGGGTGTGTAATGTGATCCCTCTCCTGGTATCGATGTGAAATAAATTTAAATTCCACATAATTCGTTTTAGATCGTCGATATACTTGCAATCACTGGACTGATGTAAGGATTTTGTTGTTTTATTGTACTGATTTACTCATAAGAAACTTGCAACATTCTTGTATACATCGGACACAAATTAGATGCTTCCTTTCTCTCCACCCCACCCATCTTTGGTGCAATCGCCTCTATTGTCTCATGAGCAGGACATTTCTTGTCAGCTGGTTTAAAGTTATATTTAGTGGTGAAAACAAATAATTAATCTTAATAACAATGTTCTATAGATTCAGGATCAGTTCCTGTGGATTGGAGGTTAGCTAATGTTATCCCGCATTTTAAGAAAGAAGGGAGAGAGAAAACAGGGAATTATAGACCAGTTAGTCTGACATCGATGGTGGGGAAGATGCTGGAGTCATTATAAAAGATGAAATAGCGGCACATTTCGATAGCAGTAACAGGATCGGTCCGAGTCAGCATGGATTTACGAAGGGGAAATCACGCTTGATTAATCGTCTGGAATTTTTTGAGGATGTAAAGTAGGAAAATGGACAAGGGAGGGCCAGTGGATGTAGTGTACCCGGACTTTCAGAATGTCTATGATGAGGTCCCACATAGGAGATAAGTGGGCAAAATTAGAGCACAAGATATTAGGGTTAGGGTACTGACATGGATAGAAAATTTGTTGGCAGACAGGAAACAAAGAGTAGGGATTAACGGGTCCCTTTCAGAATGGCAGGCAGCGACTGATGGGGGTACCGCAAGGCTCATTGCTGGGACCGCATCTATTTACAATATACATTAATGATTTAGGTGAAGGGATTACAAGTAACATTAGCAAATTTGCAGATGACACAAATGACACTAGATGATAGTGTGAACTGTGAGGAGATTGCTATGAGGATGCAGGGTGACTTGGACAGGTTGGGTGCATGGGCAGATGCATGGCAGATGCAGTTTAATGTGGATTAATGTGAGGTTATCTACTTTGGTGGCAAGAACAGGAAGGCGGATTATTATGTGAATGGTGTCAAGTTAGAAAATGGGGAAGTGCATCAAGATCTGGGTGTCCTTGTACATCAGTCATTGAAAGTAAGCATGCAGGTACAGCAGGTAGGGAAGAAAGCTAATGGCATGTTGGCCTTCATAACAAGAGGAGTATAGGAGCAAGGAGGTCCTCCTGCAGTTGTACAGGGCCCTAATGAGACAACGCCTGGAGTATTGTGTGCAGTTTTGGTCTCCAAATTTGAGGAAGGACATTCATGCTATTGAGGGATAGTTTTTTTCCAGTTTGGGTTTGGCCTCAATCTGGCAGTGGAGAAGACTGAAGATAGACATGTTGGGGTGGGGATGAGTTGGGGAATTGAAGGTCTTGGGGAAGTGGGATCCTGATGTGATTTTTTGATGTGAACAGCACACCTTGTTATTGATAGTAGGGCCAGGGCAGCTCACCAGAAAATATTGCTTATGTACCTTGTTCACTTGCAGAAGAGAACATGTAACTGGTGCCATCAATTGTCAAACAGCAGATAGCAAACATGGGTCCAATGCTTCATACCCCTGAAGCGTAGACTGCTCTCACCATTAGAATTGGAATTTCTAGACTACAATTATGATACTAACGAGATTAATTCCATTTCATTTGAATAGGGAGTTTACGTGACCCCTAATACAGCAATGGGCTGTATACAGGCATATTAATGACCCTAGTATCATAAGAGCCAGCCTTACAGCCACAGATGAGGGCCAGAGAACCTTTCCAGTGAAGGTGAAATTTACTGTCACTCTGAATATAAATATCTCTGAGGGCATCCCAAGTGAAATTGAGTTTGAGATGTTGAGATGAACTTACACCCCCCTGCAGGGAGAGATGTTCCTGCAAACAAAAAAAACTGTCACAGATCCAGCCACAGTCAGGCAAACGCCTCCTCTATGTTCTTCCCAGAGGCCCTGTAAATCACCTCCGCCTGCATAAAATAATATGTGTTTTAGATTTGTTTGGTTGTTTTGTTGTTCCGCGAGCATTGCAATCTATAATTCTCCTCCTCCCTATCATACTGAGGGTAGAACTATAAAAACTCATTAAAAAACTATAAAAGCTGGCTTAGTTGATCTTACCTCAAGTTAAACATTACGTTATGCCACTACTTTCTCACAATGTCTAAAACACCATTGTATAGTCACCCCCCCCCCCCCCCCCCCCCCATCAAATCAATCACCTAGGCACCTGCAGGTTGCTGAGGACCTCTGTAATTGGCATGGATAGGAGCGCAGTTTGTTCCTCCTGATCTCCATGTGTGTTTAATATGAGGTATCAATTGGACTTTACAGTCTATTTTCAACATTGCTGGTGTTAAATGCACATACCTTGAGAATTGATGCCAAGGCCTATCTATTCTACATACTTCTGGATGCGATGCACTCACTGCCCCTTTATTAATCTGCATGTCAATCTGTAGGTGTGTAAAGTTTACTAGAAATTCAAGCCAACTGGCATTTAAGGCATCCAAATTGCAGTCAGCACAAAATCTAAATTTAAGCCTGATTATTACGAAAACAGAGTACAATATTCCTTTGACCTAATTTCAAAATATTCTAGTTTTAAAGTACACTAGACCAAGTGCAGACCCGTTGGTTCTGTTCCCCCAACACGCGTTGGTGGGGGGGGGGGGGGGGGGCGACATGCGGCGTCACACACACTAACCACCCCCACACACACTAACTATCTACCTTGATATTATAATAATATTATTGATTTGCTCCTTTTACCCCATAACCGCCCTATCCACTGCACAGCCCCCAACTCACAGGCGCATCTAGAGGGGGGTGGGTAGAGAGTGAGGGCAGAGACAGAAGGGCAAGAGACAGAGGGAGAGGGGGGGTGGAAGGGAGGAGGAGAGAGGGGGGCTGAGAGGGGGGGGTGAAGGGGGGGGGAGGGGGGGGGGAGACGGGGAGGTGGGGGGGGGGGGGAGGGAGAGATGGGAGGAGAGGGGAGAGGGGGGCTGAGGGGGGGAAGGGAAGGGGAGGGAGGGTAGGGGAGGAGGAGGGGGTGGGTGAGAGGAGGGGGGAGGAGAGACGGAGAGGAAGGGGGGGGGAGGGAGGGGGGAATGGGGGGAGAGGTGGAGGGTGTGGAGGAGAGAGGGGGTAGGGGAGGGGGGGAGGGGAGAGGTGTGTGGAGGGGAGTGGGGAAGGGTGTTTAGGGGAGGGAGGGACACACACACACACACACACACACACACACACACACACACGCACGCACGCACACACACACACACACACAGAGTTTTAATATATATATGATAGACAATGGATAACTAGTTTTCAAAGATATAAACCTTATCAACCTTGGAATGTCAGTACTAATTTAACAACAGCAGGTTATTTTTCTATGATACAAGTTTGTGCAGAAACCGGCAAGCGTTATCCTGTAGGATTGAGTAATTGGTAAATTTTCTAGAATTAGTCAACGTTCAATAATCTCTGCTATAACTGAATTTGAAGGAGATGGACACAAAATGCTGGAGTAACTCAGCATGTCAGGCAGCACCTCTGGAGAAAAGGAATAGGTGATATTTCGGGTTGAGACCCATTGTTCACTAGGGGCGCTGCATTGAATAATAATAATAATAATCTTATTTATATAACACATTTTCAGTCAACTTGCATTGACCCCAAAGTGCTTCACATAATTACATTACATTACACACAGGCAAAGGTGGGTGAAGTGTCTTGCCCCAAGGACACAACGACAGTATGCACTCCAAGCGGGATTCGAACCGGCTACCTTCCAGTCGCCAGCCAAACACTTAGCCCATTGTGCCATCTGTCGTCCCACGAAGGTGACTATGCCTACAGCCTGTCCGTTTTTCCTATCTTTTTTTAAATTTTAGTTTGTCTAAATAGTTTTGTTTGGGGATTCTTTGGTTTTTCTATGTGGTGGAGGTGGGAGGGGGGAGGGGTAAGGGGGAAACCGCTTCCCAGTCGCTGCCTGGCGAGGATGCGACTATTTCTCTGAGTCACGTCCTCGCCCCCCAACTTGTGGCCTACCAACTGGATTGGCGCGACCTTTCCTACCGGAGACTGGGGACCGGACCAGAGCTTCGGCAGCGGCGATGCCTTCCTGGATCGCCATATGAAGCTCCGTAGTCTTGGGCCACTGCTCCAACATCGGGGAGCTGTGTTCATGGAGCTCCCGGCGCGGGCAGCGCTGACCGACATCGCGCAGTCCCTGAGGTCCTTTGCCGAGGGCCGCCAGCGTTGAATCTCCGCCCGGCACGGCCTGGGGATGTTGGTAGCTGCGGACTCTGGTGGGAAGCGGCCGATTTGGAGGTCCAAGCCACTGAGGTTGGCCTCCCGTTCCGACGTCGGAGTGCCAACATCCCGCGAGCGGGCTTGAGCGGCGGGCTGCCCATAGCGGCGACTGCGGAGGGCTCCGGAGGCCCCAACAACGGGTGAACATCAGAGGAAGATGACTGACATTGGTGCCTTCCCTCACAGTGGAAAACTTTTGATTCTGCTGTGTGGGGATGTTTTATGTTGAACTCTATCGTGTGTTGTGTTCTTTATTTTATTGTATGGCTGTATGGTGATCACATTTCACTGTGCCAACTGGCACATGTGACAAATAAATGTATCTTGTATCTTGTATCTTGTTCGTCAGATGATGATGAGTTTTAATATTTTATGACACTGTATTGATTTGATTCCTTTACTCCCAATGTAAAATCCCAATGTCTGTCTCCTTCACTTCTACCTGTGCAATTATTCTTTGTTACGGCAACATTAGTAATGTGAGCTACCAATCTTGTGGCTGACTGTTGGTGGATAAAATGAAATGAGGGGAAGCTTTCTACTGAGGACAGTCACTGTGCAGTACCCATTTTGCTGGTGTATGACGTGTTGCTTGTCAACTCACCCATATTTGCTGCAGGAATAAAATAATTGTTACATGGCCAAATAAGATCAATCGACAAGAGCAGTTCTATTCACCACTCTGGAATAAAATTAACAGCCATGGCACCATTTTTCAAATCAAGATTAAACTAATTCTAAGGCACTCAAAATTGAGTTTCATTTTCCACAAAACTGATTATCTTGAATAATGGCCTCTTAATTTTTTTATTTGATTTCTTATTCTGACAAATCATTATATGTATAGTGAAAAGACAACATTGCTTGTTTCTGAAATTTTGCACATTTGGGTGCAACAATAACTTTCTGTTGAGATATAAATCCTGATAAGTGAACCATGGCATTTTAAACATGAATTTGAATAGCTGTTAATGAGCAGTTGTAATGCTTGTTTCAATATAAGAGCGACAACAGTATCCACAAAAGAAGTATTGATGTTTCATAACCTGAGAAGTTCAACAAAACTCCAGAGAAGTCCACACACCTTGTGTTTAAGCGTGTTTGATTGATGCATTTTTTGAAATAACATGTTTGTTCTTTTAATACCAATGCTTGATTTACATGATGGTATTTTCAGAATAACACGCTCAAATTTACTGCTGACAGCGGTTAAATTGGTTAAATTAATCACTCTGTTGAAAGGTCAAAATAATAAACTGGCAAAAGTTGGTGCCAGAAATTATATTTGGCAAACCTACTTTTTTTACATAATATATTTTAGACTACCACAGCAAGTAATTAATGCAAAGAGTATAAGAGGGTGGCACGGTGGCGCAGCAGTAGAATTGCTGCCTTACAGCGTTTGCAGCACTGGGGACCCAGGTTCGATCCTAACCACGGTCGCTGTCTGTACGGAGTTTGTACGTTCTCCCCATGACCTGCGTGAGTTTCTCCGAGGTCTTCGGTTTCCTCCCACACTCCAAAGACGTACAGGTTTGTAGGTTAATTGGCTTGGTATGTGTAAAATTGTCCCTGGTGCATGTGGGATAGTGCTAATAGAAACATGGACACATAGAAAATAGGTGCAGGAGTAAGCCATTCAGCCCTTCGAGCCTGCACCGCCATTCAATATGATCATGGCTGATCATCCAACTCAGTATCCTGTACCTGCCTTCTCTCCAAACCCCTGATCCTTTTAACCACAAGGGCCACATCTAACTCCCTCTTAAATATAGCAAGTTAATGGTCATCGTGGACTTGGTGGGCCGAAGGGCCTGTTTCCGCACGGTATCTCTAAACTAAACTAAACTAAGTACTTTTGAAAGCCAAAGATGCATTTCTGAAGAGATGGAGACTGTGAAAAGATAATTACTGGGAGCATAAATTTAGTAAAACAGATGCAAGGATTTTCGAACTGTAGATCTTTTCCATTATTATGTTTACATATATTTTAATATAGTAGTTATACTCTACTATATTAATGTCTGAAGGCAGTCAATAAAGTGTATCATTTGGAAATATACACCACTGCTACCAATTTTGGAAAACTGTAATTTCAAATTTAGTTAATTTCAGAGGTTGTGTCATTTTTACCTTTTAACCAGTGCTGTTAGTTCCAAATATTAAATGTTGTTGCTATGAATGACTATTTTAGCAATTAAATTCAATGTAATATCTCTGTAGTCAACAGTAATTGTAAAAATGAAAATATTTATATTTGACTAGACTAAGTAAAACCCGTTGGGTCCCAGCATCACACGGGAGGGCTGGTCCCCCAACGCAATATTCCACCTCTCCACCAATTCCAATATTAGTGGCCAGTGGGGGGGGGCCTTTCAAGAGCGCTAGTATGGGTGTTGTGGGCTGAAGGGACTGGTTTCCAGAGGGCTAGTATGGACGTTGTGGGCCGAATGGATTGTTGGGTTGGCGGCTCAGTCACTCAAGCGTGTTGCGCTGGCAGCTCACTCACTGATGGCTGGTGGGCTGGCAGTTGACTCACGGCTATTCCTTGAAATTCCATTTCCAGCAGGGTGCAAGGCCACTAAATTCAAGTGCAGTTTCTTACCACTTCAAGCAGGGTGCAAGGCTACCAAATTCAAGTGCAGTTTCATACCATTTCAAGCAGGGTGCAAGGCCACTAAAGACAGCGAGTCGTGGCGTCTCCCTCCTCCACCTTGCAGAAACTGAGCCATGCCCAAGATGGCCAAAAATCACAGCCGTACATGGTAGCATTTTTTCTAAAATCAATATAAAGCGCAAACAGGAAGTGGTCAAGATTAGACTTTTAATTATATAGAAGGCAAGGCAACTTTAATTAGGCAAGGCAACTTTAATTATGCAACACAGCTTTAGCATTTCCAAACCAAAGGCAACACAGCTTTAGCATTTCTAAACCAAAGGCAACACAGCTTTAGCATTTCCAAACTATATTTTCAAACCACATTAAAGGCACTGACAGGTCAGTAAAACCACTCGCAGTTTAGTAGACATGTGTTCAGTGTTATTCTCAGCTCGGACTGGGAGACGTGACCCTCTCGCTCCCCCATCTTGCAGAGATTAACTGAGTCACTCAACACTTCCGGGTTTTATAGTCTCTCTGGAAGGGGCGTGGCCTTAAGTAGAGAGAATCTCAACATTTTTTAAACACTAATAACTCTTTTATAGTTCATCGATGGGAAAAATCCTCTTGTCCTGCGCAGCGGAGGGGGACTGAGTAAAAATCACAGCCGTAAGTGGCGGCGTTTTTTCTAAAATCAATATACAGAACAACAGGAAGTGGTCAAGATCAGACCTTTAATAATATAGATTACCAAAAATACATAGATACAGAGTTATTTGAGTTTTCAAGTGGATGGATTGGCTCAGTGCTACACCGATTCTTCAACCGAAACCAACCTGCAAAGATGTTTAGAGAAAAACACTTGGACACATTGAGTAGAATTATCTTCTGAAGCCTGCATTGTGCTGCCCATTATTGCACTGACTTAGGGGCTCAGGCATTATTTCAATAGACATATGGAATGAAAATGGATCACTGATGATAAAAAGTACAAGACTGGCCTGCCTCCAGCACTGCATGGAATTATAGGTACCATAGTGGGTTCCAAATTTTGGAGATGGGATGGGAATGGGAATGAACTGCAGCAATGGGAATGAACTGCAGTGGCAACAGGTTCCTTTTATGAATTATTAAGAAGAACACTCATGAATCTTTGGGATGCATATTTTGTTAAATTCAATATTCCTGACAGGCAAAACCTAACCCTGATTTCCAGAATGCAACTGGCATTCGCTGCTGCATGGTAAGCCAAACTTGGAGAGTGAGTGTGAAATGGGACGGACATATCTTAATTACATGTACAAAGATATTAAATCCAGCTTTAGGTAGGGGTAAAGGATGAAACCGTTTTGTTCTTATCTGAAGTGACCTTCGTATTTGGCATGTCTTCAATTTTTTAGTTATTTGACTAAAGGAAGCATGGTGGAGTACAGTATGAATGGTGCCAAAGTGGAAATGGTTGAGAGCTTCAAGTTCCTTGGCGTAAATATTACCAACAATCTGTTTTAAACCAACCACATCCAAGTGACAGCCAAGAAGGCACACTAGCGACTTTACTTCCTAAGGAGACTGAGGACATTTGGCATATCTCCAATAACTCTTACAAACCTCTGCAGATGCACCATAGAAAAAATATGGTCATGGGCCTGTCCCACTTAGACGATTTTTCAGCAGACTGCCGGCGACTGTCAAGTTGCCGGCAGTCGCCTGAAAAACCACCAACTGGAACGGCGACTGTCAGACTGTCAGAACACACACACAAACACATCACTTCCTTCACCAGCACATTATGCAGGTGAGGAACAGGGCAAGCAGGGGGAGCGCTGTCTAAAAAATTCACATGGTGCAAACACTAGGTGATATAGACACACTCCACGATGACCAGGATGGTTGGCGCTGTAAAAAGACTGGAGACAACTTTTAAGAAGCCAGAGATACACAGCTGTAAAGCTCGGCAGACATTTAACATTACCGGTCGGTTATCCTTGGTTCTGAAAACTACTGCTTACCTTATTTTTCTCCCAATGAGCCAGTGAAATTGACCGCTCAGCACCGCCTACAACCTACGAGAACCTCTGAGAACCTTCGACCTCCTGGCAACCCATTAGGACCTCCTGGCGACCCACCTATGACTCGAGAATTCTCGCTATTCTCAATGGCGGCTTTATTCTAGTCGCCGCTAATTTTTCAACATGTTGAAAAATTCACGGCGACCATAATGAGGCCGCGACTAGTTCCCAAAATGCGGGAACTGCTCACGGCCATGAAGGCGACTACCCGGCAACCACCTGTGAACATGTGGCGACCGTGTGGCGACTGCATAGTCTCCTGCAGTCACGTAAAAAGTAGTCTAAGTGGGACAGGCCCATTAGTCTGCATCATTGCTTGGTTTGGGAACAGGTCTTTCTAAGATTGCAAGAAATTGAAGAGAGTTGTGGATGGAGCCCAGTCCATTATACAGACCAGATACCTCAGCGTTGATTCCATCGACACTTCACGCTACCTTGGAAAAGCAGCCAACATAATGAAAAACGTGTCCCACCCCGATCATTCCTTGTTCTCTCTGATCCCATCAGGCAGAAGATACAGAAGCTTGAAAGTGTGCACCACCAAACTCAGGAAGAGCTTCTTCCGCTCTGTTATCAGGCTTCTGAATGGTCCTTCCATAAACTAGGACACTGTCCAATTCTTGTCTATCTCATTGCGACTATTGAACTTTGTCTGTGGAACTGGAATTGAAACTGGTGCACTACAATGGTGAGAACTATATTCTGCACTGCATCTTTTCCTTTGCTCTACCTATCATACTTAAGTTTGGCTTGATTGGGTATATGTGTAGTATTATCAAATTTTAATGGATAGGAAGCAAAACCAAATTTTTCACTTTACCTGGGTACACATGACAATAATAAACCTAAACCGAGTTTATTAGATTCCTGGCTTGGTGCCAAAAAACTGCAACAAAGCCATAATGTTTAATTTTATGTAAAATATGTCACAAGATTAATTACCATCCAGACCAAGATATGTTTTTCAGTCCAACTTCACAGAGTCTAATATCAATACTAGATACTATTAATGTACAATACAAAAAAACTTTCATTCAAAATGCTGATGGATTGCTGTACGTTTCCAGCATGTTAAGTTTTTTTTCCTAAGGCTTTCCTTCTGATTGTTAACATAGGATGATGGCAGTGCATTAATATATCAGAAATTGAAATGCCAAAAAGTCAGAGTGCCCTTTTGTTTATTATCAAATGTTTCAGTTCAGTAATTTACATCCTGCTTTACTCTAGTAACATTGTGATACCAGATAAACATTGATGATAATCTTTGGTACAAGTCGTGACATATCAGGAACCTTCTTCACCAATGTATAACATGTTTTTCATTTGATGGATGCACTCCTTCAAAGCAATCTAAATTCAGTAATTCAGTTCTTGCAGAAAACAAATGAGCTTTTGTCAAAGGCTATAATTTTCTATATCACTGGAAATCTCTTATTTTACCTGCTTCCTCCTTTTGCTGTTCTCAAAAGGTTTCTGTTTTAGCTGCAGCATTAGCAGCCTGTCAGTGTAGGCTCCAGATGGCCATTTGCAATCATAGGCACTGAGATTTGATGGTGTCACAAAGGTGTTTAGGTATAGTTTAGGTTTATGTTTATTATTGTCACATGTACCAAGGCAGAGTGAAAAGCTTTGTTTTGCATTCTATCCAAACAGAAGTGATATATCATGCATCGATACAATCAGTTCAAACCTGTAAAATAGACTGAGCAAAGGGGTAGATACAGAGTGCAGAATGCAAGAGAATGTAGGGCCAGAAAAAAGAGAAGGGGATGCATGTCCAGCACATTGCAGGAAAGAAATGGCCAAGTGGCAGGGTTCAAGAGAAAGTAAACGTTGTATAAAGGTTAGTAGCAGTTTGGTCTGAGGGAGATGGATATTGAAAAGAGATTCAGAGATGGGCAGGGTTCATTCAGCGTGAGAGAGGTCAGGGGATTTAAAGAGTAATGAAGTCTTGTTTTCGGTTTTGGTCACCTTGCTATAGGAACGATGCTAATAAACTGGTAAGAGTGCAGGGAATATTTACACGAATGTTACTAAGAATTGATGACCTGAGCTATAAGAAGAGATGGGGCAGGCTAGGACTTTATTCCTTGGAGAGCAGGAGGCTAAGGAGTGATCTTATAAAGTTGTATAAAATCATGAAGGGTGAATGCACAGAATATTTTTCCAAGTGTTGGCAAATCAAGCACTAGAGGGCATAGGTTTAAGGTCAGCGGGGAAAGATATAATAGGAACCTGAGAGGCAGCTTTATCACACAGAGGGTGGTGGATATATGGAACGAGTTGCCAGAGGAAGTAGTTGAGGCAGGTACAATAACAACATTTAAAAGACAATTGGCCAGGTGCGTGGAAAGGAATGGTTTAGAGAGATATGGGTCAAATATGGGTGATGGGACCACCTTAGATGGGATATATTGGATGGCATGGATGAGTTGGGCCCAAGGGCTTGTTTCAGTGCTGTATAATGCTATTACTTTATTTAAGAGGCAGGTACATGAACAGGCAGTGAATATTGGCAATGAGAAGGCAAATGGGATTATTTACGTTGGCATGAGGTTGGAGCAAATGTGGGACTGAGGGCCTGGTCCTCTGGTGGACTTTTGTACATTGTTGTCCCACATTAGCCTCATCAGCCGCCTCAAATGCTACAGAACAGGAATCGACACATCCTGGATCCCAAGGGAATGTGGAAGAAGAGAAAACGAATTTCCCAAGGGAAGTAAAGCAGCTAGCAGTTAGAATAGTTTGAGAGTGAAGGTGAGAGAAATGTGGAAGGGTGGAATAGAGTCCTTAGGAGCTTTGATGTTCATTGATATTAAAGAGTGTAAAAGCACAAGAAGTATTAGTCAGTAATGCAAGATCTGCTAATTGAGCTATGTGGAGTTACATGCTTTGTACAATAGCCAACAATTATCCGTAAATACACTTTGAAGCACTGTGGTAGCACTGAGAGACATTCTATTGCTACTGTATTTGAGACCACTCTCCTTATCAGAATACAGTCTTCCAGTATTTCTTGAAATAAAGGCATATAGTGTTACAGTATTCTGGACAACAGAAAAGTGATCAACTGGTCTGAGAGTTCCGAGAATGACAGAGATCACATCAGTAATTTGTGTTGCGAATTGCCAATGCAGTATCTGTCTTTCCCAGAAATATCAGAGCAGTTAAATAATTTTCCGTTGTCCAGAGCATAGTAACACCACATGGTTTGATCAGCGGGTCTTGTATTGCAATTATTATGATTAATACTGCTTGTTCTTTCACACTGTTTTTAAAATCAATAAACATCACAAAGCCATTTCACCTGAAAAATCATCAAATAAAATTTGAGCTCAATCCATAGAAGAAACATTGTGAGCAATCAAGAATTTGGTCAAATTGAATTTTTTAAAGAAAAATGTAAAGGACATTACAAAGGTAGAGAGGCAGAGGAGTTTAACCACTAAAATGTAAGCTCTGTCTTGATTGCCTGTTGTGGAGAGATTTAGACAGATTGTCTACCTGAAGGTTAGGTCTTCTGTTGACCTACTGACTACCTTGCAGAAGTGTGATGCTGGCAAAGGCTGAAACGAGCAGTGATACCTTTCTTCTCTGCTTGTGCTGCAGGTTGCCTGCATTACTCTGCTAGTCTTCCTATTGGAAGTCCAATGGAACAGATCAAATGTCCCCAGGCTCACAACTCAGAACATGTGCCAGGTTAGGCCAAGCCCAATTATTTGAAATTCTTATAATCTTTATTAAGTGTGCACAATACAATAAGAATTTGGAAACAAATAAAAGTATCCTTGAAATTAAATAATTTATCAGTACTAACCCCACTATTGAACAACCCCGCATTCAAACCTTCTATCATCGACAACACATATCAACAATGGGATAGACTGGGGATTAGGAAAGTAGGGGATATGTATGAAGTGGGCAAACTGTTATCATTTCAACAATTAAAATTAAAATTTAAATTGAAGAATAATCAATATTTTAAATATATACAGGTATGTGACTTTATGAAGAAATATACACATAGATTTCAAACTATATTTTTAGATCCTTTAGAAGAAGCAATGAATATTAAGGCTGATTCACAAAAATTAATATCATACTTTTATAATAATATATTAAATAGAGAATCACCCTCAACAGAAGCATTAAGGGAAGATTGGGAACATGAGCTAATGATAAAGATCTCGAAGGATAGATGGGAAAAGTATTTGATGAATACACATAACTGTTCTATTAATGCAAGACATAATTTAATTCAATTCAAATTATTACATAGACTATATTATTCAAAAACGAGGTTGAATAAATTTTATCCAAACGTCTCTCCCAGATGCGATAAATGTTTGTTTCAAAATGCTAATATAACACATTCATTTGTAGGATGTACAAAGTTGAATAAATTTTGGAGTGATATATTTGATATATTTACAAAGCTTTTCAAGTCAAGAATAGAACCCAAAACGGAATGGATTATATTTGGAATAATAGGAGAAGATACCAATTTAAATAAAGATCAAAATGTTTTTTTTAATTATGGGTTAATAATTGGAAAGAAATTGATACTTAAATTTTGGAAAAATACCACCATACCAACTGTTAAAATGTGGATTAGGAATATGATGGACATAGCACGCCTTGAAGAAATTAGACTCCGACTAATAGATAAATATGACCAATTCTTAAGGAGTTCGTCTCCTTTCATCGACTTTTTGGAATCATGTGATGCAGCGGTACCGTAAAGATTGCTGATTTCAGTTCATGACGCGGATAGACCTACATCTCCGAATACAGATTTGAAAAATTCTCTTTTAAGGGGCCTTCTCTTCTATTTCTACTTTCCACTTTCTCTCTTCCTTTTTTATTTTTTATATACACACTTCACGTTTTTCTACTCTCTACCATCTATTTTTCCACTTTTTCCTCTTTCTATTGTTTTCTTTTTCTTGTCTTGCAAAATAAAAAAAATAAAAAAATAAAAAAAAGTGTGCAAGAGCTTCTTTTAGTGTTCTAATTATTTTATAAACATTTTGAAAAGTCTTGTTCAGTCTTGTTTTAATTTTCCATTGTAAATTCCCAGGCCTTTTTGATCATTTGTGAATGGATTCATAAACATCCAATTCCATTGGCATTTACACAGCATGGCCTGGGCAAAAGTGAGGCCTGGAATCATCAAAACAAGTAACACTCACATTACAAAAATCCAAGACAATGGCCATCTCCAACTCGATGTTCAATTGACTTCAGGCACGGTGGCGCAGCGGTAAAGTTGCTGCCTAATGGGCACAGAGATCCGGGTTCGATCCTGACAACAGGTGCCACCTGTATGGAGTTTGTATATTCTCCCCATGACCCCATGGGTTTTCTCTGAGATCTGTTTCCTCCCACACTACAAAGATGTACAGGTTTGTAGGTTAATTGGCTTGGTATAAATGTAAATTGTCCCTAGTGTGTGTAGGATAGTGTTAATGTGCGGAGATCTCTGGTCAGTGTGGACTCGATGGGCCGAAGAGCCTGTTTCCGCACTGTATCTCAAAACTAAATAGTTAATCCCTGTCTACCCACCCATCAACTTGGAGAGTCAGAAACTCAGCTGGATCTATCAGATAATTAAGCCCCTGTCCCACTTACGTGTCCTTGGCACGCTAATTACACGACCTCGTGGTCGCGTTGAGCCGCGACGGTCCCGTGAAGGTCGCACACGATTTCATGCGTCCGCAAAGGCGTCTGGAGCGCATGGCGTCATTTGAAGATGGACGCAAAATGCTGGAGTAACTCAGCGGGACCGGCAGCATCTCTGGAGAGAAGCAATGAGTGATGTTTCGGGTCGAGACCTTCAGTCTGAAAGAAAGGTCTTGACCCGAAACGTCATCCATTCCTTCTCTTCAGAGATGCAACTGGTCCTGCTGAGTTACTCCTGCATTTTGTGTCTATCTTTAATTTTCTTGGCCCTGCTCTGCGAGTAGAAATGCGGGCGGATCCGGACCGCTATGGCCGTGAGCCCCAGGCCGAGCTCGGTGATCGTTTGCCTGCTTCTGCTGCTGTTGGATGTGAGACGTTGCGTCGCGCCAGGGTCTTGGGCCTGTCCCACTTTGGCCGTCAGCTACGCGACAGGCCGTTGGGCCACGAAGATTTCGTTCGCTACAATAATTTCTGAGTCCCGTGCGATGTCGCGCTCAACTACATACCCCTCCGTGCTTCTCAGTGGGTCCAGCCCCGCGCGGCCATACGATGCCCGTGCGCCTCAACGCGAAGACGAGGTCACATAATTTGCGTTCCAAGGACACGTAAGTGGGACAGGCCCTTTACTATGGTTGCAAGAACAGATAGAAGCTAGGTATCCTGTAGGAGTCATCACCTCCTGATATTTTGGAGCCTGTCCTTCATCTACAAACCACAAGTTAGGAATGCGCTAACATCCACAAAATGGACGCACTCAGTCTACTGTTAAATCCATTCAATTAATCGTCGAGGAATACGGGCAGCAGATGTTTGGCAATGGGCGTTTGAAGGGTCCTCCAATGGTTCAATGGTACTTTACTGCCACATGTCCTTTTTTTTTGCAGTTCAGTAAAAATCCTGCAATATATATATAGTCCATAAACGGCTGGTGGAACTGAAGCAGATATCAAGTGATTTCTATCAATGGGAGTTTTATTCTGTGGAGAGAGAAAGAGTTAATATTTCAGTTTGATGACCTTACAATAGAATGGTCACCAAAAAACAAAAATGCTAACTCAGTTTCTTTCTGTACACATGTTGCCTGACCTGTCCAACATCTCCAGCATTTTCTATTCTATTTAAATTTTTCAGCGTTTGCCGTATTTTGCTTTGGAGAGATCTACTCTCCACAGATAAGCCTTGCAGCCCCATTGAAACTTGTCTCCAGTTTGATCAATGATTCAATGGTACAATGGTCCAAAGACGAACAGGTTTGTAGGTTAATTAGCTTGGTATAAATTTAAATTGCCCCTAATTTGAGTAGATAGTGTTAATATGTGGGGTTCGCGAGTAGGTGCGGACTCAGTGGGCCGAAGGGCCTGTTTCTGCGTTGTATCTCTAAACTAAAAAATGAAACCTATTTTCTGGCATCCAGAACCAGCAACAAAAGTACGAGAGCGCAATTGCAATCCGTATGTCCCCCAGAAAAAAAGACACTTGGTAAAGCGACTGATTTCTACCTCATCGGGACTTCTGCGCTGATCCGCGGGTCGAATTTATCCCCTGTGGACGGAGCTCTGTAACTTTGGGCCGGTCGGAGCCAGCAGATCCATTCCCATAGCCAACTTCTGAGTCCGACTTTGTGGGCCGGTATCTTGAACCCTGGCTAATGTGTGTAGAAAGTGTTACCATTATACCGTTAGATACCGTTAGACTCCTCTCGGAGGACGTGACCTCTGTTGGTCTGACAAAACTGAGATAATGCAGAAAGGCTCTGGAAGTAAAGGGCCTGTCCCACTTACGCAATTTTTTTGGCGAGTTGCCGGCAACTGTCATAATTGCAGCAAGTCGCCGAAAAATGTCAACATGTTGAAAATTCAGCAGCGACCAGAAAGACACTACGACTCTTTGGGCGACGGAGGAGACTACTCACGACCATACAGGCGACACCCTGGCGACATGTCGCGGGGTGAAGCCTGTAGGGTCATGAGTAGTCGCCCAAAGAGTCGTGCCTTGTTCTGGTAGCCGCTGGATTTTTAACATTTTGAAATTTTTCGGCGTCCTGCAACGACCTATGACGGGTGCCGGCACTTGCCGTAAAAGTCACATAAGTGGGACAGGCCCTTAAGGGTGCCGGAATATGGACCTGTACAAGAATCTAATAGTAATAGATTACACTAAGGTAGTAAGCAAGGCTCAGCACATTTACTGCATCATTTTGTGTGATTCAAGTCCAAAGTTGTTAACAACAGTTTTAACTTTACCATAAAGGCCCGTTCTCCTGGTGGTGGCACTGGTTCCGAGTTGCAGGGTTAGCCTGACAAGGCAATGTTGCTGATGTCTTCCACTACTACTCCACTGCTCCATGCCACTGCAGGCCACATCTAATCCGTGTGCTTGACCACGGAGCAGCATCTGATCCACTCAAGCAAGGCCTCCAGTGGCTCACTCCATCATCCCCTCAATCTGGCCACATCAACCCACAGATGCACCATTCCTTGCCTTACATGGCCACCCCACTGACTCTGTGTCTCGGGTGTCTCCCACAGCTGACCTTGGAACATCCAGTGCCTCTGACGGCATGGGAAGTAAGGCCCTAGCCTGCTTACCAGCACTGTTGTTTTCTTGCATGTGCTGCAACTGCCATCTTGTTGCATTATTGTAGGATGTGCACTAGCCTAATTTGGAAATGAGGATTGTAGTCCTTCAGCATTGCTGGGCCTGAATCCAGGAATTGATTGAATTGAATTGAATTGAATTCCTTTATTGTCATTCAGACCTTACCGTCTGAACGAAATTTCGTTCTATCTCAATGCTCTATCTCAAGCATTCTGGCTGTACCTTCACCAGCGGACTCAAGAAGGCACTTATCATTATCTTCCCAAGGCCAGTTTAGGATTGTGCAATAATGTGAGCCTTACCATTGATACCCAGATCCCAAATATTGGACAAATAAAACAATGATTACATGGGTCAGAAACGCGCCCAAAACAGTGGACAACCCTCAACCGCTTGAGGACAGGCATCGGACGCTATGAAGAGGTGGGGCCTCGTGGACAGCGCCTCCTGCGAGTGTGGGGACCCAACACAGACAGTGGAGCACCAGTTGCCCCAAACACCGGCCACCGAATGGTGAACGAGGTCTGATTGACCTGGACGATGACACGTTGGCCTGGCTCGCCTCAACGGAGCTGCAGGTCTAAAAGACATAAACCAGGAGACGAAGAAGAAACTCACCCAGGATCAAATGTCAATCTAAGGTTATGAGCAATCATCTTCCACCTCAGGCTAATTTCCATCTGCTCAATAGCATGCTGGGTGGGGCACTTTCCCACAGAGCTATTAGCATTTTTGGTAGATTATATATGAAACCTTCTTTTCAGTGTTTAATTACCACATTTTTTAGAGTGAAATTTCTTGTTAATTTTCACAAAAGAATAATTGAGGTAAAAGCCAGTCGAAATGTTCTTTACTTTTGTGCTAAATTGGCAAAAACATGTGTGTTGTTTACTTTTGACCTTGTGCCAGGTGCATTCTAAAATCCATGCACCCACCTCATCATTACAAGTTTAACATCTAGATAAAAATAACCATGTTGTTTATCATCTTAGTATGTCACTGCATGGGCCAGTATCATGACCATACCGAACCAGCTGAAGCTTACCGGCAATCATTGAAGTCATCACGATCTTTTGGCCTTTATGTGCTGGATATTCATGGAGCGATTCCTCTGTTGACTCCCGTGCATTTCAGTGCTACAGTGCAAAGCTCCCAGTGAGAAGTGGGTACTCACAGTGGCTCCTTGTGTCATTGTAAAGTCCGATATATATGAAAATAGTTGTACTTCCTTTTCGTGCAACTTTCTGCTCAAGAAACCCTCCTCTAGTACTTGTAACCTCTTCAGTACAGCATTGTGAAGCAATTTGCAAGGTCAGATCCATCTTCAAAGACTATAAAATAAGTAATATAAGACTATAGTGGCTATAAAATTCACACCAACATCTACTCTGCTTGTTCCTGCCGTGAGGCTGACATTTTCTATGAGCACGTCCTTATAGTAATAGTAACTCCATTGACCTACTCATGTAGGTTTAATACTGCCAGAAGACTTGGAAATGGCTTCTTAATGATGGCCATGTCCCTTTTAACCTCCTTTCCTTTGGAAGTCATTCTGCTTTGAAGACACTTTCATTTTCCCTGTCAAATGTCACCAGATGCACCCAACAAAGCTTGGTTTCTTTCTGCTCACAAGTTGCCTGACCTGTTGAACATCACCAGCATTTTCTGTTCTATTTAAAATTTCCGGCATTTGCAGTATTTTGCTTTGGAGAGATCTACTCTGACAGATAAGCCTTGCAGCTAAATTGAAACTTGGCTCCTGTTTGATCAAGTGTTCAATGGTACTTAGTACAATGAAATACGTTTTTTGTAAACAGTGTCAATCCTGCTGTATATTAGGTAAAAATGTATTAAGCATAAGAGAGTAAAGGGCCTGTCCCACTTACGTGTCCTTGGCACGCAAATTACGCGACCTCGTGGTCGCATTGAGGCGCACGGGCATCATATGGCCGTGTGGGGCCGGTCCCACTGAGAAGCGCGGAGGGGTATGTAGTTGTGCGCGACATTGCGCGGGGCTCCGAAATTTTTGTAGGGAACTAAATCTTTGCGCGCCAACGGCCTGTCATGTAACTGACGGCCAAAGACCCTGGTACGACGCAACGTTTCACCTCCAACAGCAGCAGAAGCAGGCAAACGATCGCCGAGCTCGGCCTGGAGCTCACGGCCGTTGCGGAGCCGGATCCGTCCCCACCTCTACTCCCAGAGCGGGGTCAAGAAATTGAAGATAGACCCAAAATTAAGTAACTCAGCAGGACCGGCAGTATCTCTGGAGAGAAGCAATGGGTGACGTTTCGGGTCAAGACCCTTCTTTTCAGACAGAAGAAGAGTCTCGACACGAAACGTCACCCATTCCTTCTCTCCAGAGATGTTGCCGGTCCAGCTGAGTTTCTCCAGCTTTGTGTCCATCTTCAAATGACATAACTCGCTCCAGACGGCTGTGCGTACGCATGAAATCACGCGCGACCTTCACGGGACCGTCGCGGCTCAACGTGATCATGAGGTCGCGTAATTTGCATGCCAAGGTTACATAAGTGGGACAGGTCCTTAAGATGGTACACAATACTGAGTCCGTACACAAGAGTCATCATGTTTTAGGCGCCATCATGTACCCTTCAATTATGAAAATAAAGTTTTAGTCTTAGCTTAGAAGGCCCATTTTGTTGGTGGCAACACTGGGTTGAGTTGCAGGGATCAGCCTGGCCAGACAATGTATCAATTTCCTCCACCACTGCTCTGCCATTGCATGCCACGTCAGTTCCACGCATTTGGCCACTTGGAACGGTGCCTGATCTACATGAGTCCCAGTCTGCTTCAGCGGCTCCAGTGGCCCAGTTTCAACCACTCTGACGCCTCCTCGACATTGGCCTGTGAACACACCATCTTTCGCCTCTGATGGCCATCGTTCAGTCTCCGTGCCCAGAGAGCCTTTCGCAGCCGACCCAGATGTGGGCCCAAGGACATGTGAGATAAATCCCCAGCCTGCTCACCCGGCATCGTTCTTTTCTTCAGTCCTCTACCGCTGCTGCCATCTTGAAGGGACCATCTTGATCAAAATATGCTCAGAAAGATGTCTTTATTGATAAATGTTTATGCAAATCAAATAATTCAGATTTATGTTATTTATTTGGCACTTTCAGCTGTAAGTACTGTTAGTAGACAAAGTCATAAAATCTAGAAACTTGGACTGTTAAAAGGATCAAGGCTTTCTGGAAAACTGCTGGTAAATTATCGTGGTTAATAAATAGTCATGTTTTAGGTATTGTGCATTTGAAGCCTGGAGTGCAATTATTATTTTGCAGAATGACGATATACCATTGCATGACAAAATACCAATGACAATAATTTGCATTGACTGTTTACATGTTATGAATGAACATTGCATAATTTACCGCAACGTGAGTGAAACCAGTGTCTATCAAATTACTACCGCCACAGCAATGATGTTAATTAGGCACAAATGAAACCAGCCTCATGCCTTTTCAGTTTGGTTCAGTCACAAAGATGGCGCCTGCCTGTGGCGACATTTTGTCAGCAACACAACAGAAGATAATTATTTATAGCTTCACTCAACTCACCTGGATCAGGGAAATGGCAGAAATCAGCGCCGTATCGGACAAGCTGCTCGTGCACTTGAAGGCACTTGCGATATCGCAATCTCCCGCAGCTGCGGAAGCCCCCTAATGTAAACGATCCCTCAATCGCTGGAGAACACCCGACCCGACTGAGGATCACAGGTACTGAACCTGGAAACACCGGGAAGACCTCCGGAGACGACGGGCAGGATCTGCCAGGAGCAACGGAGCTGGAGCTGCCGTCTGCAAGGGAATCCCTGTTCCGGGGCAATTTCGCAGAAACAGCAGGTACAGTAAGCACAGTACCTGGAAACAACAAAGAGGCTTCTATTGTGTCTGGAAACATGGCTGACGGGCAGGGGGATGGGGGAGGGGGGCCAGAGGAACAACTCCTGGACTTTTTGGAGTCTGTAGACTGGGCAATGTTCAGGGACTCGGCAATGGACCTGGATGAATACGCCACAGTCGCTACAGACTTCATAAAGAAATGTGTGGAGGACTGCATCCCAACAAAAACCTTCCGAGTGTTTGCTAACCAGAAGCGTTGGATGAACCATGAGATCTGCATTCTTCTGAAGACCAGATCCCGGGCATTCAGGTCTGGAATGCAGACGTCTACAAGAAGTCCAAATACAACCATGGTAAGGCCATCAAAAAGGCCAAAAGAGACTTCTGCTCCAAGCTGGAGGATGAGACGGATGTTCAGCAACTGTGGCAGGGCTTGAATGCCATCACCTCCTACAAGGCGAAATCAGGAGGCAGCTCAAATGTCAGCAAAGCATCACTCCATGCGTTTTACGCACGCTTTGATAGGGAAAACACTGATGTGCCTTCCCGAGCCCCCATTCACCGTGATGGTATTTCAGTCACAGTCACAGAGATGTCAGAAGATCCTTCAGGGGGGTGAACCCTCGGAAAGCGCCTGGACCTGATGGTATACCCGGTCGTGTTCTAAAAACCTGTGCGGACCAACTGTTTTTAAGGACATTTTCAACCTCTCATCTTCTGAGGTCTGAGGTTCCCACCTGCTTTAAAAGGGCATCAATAATACCGGTGCCCAAGAAGAGCAAGGTGACATGCCCCAATGACTATCGACCAGTGACACTAACGTCTGTGGTAATGAAGAGCTATGAGAGGCTAATTATGGCGGAAATCAATTCCTACCTCGACAAGAACCTGGACCCACTGCAGTTCGCTTACCACCACAACAGATCAATGGTGGATGCGATCTCATTGGCCCTCCACTCCACTCTGGACCACTTGGACAACAAAAACTCATAAGTCAGGCTATTATTCATTGATTATAGCTCGGCGTTTAATTTGATCATCCCCTCCAAGCTGGTTACCAAGCTCTCAGATCTGGGTCTCTGCGCATCCCTCTGCAATTGGATCCTCGACCACCTCATTCACAGACCACAGTCTGTCCGTATTGGTGGAAATGTGTCATCCTCAATAACAATCAGCACGGGAGCACCTCAAGGCTGCCCCCTGCTTTACTCACTGTATAACTCTTGGCTACGTAGCCGGACATAGTGTAAACTCCATCATCAAGTTCACTGACGACACCACTGTTGTGGGATGTATCACTGATGGTGACGAGTCAGAGTATAGAAGTGAGATCGAACAATTGACCAAATGGTGCCAGCACAATAACCTGCCTCTCAACTCCAGCAAAACCAAGGAACTGATTGTGGACTTTGGAAGGGGTAGGATAGGGACCCATGATCCCGTTTACGTCAGCGGGACGATGGGGGAAAGGGTCAAGAACTTCAAATTCCTGGGCGTGCATATTTCCGAAGATCTTTCCTGGCCCCAGGACACTGATGCATAGAAACATAAAAAATTAGAAAATAGGTGCAGGAGGTGGCCGTTCGGCCCTTCAAGCCAGCACCGCCATTCATTGTGATCATGGCTGATCGACCCCTATCAATAATCCATGCCTGCCTTCTCCGCATATCCCTTGACTCCACTAGCCCCTAAGCTCTATCTAACTCTCTCTTAAATCCATTCAGTGACTTGGCCTCCACTGCCCTCTGTGGCAGGGAATTCCATAAATTCACAACTCTCTGGGTGAAAAAGTTTTTTCTCACCTCAGTCTTAAATGACCTCCCCTTTATTCTAAGACTGTGGCCCCTGGTTCTGGACTCGCCCAACATTGAGAACATTTTTCCTGCATCTAGCTTGTCCAGTCCTTTTATAATTTTATATGTTTCTATAAGATGCAATTGTAAAGAAGCACATCAGTGCCTCTACTTCCTGAGAAGATTACGGAGAGTCGGTTTGTCAAAGAGGACTCTCTCGAACTTCTACAGGTGCACAGTAGAGAGCATGCTGACTGGTTGCAGCGTGGCTTGGTTCGGCAACTTGAGCGTCCAGTTGCGGAAAAGAATGCAGAATGGTTTGACCACTGTGCAGTCCATTATTGGCTCTGACCTCCCCACCATCGCAGAGATCTATCACAGACGCTCCCTCAAAAGGGCTGCCAACATCATCAAGGACCCATACCATCCTGGCCACACACTCATCTCTCCGCTGCCACCAGGTAGAAGGTACAGGAGCCTGAAATCTGGTACATCCAGGTTCAGGAACAGCCACTTCCCCACAGCCATCAGGCTATTATACACGCCATCAAACAAACTCTGAATTATAACAGCCTATTGCATTTTATCTATTTATTTATGTGTATATACATGGTCTATGGTATATAGACACACTGAATTGTTCTGTATTTATGCTTACAATATTCTGTTGTGCTGCTGCAAGCAAGAATTTAATTGTCCTATCTGGGACATATGACAATAAAACTATCTTGGCTCTTAACAAATGCAGGCAGCGGAAATGAGTCACTGAAATGATTGAACCGACAGTAATAGTGCTGATAAAATCTTGACTGAGTGCCAACAGTCACACCAAGCATAGGTTTGTATTTTGTGACAGAACAATCTTTCTCTCACAAATGACTGTAATGGAAGGTAGACACAAATTGCTGGAGTAACTCAGCGGGACAGGCAGCATCTCTGGAGAGAAGGAATCGGCGATGTTTTAGGTCGAGATCCTTCTTCAGACTGTAATGGGTTTGATTGCAGCCTAATATTCCATTCGCCCTTTGAAAAGTACACAAAATCCTCCATTTGGGTGAAAGAGAGAAAATAAAACTATATGAGTTTATTTGTAATACAGAGCTGAGTTCAGATGATTCATTGCATTGTGCTGCGATTCTAATATTTGTAAAAATAAAGACAGATGTTAAGGGTCGTAGATAGTGAATAGAACAGAAAATAAAACTAGGACTATACCTCCGAGCAGGATTGCTGGTTGACTTTGTCGGGAAACAGGGATGTCATGATTTTTCCACTCATTACGCTTATGGAAGATTTTGATGGATTACAGGTACAATCCATTTCTTCTGCTCAAGAAGTGTATCATACTGTAATTTGACTGTGGAATAGATTCCACCCTAATTCCACCCCAATTTTTGGTAAAACCTTTCAGTCAATTATGAGAATGCAGGGTGACTTGGACAGGTTGGGGAAGTGGGCAGATGCATGGCAGATGAAGTTTAATGCGGATAAATGTGAGGTTATCCGCTTTGGTAGCAAAAACAGGAAGGCAGATTACTATCTACATGGCGTCAAGTTGGGAAAAGGGGATACAACGGGATCTGGGGGTCCTTGTTCATCAGTCTATGAAAGTAAGCATGCAGGTACAGCAGGCAGTGAAGACAGCGAATGGCATGTTGGCCTTTATAACAAGAGGAATCGAATATAGGAGAAAAGAGGTCATTCTGCAGTTGTACAGAGCCCTAGTGAGACCACACCGGGAGTATTGTGTGCAGTTTTGGTCACCCTAATTTGAGGACATTCTTGTATTGAGAGAGTGCAGCGTAAGATTACAAGGTTAATTCCCGGGATGGCGGGACTGTCATATGCTGAGAGAATGGAGCAGCTGGGCTTGCACACTCTGGAGTTTAGAAGGATGAGAGGAGATCTCATTGAAACATATAAGATTGTTAAGGGTTTGGCACGCTAGAGGCATGAAACATGTTCCCGATGTTGGGGGACTCCAGAACCAGGGGCCACAGTTTAAGAATAAGGAATAAGCCATTTAGAACGGAGACGAGGAAACACTTTTTCTCACAGAGAGTGGTGAGTCTGTGGAATTCTCTGCCTCAGAGGCAGGTTCTCTGGATGCTTTCAAGAGAGAGCTAGATAGGGCTCTTAAAAATAGTGGAGTCAGGGGATATGGGGAGAAGGCAGGAACGGGGTACTGATTGGGGATGATCAGCCATGATCACATTGAATGGCGGTGCTGGCTCGAAGGACCGAATGGCCTACTCCTGCACCAATTGACTATTGTCTATTGTCTATTAAGAGTGGAAATTAGTTAAATTTTCTGTAAAACGTAAGCATACGAAATGAACCAGGCATTCCAATTATACCTTGGTCGTTGCTTTATCTTAATGCCGATCCACTGTACAATCACCATATTCCTTCATTCCATTTAACAAATCTGTTGATCCACGCCTTGAATAAACTGGGCAACTGTGCCTCTATCTCAGTAGTTTCCTAAGATTCACCAACTTTCAATGGAATTTCTCTTTATTCCTGTTTTGAATGGCTGACTCCTTATTTTGAGATTATGACCTTTGTTCCTGACACCATGCCCTGGCATTTTTGCTATCATATCCCAAAATTTTGCATTCCATTGAGATCACCTCTTATTCTTCCAAACTCTCACGGGGATAGTCACACTAATTCCTGCTTGAAGCAAAGATGGGCAATCTATCACCTTCATTTATAATACGTAGTGAAAAGAGGAACAAATTATACCGTCAGATCATTAGGAGAGATACATTAAAGCGTACAGAACAGGACTTTGAAGTGCTGCTGCCTGCCATTGCATGCCGGAGTTTATTTGGTATCGTGAATACTTCCTACGTAATTGTTGGGTCCCACAGAACATTGCAGACTTGCAAAATCATGCATTGCACAGTATGCTGTAATCTCTTCCTGAATAATGAGGCAAGCTTCACAGTGGGACAGGATCTCTCTTGGTGTGGGATTCGGAATGCAACGATGATTGTGGGGATATCAGTAGGAGGTGGGGAAGGACCCATATTGAAAACACAAATATCCTTCCCCTTTTGATTTCCCTCGCCTGCACAGCAGCTGTATGATGTTGAAAACTCTCTAAGAGAGAGAGTTCTGTAAATCCGAGATATACTTTCCACAACGCTTACAACAAAGTTGCAGCAGCTGTGATGTCTGCAGGCTGCTGCAAGCTTGAACCCTGCAGCTCTCATTTTAATGTAAGTCAGGATGAAAACGATTCCTACTTTCTTTTGCAGATAGATTTCCCTATTTCATTTGAGAATTTGAACATTGGGAGCCAGTTTTGTGAACCAAATAAGGATGCAATCCAATTTGCTCATCACACAATTCTATTTTTAGATTGGAGATGCAGCACGGGAACAGGCCCTACAGCCTACCGAGTCCCCATTGACCAGTGGCCCCCATACACTAGCACTATCCTACAAACTAGGGACAATTTGACAATTTTACCAAAGCCAATTAACCTGCTAACGTGTGCGTCTTTGGAATGTGGGAGGAAACCAGAGCATCGGAAAAAACCCATCCAGTCACAGGGAGTACGTACAAACTCTGTACAGACAGCACCCAGTCAGGATTGGACCGGTTCTCTGGCACAGTTCGGCAGCAGCTCCACTGCTGTGCCACCATGCCGCCATTAACCCTATTCTTGATCTTGTGTGGTTTCTTGCCTGTAACCTGGATAAGGTCTCCTCAGGTTACAAGTGACCTGACTAATAGAAATCCAACTTTATGTAAATCCTCACATACATTTTTGAAGCATTTTTCAAGCTATTAAAATGTTTGATGCTCGTTATTAATGAGCAGATACAGTATACAATATAGTTTAAATATGGGTAGTGTCAGGGTATATCTTCATTGAAATGAAATCATTTTAGCCAGCATATGTAGAGTGATAGAATATGGGTTGCAATTGAAAACGGAGATGTAGAGAGATCAGCTAACGGACTGTTGGCAAGAACAGTATCTTTTACGAAAACTGAAGATTGCCTGTACTTGTTAATACAATTTTCAAAACTGTACAATTGAAGAAAGAAGAATACTTCCCATTCGCTTAGCAATGCTGATTGGTGATAAACCTTGCTTTATTGATTAACAAGGTGAGAGTTGAAAGTTTGGAAACAGGTGTCGATTATGTTCCACACTGAACTTGTAATCTTAACCATCCATCTGCACAGACTACACCTGCACGGCAAGAATGCCAGCATTTCCTGTTGCCTTTTATGGTCATCAGCCTTTAGCTCATTCTTTGAAAGGTGGATGTTGTAATCAAGTACAGGTCCAAGCTCAACATGTTTTACAAACAAAGACTTCAGTTTTGAAGTACGTCAAAGAGTAAAGATAGATTCATTCAAACTGCTGGCATGCTGATATACTTCACTGACGTGTACGCACTCCCTCCTTTGTCAAACATTCTGCGTGGCAATATAGGAACTGTCTGGCCTCTCCATACCAGTCCACTTCAAGGCAAAACAAACATTATTACCTTTTTGAATGTAATTTTCTTATGTGGAAACTACCCAAAAGAACATATATCGAATCGTAAACATTGGATTTTATTGTGTTAGTTAACCCAATGATTGAATGAGATATGAAGGAAAAGGCAAATATATTCTTAATGCTGGTTTAACATGTTAGTGAAATGTCAACAGAGATTATTAAGAATGGAAATCTGGGTGCAAGGTCCAGTCTCACGATCTTAATATATCTGATGTAATTTAGTCTTGGTATTTGCAATGTGATCTGTGCAGTTTTTTGGGAAGAGAGAGTAACTTTGCAAAATTAACATCCAGAACAACACTGGAAATACACAAGTTCAGGGGACATCAAACAATGAAAGTCCTGAGGAATGTTATTGTCACAGAAAAGAATACACAGTCATCGCGCCATGTCATCTCATAGGTATTTCCTTTTACTTGAAGATAAGTAACAAAAGATCTGACCACAGATTTCACATCTTATTTCAATGCCTTGGTAGGAATGTGGCAATACTGTCTGAAAATGGATCTAGGAGGACAGCAGGGGACCTAAGTCCAAGGTCTGATGCTCCAAAAAAGTGAGAAATTATATATGTTTAGCAGTACATGATAACGTTTGGGAGTATAACTGCAATATTGTCCTTTTTTTCCCCTAGATTTGCAGTTCCTGTCAAATCTGTGAATGCTCATTTACACCATTATACTTAAATATATGTACCTGTCGTTTCCTGTTTATAAAAAAAGTGGCAGAAACTAAGAAAACAAAAAGTTCAAATGACATTATAAACCAGGACGTTGTAATAATTTCATACGAGGTATTTTACTCGCCAAAAAGGGGCATTGACGTGCAAGGATATCAATATTTAAAACAACAAATGAAACTTTTTTTCGATACAAATGATATACCAGGTACTTCGCCTTCTTTATTATGGGAAACTTTTAAGGCATTTATGAGAGGAATTATAATTTCATACCAAAGTTTTCAAAATAAAAAGAATAAGACAGAACAATTGTTGTTAGAACAAGAAATCAGACAGTTAGAGTTGGATAATGCCAAAGATTCCACGACAGATAAACACAATAAGATAGTATTACTGAAATTTAAACTTAATCGAATTTTATCGGCAAGAGTAATAAGACTATTCCAAATTACAAAACAGGAACATTTTGAGTTTGGTGACAAGCCACATAAACTTTTAGCTCGCCAATTGAAAAAACAAGAAAGGGAAAATACTATAACCAAAATTAAATCAGAGAAAGGCGAATTACTAATATTACCTAAAGATATTAATAATAGATTTGCCCAATTTTACCAAAACTTATATACATCTAAAATTAAAATAGAAGATAGTAAAATAAAAACATTTCTAGATAACTGTAATCTTCCAATACTGGACCCTTTGGAACAAGAGGAACTAGGAGCTCAAATTACAATCAAAGAAATAAGTGAAACAATAAAATCGTTGAAAAATGGTAAGACACCGGGACCAGATGGTTTTAATAATGAATTTTATAAAAAATTTCAGGAGATAACGGCCCCTTATTTATTTAATTTATACTCCCATGCTTTTAAAGAAAACAAACTACCTGAAACACTAACAGAATCAACTATTACGCTTATTCCAAAAAAAGATAAAGATTTAGAAGATCCGGGCTCGTACAGAGCTATATCACTTTTAAATACAGATCAGAAAATTTTAGCAAAGATTTTAGCAAGTAGATTAAGCAAATATATTAGTAAACTGATAAACCCTGATCAAACGGGTTTTATACCTAAAAGATACTCATTTAATAATCTGAGACGCCTGTTTAATATAATGTACTCGCATAAAGTAGAGGAAGAAGATATATCAATTATTTCTTTGGATGCAGAGAAAGCATTTGATCAGGTAGAGTGGCAATACTTATATAAAGTACTACAAAAATTTAACATGGGAGAGAATTTTATAACATGGGTAAAATTATTATATGATAAACCGATGGCAAGAATTTTAACTAATAACATGTTATCTCAAAAATTTCAACTATCAAGGGGTAATAGGCAGGGATGTGCACTATCACCCCTGCTATTTGCCCTTATGATAGAACCCCTGGCTGAAAGTATAAGAATTCATCCGAATATTCAGGGCTATAATACCAGGGACTCAAAGAATAAAATCTCATTATATGCAGACGATATACTTTTATATATTACAAAGTCACAAACGAGCATACTAAATTTATTAAACTTAATAGAGGAATTTGGGTCTTTTTCTGGATATAGAATAAACTGGAACAAAAGCGAAATCATGACATTAAAACCTCAAGAACCTACACACTTACTGAAGTTCCCCTTTAAAATCGCAACAGAAAAATTTAAATATTTGGGTATTCAGATTACTAGAAAATATAAAGCATTATTCAATGCTAATTTCATACCTTTATTAAATAAACTTAATACACAGATTAAATTTTGGAAAACACTTCCCTTATCATTATTAGGTAGAATAAATGCAATAAAAATGATCTTCTTACCACAATTACTATACCTATTTCAGTCTATACCGGTATATATACCAAAATATTTTTTTAAAAAATTAGACTCTAACATTACAAATTATATTTGGGACTATAAATCACATAGAATCACAAAAAAACACTTATGTAAACCAAAAGAGGTCGGGGGACTTTCACTTCCGAATTTTATGTATTATTACTGGGCAGTGCATATTAAGAATATGATTTATTGGTTGGATAGTTCTACACAACAGACAGAATGGATAAAAATGGAGAAGGAGGATTGTCATCCCTGTAATATAGGAACGATCCTCTTTTCCCCCAAAAAACTGAATAACACAATATATAAGAAGAACCCAATTATATATGGTACAATAAGAATTTGGAAACAAATAAAATTATCTTTAAAATTAAGAAATCTATCACTGTTAATGCCAATTGCGAATAACCCTTTATTTAAACCATCTCTTATTGATAAGACATATAACCAATGGGAAAGTCTCGGAATTAGAAGGATCAGGGATATGTACGAAACAGGAAACCTGCTATCATTCCAACAACTACAATTAAAATTTAAATTGAAAAACAACCAATATTTTAAATATCTTCAGATTTGCGACTTTGTGAAAAAATATATACAAGGATATCAAAAAGTAACTCCTGACTTATTGGAAGAAGCAATGAATATTGAAGCTGACTCACAAAAATTAATATCCTATTTATATAATAGTATTCTAAATATAGACCTACCATCGACAGAGGTACTTAGAGAAGAGTGGGAACGGGAATTAATGATAAAAATTACGAAGGTTAAATGGGAAAAATACCTGATATATATTCACAAATGTTCAATTAATGTAAGACATAATCTAATACAATTTAAAATTGTACATAGATTATATTATTCAAAAACAAGATTGAACAAATTTTATCCAAATATATCCGCCACTTGTGATAAATGTCTAGCCCAAAAGGCAACTATAACACACTCCTTAGTTTCCTGCATAAAACTTTATAGATTTTGGAATGATATTTTTGAAATACTTACAAAATTATTCAAGACAAGAATGGAACCTAATACTGAAATGATTATATTTGGTGTAATGGAAGATGGGAATAAATTGAACACATCTCAAAATCTATTCCTTAATTATGGTTTATATAATAGCAAAAAAAATTAATACTTAAATTTTGGAAGGGTACATCAATACCAACGCTTAAAATGTGGATTGCAAGTATGTTGGACACCGCTCATCTTGAGGAAATGCGATTCCTCCTAATGGATAAATCAGACCAATTCATAACGAGTTGGTCTCCATTCGTCGTTTTTTTGGAATCATATGGTGCAACACAATTGTAAAAAATAACTGTTTCAGGACTGGACGAGGGTTGGTCAAGACTATAAATAATGATCTCCTTTTCTTTTCACTATTTTCTCTCTCAACTTTCTTCATTTACTCGTTTTCTTTCTTCACACACTATATATTTCACATTTTTCTATCCTTTACTATCTAACCTCTTTTTCTTATTCTCATCTTTTTTCAATGTAACAAAAAAAAAAAAGAAGTTGTACATAAAATGTATTATGAAAATATATATTAGGCACTTTGGTGCCATATGACTGTGCTTACTTCTAATAAAAAAAAATATTAAAAAAAAAAAAAAAAAAAAAAAAAAGAGAATATGAATAAAAAGGGGCATTTGGGCGAATGTTGGCCGAATTATATTTTTAACCTCTCCCATCAGCTGTTTTCATTGATCTTGATGGTAAATGGGAGAGGTACATAATTTCCCACTGCACCCTGACAATCTCCTTAACTAAATGTCAGAAACTACCCAGGTGCAGCATTCGCTATGGCTTTCTTTTCATTTTTCGTCAGAATTATAGCATTAATAAGAGTCTTATATGAAATGGGTTCAGGCAGTTTAAATTCAACGCCTTTCAGTCACACCTTAAAACAGAGCTCTATTTTCCACATGAGTTTTAGGGAGATTGACAATATCTTCTGGCAAAAGTGAAGAGAAGCTCGAGTTAGAATCCAATTACTAAGCCAATTACTGCCCTTTTACTGCCCTGCCTTATTCTTGGCCATTCTAGTCAGATCAGAACAACATGTCTATAATTCAGGCATCTTTGATGCTCCCAGTATACGTTATTTAAACATCTACTGGGAACAGTAGTTGCCATGAGAACTTTGCCAGTGTGTTGCAAAGACCTGTAGAAAATTAAAACTGTTCAGTCAGTACAGCGTACTTTGGGGTATTTTCATAGAGATATAGCAGAGAAATTGGCCCTTCAGTGAACTGAGTCCGTACCAACTATCAAATACCTATTTATGCTGATCATACATTAATCCTATTTATTATTCTCCCTGCTTTCTCATCAACCTTTCCCATCTTCTACCACTCAGGTGCGTAGTGGGGACAATTTAAAGTGTACAAAGACACAAAGTGCTGGAGTAACTCAAGGGGTCAGGCGGAAAATAGAGAACATGGATTGGTCACAGTTTGAGTTCGTACCCTTGTTCAGATTTAGCTTAATTTGTCTGAGCAGAGTCCTGGCACGAAACTTCACCTACCCATTTTCTATCAAGATGCTGTCTGACCCCCTGAGTTAATCCAGTATTTTGTGTCTATAATTAGTTCCATGGTCTTACTAACTTTGAAACCTAGGATGTTGTTCTGGCACACTTCCGTCCTGCACTCTGATTCATCATTACTCTTTATTTGTTCAACATTAGTGATATTGATGGTAACTATGGCATTGGAGCTGTGTCTGGGTAATAGTCATGGAGATTGAGAGATTGAAGCAGTGGACTGAACATGCAACCTTGAGATTTGATGCATCTGCAGTTTGGTGATATGTTTTCAGAGGGAGTTTGTATTGGACACATCTCTAGTTGATGAATACCAACCTGACATATGTGTTCTTATTGTCCAAGTATGAGATCACATCCCGGTGGACCTGGTGTGATAGTAGGTGGTTTGCAATAGGTCCAAATCCTTGCTAAGGCAGGAGTTAATATGCGTCGTAACCAACCTCTCAAAGCACTTAATCACCACGGATGTTGGTGTCACCTTGTGACACTTGGTGTTGTGGACGTCCTTTTAAAATAGGACCATGGACTTTAATACTGAGAGGTTCAAGATGTCCGCAAAAACTTCAGGTCCACGCAGAGTTTAAGAATGCGGCCTGGTACACCATTGGGGCTGAGACTTTCCAAGCATTCAGCCTTGTGAAGAATCTTCTGATGTTAGCCTCGGTGACTGGCATTACAGTGTCGTAGGGGGCTCATGAAGGTACATCGATGTTCTCACTTTTGAAGCAAACTTGTAAAGCATTCAGCTCATGCGGGAGTGATGCATTGATGTTATTTTAGCTACTCCTTGGTTTCATCGATCATTCAATCAGTGAGCCAGATAAAATTATTTCCCCTTCACATTGCTATGGAGGAGAACCTCTTTCAGGAGATTGTTATCTTAGATAACTCAGTACAACTACAGGGTTTCGTGTCATTTATAGAACCGTAGACACTATGATACGAAACAAAGATTTTGCTTATTTTGTCTGGGTCCAGTAATAAAAGGTTATTCAGACTGTAAATATATTCCAGATCAAGTCCCAAAGTGAATGACCTCATATTACTTATTTTGAAATCTATTCGCCACAGTTTCCCTCAATCGCATGTCTCTTTGTAATTCAATGCTTTCGACATTGCCCACAACACTACTTATCTTTGTGTCATCGGTAAAGTTCAATACGTGGCTTTCTGTTTTATTGTTTAACCAGTTCAACCAGTCCTTCAACTATAGTAAAGGTTTGCTTCCTTTTGTACAACATTGAGTTGAACAAATCTGCGCTGAAGTTCCATTCTCTGCGGGCTTCTGAATCTCATGGATTGGTCATGCTTTCTTTGTTCTGTTGTAGATCTGATTCACCACACCTCCTGGGCTTAAACTTATGCAGAAATATTTTGAATGGTGCCCCAAACAGCACTCTGCCTTGCAAATTGCTGCTGGGTATGATGTGCGTAACACATTGTTCTTTGAACTCTGGCAATTGATTTTCAATGCTCCATATGGATTCTACTCCACTTTACTCCATCACCACAGAAATTCTGAATTAAAATATGGAACCTCCTCTGTTCCCTGCTCGCTTACAGGATAGAAACATAGAAACATAGAAAATAGGTGCAGGAGTAGGCCATTTGGCCCTTCGAGCCTGCACCACCATTCGATATGATCATGGCTGATCATACAACTCAGTATCCTGTACCTGCCTTCTCTCCATACCCCCTGATCCCTTTAGCCACAAGGGCCACATCTAACCCCCTCTTAAATATAGCCAATGAACTGGCCTCAACTACCTTCTGTGGCAGAGAATTCCAGAGATTCGCCACTCTCTGTGTAAAAATGATTTTCTCATCTCGGTCTTAAAAGACTTCCCCCTTATCCTTAAACTGTGACCCCTAGTTCTGGACTTCCCCAACATCGGGAATAATCTTCCAGCATCTAGCCTGTCCAACCCCTTAAGAATTTTGTAAGTTTCTATAAGATCCCCCCTCAATCTTCTAAATTCTAGCGTGTACAAGCCGTCTATCCAGTCTTTCTTCATATGAAAGTCCTGCCATCCCAGGAATCAGTCTAGTGAACCTTCTCTGTACTCCCTGAACGGAGCTTAGTAACTTCTGCATAACCAGAACTGTGTAACATTTGTATTTGTGTCAATTTATCTGTACTATTGCTGTAACTCTAGTTTCAAGCTTATTAATTCAATTTCTAATCTTCACCCACGTTTATGACTATCCTTTTTTAAATCCTTCCCAGATTCCACTCTCGCTACTCTACTATCCTTCTTTCCACCCTCGGCGATCGTTTCGCTGAACATTTCCGCTCAGTCCACCTTAACCTACCTGATCTCCCGGTTACTCAGCACTTTAACTCCCCCTCCCATTCCCAATCTGACCTTTCTGGCCTGGGCCTCCTCTGTTGTTAAAGTAAAGCCCAGCGCTAATTGGTGGAACAGCACCTCATATGTCGCTTGGGTAGCTTACACCCCATCGGTATGAACATTGACTTCTATAACTTCAAGTAGCCCTTGCTTTCCCTCTCCCTCCATCCTCTCCCCTTCCCAATTCTCTCACCAGTCTTACTGTCTCCAACTACCTTATAATCTCTGTCTCTCCCACTCCCCTGACATCAGTCTGAAGAATGGTCTCAACCCAAAACGTCACCCATTCCTTCTCTCCAGAGATGCTGCCTGTCCCGCTGAATTACTCCACAATTTTGTGTCTATCTATGGAGTTGAGAACAGTGAATTTGACAGATGTTGAATAGAACATACAGTGCTGGAGTGCTGGATGGGTCAGGCAGCATCTGTGAAGGGAATGGATAGGTGACATTTTGGGTCAGGAACCTTCTTCAAACTCTGACTCCATAGATATTGCCTGACCCATTGAGTTACTCCAACACTTTCTGTAGCACTTGATCTCACCGATGTACAGAAGTTGACAGCTGGAACAGCGGATACAGTAGATGAGGTTGGAGGAGGTGAAAGTGAACCTTTACCTCACCTGAAATTACTGTTGGGGTCCTTGGATGGAGTCGAGGTGGGAGGTAAAGGGTCAGGTGTTGCATCTCCTGCGGTTGCAGGGGATGTTTCCTGGGGAGGGGATGGTTTGGATGAGTAGGGACGAGTTGACCAGGGAGTTGCAGAGGGAACGGTCTCTGTAGAAAGAGGTGGAGATGGGAAGATGTGGCCAGTAGTGGGATCTCGTTGGAGGTGGTGAAAGTGTTGGAGAATTATATGCAACGGCTGATGGGGTGGAAGGTGAGGACAAGGGGGACTGTCCTTTTTGCGAATAGGGGGAGGGGGAGCAAGAGCAGAGCTGCAGGATATCGAGGAGACCCTAGTGAGGGCCGCATCTATAATGGAAGAGGGGAACCCCTGAAGGGAATGGAACAGGGGAACCCCGAAGGGAATGAGGACATCTCCGATGATCTAGCATGTAAAACCACATCCTGGGCGCAGATGCGGCGTAGACAGAGGAATTGGGAGGAGGGGATAAAGTCTTCACAGGAAGCAGGGTGGGATGAAGTGTAGTCTAGATAGCTATGGGTCAGTAGGTTTGTAGTAGATGTCGGTCAATAGTCTATCTCCTGTGATATCTTCAGTGAGAGACGGTCGGGAGATGTCGGGAGATGTCGGGAGATGTCGGAGATGGTCCAATTGAATTTAAGTGCAGGATGGAAATTAGTCATGAAGTTGATGATGTCAATGAGTTCTGCATGGGTGCAGGAGGCTGCACCAATGCAGTCATCAATGTAGTGAAGATAGAGTTCGGGGATAGGGCCAAAGTACGCCTGGAACTGCAAATGTTCAATGTACCCTACAAGAGGCAGGTATAACTGGGGCCCATGCGAGTGCCCATAGCTACGCCTTGGATTTGGAGGAAGTGGGAGGAGTCGAAGGAGAAGTTGTTGCAAGTAAGGACCAGCTCTGCTAGGCGTAGGAGAGTATTGGAAGATGGAAATTGGCTGGTTCTGTGGTCGAGGAAGAAATGAAAGACCTTCCTGGTGGGGGATGGAGGTGTAGAGTGACTGGATATCCATGGTAAAAATGAGGGTGGGGGCCTGGAAGACGGAAATTAATGAAGAGACAAAGAGCATTTGAGGTGTCTTGGACATAGGTAGGGAGGGATTGAACCAGGGGGAATAGGATGGAGTCGACGTATGTGGAAATTAATTCGGTGGGAGATGAACAAGCAGCAACAATGGGTCTGCCAGAACAGTCCTGTTTGTGGATTTTGGGGAGAAGATAAAATTGTGCCGTGCGGGGCTGGGGAACAATAAGGTTGAAGGCTTTAGAGGGCAGAGAGCTGGAAGTAATAAAAGCAGAAATGGTGTGTGATATTAAAGTCTGGTGCTCGTCTGTGGGGTCATGGTCAAAGGATAAGTAGGAGGAGGTGGCTGAGAGTTGTCGCCTGACCTCAGCCCGGTAGAGGTCAGTGCGCCAGACTACCACGGCGCTTCCCTTGTCGGCGGGTTTGATTATCAAGTTGGGGTTGCTGCAGAGTGAGCAGAGGGCTGTACATTCAGGGGAGGAAGGAGGTTATAGTAAGTAAGGGGAGTGGAACAGTTGAGGCGGTTGATGTTCCGCCGGCAATTGGAAATGAAAAGGTCTAAAGTAGGTAGAGGGCCATCCGGGGGAGTCCAAGGGGGGGTCCATTGGAGACAGGAAAAGGGGGCATCACTGGGTGGTGAGGACTCCTTCCCATAGAAAAAGGCACGGAGGCGGAGGCGACGGAAGAAGAGCTCTACATTGTGGCGGACTCAGAACTCATTCAAGTGGGGGTGGAGGGGAACAAAGGTGAGGCCTCTGCTGAAGACAGGCCGTTCCATATCAGAGAGGGGGAGGTTAGAGGGGATGGTGAACACACAGCAACGGTGGGGGTTGGGGTCGGCAGGTGAGTAGATGGAGGCCGAGGAAGGCAGGTGAGTAGATGGAGGCCAAGGCGATGTCTGGTGGGGGGATGGTGGGTGTTCAGAGAGGAGGGGGGCATGATGACTATTGTATGGGTGGGAAGTAGCTGAGGCCACCTTGATAAAAGGGGAAGGGGACGAACCAGTCTGCATCGTGGAGACTGTGGGCCCGGTGCTGAGCCTGGGACTCAGGTAAGATGACAGCTGTGTCCTGCTGGTGGGAGGAGGAGAGCCGAGGGTGGTAGACTGGAGTCCGGGTCAGCGGACAAAGCGTCGGTAGTCCTGGTCAGCAGTTGGCCGGGGAGGCAGCGAGGGTTGGCGGCAGCGGTGGAATCGGTGGCATTGGCGAGGCGGTGAAGGTGGTTGTGACCCCAGGGAGGCGGTGAAGGTTGACGACGGTAGCAGCTCTGATAGTCCGGGCCTGGGATCGGCCGGGAAGACGGTGAGTGTTGGTGCTGCTCCTCATGGCAGCAATGGCATTGCAGGCCTCGGCCTCGTGGTGTTTGGGTAGGCTGGAGTCCCGGGGCTGGGGGCGGTCAAGTCGAGCAGTGTCAGCGGCAGGACCGGTCTGGAGGTGGGCAAGTTTGCAAACCTCTGTGGAGTCCAGGTAAGAAAGGAAGCGTTTGTTGAGACCACGGATCCGACGTTGAATGAAGTGCAGTTGTGGTCTGTTGCAGTGTGATTGAGTGAGGCACGGAGTTGCAGGAGAGTCAGAAAGAGGGCCTATTGGTGCCAGCGCATCACATTCTCAACTCCATCCTGCTTTGGGAATATATTTGAAACAGAACCAGATGATTTAAAATCATTCAGCCATATTTAGTCTTCAGATGATTTCTCATTTATATTTCTGTCCAAATTACTCATACAACCTATTTCCACCATATAATAATGAATTAGGATTGATGAACAGGAGATAATTCTGCCCTGCCTATTATTTGTTATTGAAACATTTCATCCATTTCTTTCAAATAACTGACTCTTTTGATGAACTCATTACTGCACTGCCTCATTTCCCCTTCAGTAATCTCAAGCCAATCCAAAATGGCTGTTCATTTGCTAAACACATTGTCCCAATCACCCAACATCCTGTGCTTGCTAGCATATAAATATAGACACAAACTGCTGGAGTAACTCAGTGGGACAGGCAGGGATGTTGCCTGTCACTCCAGCATTTGTGTCTATCTTTGGTGTAAACCAGCATCTGCAGTTCCTTCTTACACACTTGCTGGCATATATCGGATTCTAACAAAGTATACCATGGATTTAAAACTATTTTACTTTGAAGTCATCCATCCTTTCTTAATAATCCTGTCATCCCCTTAAATTATCTCTACTCGTATAATTGTGGTCATCTCCATTGAGAAATGTTCCAGTACTAACGTTTTTGCCTTCAGCTGCCTGTACTGTGAAATAACACCACTAACAATTCTCTCAGCCTTATGTGGTGCCTTGAAGCTTACTTCTGGCCAATTGTTCCTGTATGGCAGGTATCAATTTTAATTTGACTATGATCCTACAGTGGACATTGGGGTATTTTGTTCTGTTAAAAATACTATGTAGAAGGAAATTATTATTAACATTGTTTAAAAATACACTGAGTCCTCAACACAGATCCCTGCGGCACCCCACTATTCATTTCCTGTCAACTGCCTAGTAGAAACATAGAAACATAGAAAGTAGGTGCAGGAGGAGGCGATTCGGCCATTCAAGGCAGCACCGCCATTCATTGTGATCATGGTTGATCGTCCCTAATCAATAACCCATGCCTGCCTTCTCCCCATATCCCTTGATTCCAATAGATCCTAGAGCTCTAACTCTCTCTCTTAAATCCATCCAGTGATTTGGCCTCCACTGCCCTCTGTGGCAGGGAATTCCACAAATTCACGACTCTCTTGGTGAAAAAGTTTTTTCTCACCTTCGTCTTAAATGGCCTCCCCTTTATTCTAAGACAATCAACCAGTGGCACTAATGCCGGTGGTGATGAAGTGCTTTGAGAGGTTGATCATGGAGCAAATCAACTCCTACCTCGACAAAAACCTGGACCCACTGCAGTTTGCTTACCGCCACAACAGATCAACGGTGGATGCGATCTCGCTGGCCCTCCACTCCGCTCTGGACCACTTGGACAACAAAAACTCATATGTCAGGCTGTTATTCATCGATTACAGCTCGGCATTTAACACAATCATCCCCTCCAAGCTGGTTACCAAACTCGCAGAACTGGGTCTCTGCGCATCCCTCTGCAATTGGATCCTCGACTTCCTCATTCACAGACCACAGTCTGTTCATATTGGTGGAAATGTGTCAGCCTCGATAACAATCAGCACGGGAGCACCTCAAGGCTACGTGCTTAGCCCCCACTCACTGCTGTACTCACTCTATACTCATGACTGCGTAGCGAACCACAGTGCAAACTCCATCATCAAGTTCGCTGACGACACCACTGTTGTGGGGCGTATCACTGATGGGGATGAGTCAGAGTATAGAAGAGAGATCGAGCAACTGTCCATATGGTGCCAGCACAATAACCTGGCCCTCAACACCAGCAAAACCAAGGAACTGATTGTAGACTTTGGAAGGAGTAGGAGGGGGACCCATAGCCCCGTTTATATCAACGGGTCAATGGTTGAAAGGGTCAAGAGTTTCAAATTCCTGGGCGTGCACATCTCTGAAGATCTTTCCTGGTCCGAGAACACTAATGCAATTATCAAGAAAGCTCATCAGCGCCTCTACTTCCTGAGAAGATTACGGAGAGTCGGTTTGTCAAGGAAGACTCTCTCTCTAACTTCTACAGGTGCACAGTAGAGAGCATGCTGACCGGTTGCATCATGGCTTGGTTTGGCAATTTGAGCGCCCTGGAGAGGAAAAGACTACAAAAAGTATTAAACACTGCCCAGTCCATCATCGGCTCTGACCTCCCTTCCATCGAGGAGATTTATCGCAGTCGCTGCCTCAAAAAGGCTGGCAGTATCATCAAAGACCCACACCATCCTGGCCACACACTCATCTCCCTGCTACCTTCAGGTAGAAGGTACAGGAGCCTGAAGACTGCAACAACCACGTTCAGGAATAGCTACTTCCCCACAGCCATCAGGCTATTAAACCTGGCTCGGACAAAACTCTGATTATTAATAACCCATTTTCTGTTATTGCACTTTATCAGTTTATTTATTCATGTGTGTATATACTTATATTATGGTATATGGACACACTTATCTGTTTTGTAGTAAATGCCTACTATGTTCTGTGTGCTGAAGCAAAGCAATAATTTAATTGTCCTATACAGGGACACATGACAATAAACTCACTTGAACACTTGAACTTGAACACTTGGCCCCTGGTTCTGGACTCGCCCAATATTGGAAACATTTTTCCTGCATCTAGCTTGTCCAGTTCTTTTATAATTTTATATGTTTCCATAAGATCCCCCTCATCCTTCTAAACTCCAATGAATACAAGCCTAGTCTTTTCAACCTTTCCTCTTATGACAGTCCCGCCATCCCAGGGATCAATCGCGTGAACCTACGCTGCACTGCCTCAATTGCAAGGATGTCCTTCCTCAAATTAGGAGACCAAAACTGTACATAATACTCCAGATGTGGTCTTACCAGAGTCCGATTCAACTGCAGAAGAACCTCTTTACTCCTATACTGAAATCCTCTTGTTATGAAGGCCAACATTCCATTAGCTTTGTCTGTCTGAAGAAGGGTTTCGGTCCGAAACGTTGCCTATTTTCTTCGCTCCGTAGATGCTGCCTCACCCGCTGAGTTTCTCCAGCACTTTTGTCTACCTTCGATTTTCCAGCATCTGCAATTCCTTCTTAAACATTCCATTAGCTTTCTTCACTGCCTGCTGTACCTGCAAGCCAACTTTCAGTGACTGGTGTATAAGGACACCCAGGTCTCGCTGCACCTCCCTGTACCTAACCTAACCTCATTGAGATAATAATCTGCCCCCTTGTTGTTGCCGCCAAAGTAATGTTACCCATTTGCCTCCTACTCCTCGGTTTCTGAATTTGCCCAGTCATTTAATCTCCATCCATTGAGTTTGAACAGGAGGGAATGTAGTGGGTTTCACAAATGTCATCTGAAAATCCTTCAAAATAACATCCCGATATGTTACTTCAGTCACCCTTCAATCTACTCAGACAACACTTCAATCATTCTTGACCATGTTGATTCTTTGGTCAGATGAATATCAATGTTTTCAGCTACACTATCCATAGTTAAAAATGTCCGTAATGACTAAATAACCGACGTTTGGCAGACTATATAATTCCCTGTTTCTCCTCTTTGACCTTCCTTGAAAAGTGGAGGTCTTGTGAAATTCTCCAATCCAAAATATTAGCCCTTGAATTGATGGAAATATGGTAATATATTTATGCCTTGGAATAGAGGCTATCATCTTGGGTATTTGACACACTCTGTCTCCTTATATTATCATTGCTGAAATGTTGCCAATGTTTCTAAGTCACTGATTCAAAAGCATGCCTGCCTTGCTCTTTGATAATGATATATAATGAATAATGTAATTATTCAATATAATATTCCCACTATTAGTTTTTAAAGGATAATTTCAATTCATGCATTGCTTAATTATATTAGTTATATTACTCAAGAACTTTTTATATTCATCTCTCAATGAAAGATGTAATCCTAGTATTAATTTGTATTAGTGGAAGTGTTAGAGATTGGAGAATTGCTTATTTTTAGCCTATTACATCTGTCAACATCCTCAACATGACCTTACAGTAACTAACATGGTTTTTCTACCTGACATAGCCTAATATCCTACTGGCCAACGTACAGTCACTAGAAAATAAAGTGGAGGACTTAAGGGCAAGGCTACTTTATCAAAGGGAGCTGAGTGAATGCTCTGTGCTCTGTTTCACAGAGACATGGCTCACCCCGAGCTCCCCAGCCTGAAGGGTTCTACATCCACCATATGGACTGTATACAGGAATCTGGAAAAGGAAGAGGAGGGGGTGTCTGCCTTACGGATTGATTTCAGCCTTCTTTGGAGTATTAATTATAGCGAAGGACAGATTTTCATAGTTTTAAGTCATAGGAGTAATGTTTAGAATCTGGCGCTTTCACAAATGGTCAATAATCACCACACAATTAACAATAATTGTGCATTCAGGAAAGAAATGTGTGTTGAAATGCAGTATAACCAGCCAGGTAAATTGTAGGATACAACTCATCTGTGGGGAAACTTGAGTTGATTGTCAATACATTTTACTTGTTGTCTGAACTGTGGTGACAATTTTTATTTGATGTCAAAATTGAAAAGTGGCCCTTAAAAAAGATCCTTAACTAATACCCTTTGGACGTGTGTGGTGATATTGTTTTCAGTGTGCAGTGCCAAACAAGTCAAACTGGCACAATGTTTCATTTTCCTGTTTTCCTGTTGATTTTCACGTGATCAAATTACATCGTATGTGTGTGAGACTACCTTTAGAATGGAGAGGGGATGTGGGAGCGTGTGAGGGTGTGACACTGGTAACTAATCCATGCTCTTCCTGGAGTGATCATTGTTGGGCATTCCCAGGAGTTCTACTGACTAAACATTCTGGTCTACTGAATGCATTATATGGTTACTACATGGAGAGACAATGACTGTTTCCCTCTGACTCCACTGGTGCAAACATTAGTAGTCCCTAAGTTAAGGGAGATCAAGTGGGATTGGAAGTGGGGGAGGAGGGATGGAGTGGGGTGATATTAAGATTGGATCAGGAGGCAGTAAAGTTGTTTACTATGTATTCCACCCAGGCTCCAGCATATCTTAGACCCCTGATAGCCCCTGATAGATCCCTACCTACAACACTTCCATACCACACCACCAACAGCTGCTTACCCAAATGCTAACTGCTACCACTCCACTTGTCTTTTCACCTCCGGCTACAGGATCATTGATTCTACCAAGCCACAAGCCCTCGTCCCTTACCTCATTCATCCTTCTCAGCTCCTCATCCCATTGTCAATCCAATCTGATCCAAGTTCCTGGTCCTCTTTCCTCCTCCACTTCCTCTGGACTTGGCCTTTGTCCCACACTACACTTTTGTTTTAACCAAGTCTTTGGCTTTATTGAAGTTTGCAGTATTGGGTCAAGGTTTGTATCTTGCACTGGCACCATGAGGTCACACAAGCTGAGTTATGGGTGGAGCAGTATCTGTGGAAGGTGGAAAAAGATGGAAATGGGAAGATGTGACGAGTAATGGGATAACATTGGAGGTGATGGAAATGTATTGTATGATGTGCTGGATGTAAAGGCTGGTGGGGAAAAAGGTGAGGACCAGGGGAACTCCATCCTTAGTCCATCTGGGTGGAAGGGGTCAAGAGCAGAACTATGGGACACACAGGAGACCCGGGTCTGACTCCTGTTTCTATTTACATTTGATGTGGAGGTTCATGATACAAGTGGAAGTGACTGTAAAGTACTTGAGTGATCTGAAAGGTGAGCCATAAACACATAATTTCATTAGTTTTTTTGGCAGATTGACTTAAGGGCCTGTCCCACTGTACACGGTAATTCAAGAGCTCTCACGAGTTTAAAAAAAAAATCAAACTCATGGTAAGCACGTAGAATGTACGTAGCGGGTACTCCAGAGCTCGAGACATCTCTTAGTAGCTCATAACGCTAACGGCAGGTACTCGGGAAATGCGGTAAGCTCATGAAGACTCGTGAAGATGTTTAAACATGTTGAAAAATGTCCACGAGAGCCCCGAGTACCTACGAGCGGCTATTATCGTAATTCTCTGAGTTCGAATCAGGGGAAACTCGGGAGAACTCTTGAATTAGCTCGTACAGTGGGACAGGCTATTAAGTTACATTTATACAATAGATGACAAAAAAGTGCTAACCAGCCTTTTCAGCTTTAGTTGTCTCATATACAAGGTGTGAGTTGTATGTGGTATTTGTGATTTTACAAAGCTAAAATGGATGAACAAAACACCAGCAGCTGAAAATAGATTGTGTAAATATCCCTGATACTTCAAATGGATTCCTGTGTTTAAAACTATATTCCATCTGCAGAAAAAAACAAAACAAAAGCTTTAAAGAGATTAAGTGTAACTTTCAACCTCTGTCACTTATAAAGGACAATCATTTACAGTTTAAAAATTGCAGTCCAAGCCACACCCTGCTTCTGAACAAACGCGATGCAGAAAAAAACTGTGAGAAAAAAAACACGTCAACCTGCAAGAGCTTGAGTGAGATGTTGATTATGGCCACTTGCCCTTTTTAAATTGTCACTGATCAGTACCTGTTAGAATCATGAAAATCTGTCAGTTTGCAGTACTCTCATCACATACTTGGATTTACCCTTCAGCATTGACATTAGCTGTGATAGTTTAAAGTAAACAAGAAACTCAACTAAGGAAAGGCACAGACACAATGAAAGACATTTATCAATCAATCACTTTTCCAAGAATAGATATAAATGAAGCATTCTTCTAGCTTATCTAGACTGCTAAATTAATTGTCCAACCTCTTGGTCAACTGTGGGCAGAAGGAACTGTAGATGCTGGAATCTTGAGCAAAACATAAAGTGCTGGAGTAACTCAGTGGGTCGAGCAGCATCTGTGGATGGAGTGTTTTGGGTTGAGACCCTTTTTCAGATTACCAACTTCATTTAGCCCATTGTTGTATTAGGCATGGCAATCAGAAACTAAATTGCAAATTGCAACCTACAAACAACTGGGAATTCATAAGCATACACACATTGCAGCTGCCTATTCTTGCCAGTAACGTGGAATTTTACCAAATTATTTAATTGAGGAGATTCTCCCCATGACCTGCATGGGTTTTCTCTGGGGGCTCTGATTTCCTTCCACACATCAAAGACGTACAGGTTTGTAGGCTAATTGGCCTGGTAAATTTGTGAAATTGCCCAATGTATATGAAGGATAGTATTAGTGCACGGGGATCGCTGGTCGGTGCGGACTCTGATGGCCAAAGTGCTGGTTTCTGCGCTGTTACCCCAGCGTTTTGTGTCTTTGCCACCCACTATAGTTATGTCAATTTAGAACAGTTCAATGTTTCAGTTGCCAAAATAACGGTATGATTTTCTATATGGCGTCAAGTTGGGAAAAGGGGAAGTACAACGGGATCTGGGGGTCCTTGTACATCGGTCTATGAAAGTAAGCATGCAGGTACAGCAGGCAGTGAAGAAAGCGAATGGCATGTTGGCCTTTATAACAAGAGGAATCAAATATAGGAGCAAAGAGGTCCTTCTGCAGTTGGACAGAGCCCTAGTGAGACCATACCTGGAGTATTGTGTGCAATTTTGGTTCCCTAATTTGAGGAAGGACATTCTTGTTATTGAGGGAGTGCGACGTAGGTTTACAATGTTTACAATGGAGCAGCTGGGCTTGTACACTCTGGAGTTTAGAAGGATGAGAGTATATCTCATTGAAACATATAAAATTGTTAAGGGTTTGGATACGCTAGAGGCAGGAAACGTGTTCCCGATGTTGGGGGAGTCCAGAACCAAGGGCCACAGTTTAAGAATAAGAAGTAAGCCATTTAGAATGGAGACGAGGAAACACTTTTTCTCACAGAGAGTGGTGAGTCTGTGGAATTCTCTGCCTCAGAGGGCGGTGGAGGCAGGTTCCCTGGATGCTTTCAAGAGAGAGCTAGATAAGGCTCTTAAAAATAGTGGAGTCAGGGGGATATGGGGAGAAAGCAGGAACGGGGTACTGATTGGGGATGATCAGCCATGATCACATTGAATGGCGGTGCTGGCTCGAAGGGTCGAATGGTCTACTCCTGCACCTATTGTTTATTGTCTATTGTCTATACATTTTTAGTTTTTCATCAAATAAGAATTTATCAAATAATTTATCAATGTACACAATTCAAGGAATTAGATCTCACTTTCTCTATTCAAACAAACAGCAATATTTACACCTTGCATCTCTTGCACAGTTTCAACCAAGACCAAGGTATGTTCTGGTAACAGCTTCTCATCTTTTGACCATCTTGTGATCTTCTGTCAGGACACATCATTGAATCAAACAATTTCAGATGACAATCAACATTTTGGAAGAAAAATCAACATAAAGGGGGATAAGGGGGAAATCCTTTAAAACCGAGATGAGAAGAACTTTTTTCACACAGAGTGGTGAATCTCTGGAACTCTCTGCCACAGAGGGTAGTTGAGGCCAGTTCATTGGCTATATTTAAGAGGGAGTTAGATGTGCCCCTTGTGGCTAAGGGGATCAGGGGGTATGGAGAGAAGGCAGGTACGGGATACTGAGTTGGATGATCAGCCATGATCATATTGAATGGCGGTGCAGGCTCAAAGGGCCGAATGGCCTACTCCTGCACCTAATTTCTATGTTTCTGTTTCTATAAACTTGATTCGTCCTCTCTACGGTTTCTGCCTGATGAGTTGAGTACTTCTGACGTTCTCTTTTATTTCTGATTTCCTGAAATTGTAGAGTTTTGTATCTCACCGATTGAACACTTTTCTTATCTCCACTATTTTCATTGATCTACACATCCTCCAGACAGATTACCTGCGACTAATAAATCTTCACCACTCTATCTCAGCCAGCAACATCATGCATGTCAATCAACCTCAGCTAGGTTGCAGAGTCCGGTACTTCAACAAGAAATTAGCCAAGTGATGAGCCTCGAATATCTCTACAAAGGTTCCATCTTCAGAGTTTCTATGGTGGCTGATTTTTTTTGGCTGAAGGAAGTAAAGTATGTTTGAAACCATTTCACTTCATAAAATGTGTAAATTGGATAGATCGAAAGTAGAAGCCCTTTTCAGAAATGAATGCATCAGGAGGTTTCATGACACGCACTTGTAGACCTGACGTAATTTATAGATAGCTTAGTATGAAGCTATATTTCTTTAGTTCATTTGAGTGCCTGGCTACTCTAATTTCCCTTTACTCAAAAATCTTTATATGCTCTGTAAAAAGGTCTGGTAGCCAAGACTATGATGCAATAATATTTTTAGTGGCTTACTTCTACAACTTTGGCAATGTTGCATTTAGATTTTTGGCTTTAAACTTTAGATACAGTGTGGAAACAGGCCCTTTGGCCCACAGAATCCATGCTGACCAGCGATCACCCCATACACTAGCACTATCCTACACACTAGGGTCAATTTATAATTTCCAGAAGTCAATTAACCTTCAAATCTATACGTTGGAGTGTGGGAGGAAATTGGAGCACCGGAGAAAACCCACGTGGTCATAGGAAGAACATACAAACTCGGTACAGACAGTATCCATAGTCAAGATCGAACCTGGGTCACTGGTGCTGGAAGGCAGCACCTCTACTCTGTACCACCCCTATACAAATAAAACAACATGATATGAGATCACTGTACAAGCAGTCTCGGTCTTTGTATTGGCTTCCATATTGGCTATTTCTGTGTTTAGTATGAAGTTCAGCCAAGATCTTCTTCTCAATATAATAGCAATGTTTTGAATAGTACAATGAGAAGTACAATATGAACAGTACATTAGTACAAAGCAAAAATATCATTGCAGGTAGATCATGTGAAACAGAAACACCAGGCTGCACCAGATGGGCTGAATGTCCTGTTCTATGCTGTGGGTTTTGTGTAATTCTGTGTACCAGCTCTTGATTTTCACTCGGTCTGGCTCAGTTGATTAAATTCAAAAGCTAGCAAACATTTGAAAGGCAGAAAGTGCACAAACATACATATCTGGGGAAGGATAGCTGTCTGTGATTATTTTTTGCACTGTAATGCCAACATAGTGAACCATTTTAATATAAGTCTTTCCTGGAGCTCATCGGTTATGAGAGAAAACAGAAATGCGAGGCACCTATTGCGAGGCAATGAATGAATAGAATTTTTAAGATTTTTTTAATCATTAGACTTGTTTTGTCAACAGACTTTTAAACGCCAAACAATTAGGTAAATGCATAGCACAGTCTAAACATGCCTCTTTGTGCAGCAGGCTTAGCTTGGCTCCCTGGTTTATTCAGGTGTCCTAGAAAAACTACAACCTGCTGACAAGGAGCGATCAAGCAAATGAAAAGCGTAGATAGCATGGGAACAAAGTGACTGTCAATATAGAATGAGTGCGGCCTCTGGGAAATAACGTGCTTTGAGAATAATGCTTCATATCATCAAACGCATTGAAGAGCGACAATTAAAGGCCTCGTATTATAGTTTAAAGATTAGTGCGCAAACACTTACTGCATTGAGATGAAATTCCTTCGTTCTCCATTTGAACGGATATGCTCATTTAAGATCTTATAATCACTCCATCAAAAACAAGAGGATATATGAATACAATAGCGAATATTTTGACGTTTTGAGGGTTATTTTAAGTCAATAGGTCCAGTGGCAACAAGGTGCATTTGAAAGTGCCTAAAGCAAACTGCCTTGTTCCCATCCAATTCCTGCTTGCTGCCACATTGGTTGTATGTGATCGTACTTTTTCTAGCTGATGCACTGACCAGACCTGCCAAGCACCTCCAAACTAGAACTCTGACATTTTAACTCGCAATACCTGAAGTTAGCATTTTACTCGTTGAACTGCAATGTTCTCACTTCCTTCTTCTGAAACACTGGGATAGACTTGGAGATTTGTCACTCTTTGGTGCCCTAATTTACCTTGTTGCTTTTAATATGTCTGCATGATAGTGGTGAGAGCCCATTTCTGATTAAATGTTAACTTTATTCTGCTGCCTGGCTTGTTTTCCTATGATGATCTATATCATCAAACATATAATAATAATCATGCCTAACATGCCCAATTATATAAGATTACTTAAGGTCACATGGAATATAAGGCAGGGAAACAGACCATATGCCCAGTTGGTCTATGTCAGTGTTTATGTTCTTGCTTCTTAACATTGTTCCTCATCTAAATCCATCAACATACAATCCTCCCACTTGTATTTATCCAGCCTCCCCTTAAATAATAATAATAATAATAATGTTTATTTATATAGCACTTTTCAACAAAACCAGTATTTGAACCAAAGTGCTTTACAGAGATTGATTAAAATTAATTGAACAGATCAATGCAATAAATCCATACAAATCAAAAAAAGAGAAAAAGAAAAAAAGACACAGAAACAGTACTATAGAAATCAACATGAAACGTCCCCCCACAGCAGAATTCACTGTGAGGGAAGGCACTAAAAATACCCAGTTCTCCCCCTCATAGTCCACCCGAGGTCGGGGCCTATATCTGGCCTCCTCAGCCAACCCGGTGTTTTCAGGCCCTCTTGCCGCGAAGCTGGATCATCGGCGTCGGTGAACATCCATCAGCGGCTTGGACTGAAGTGGCCGCTTCCCCCCCGAAGACTGCAACGACCAAAGTTCACAGGCCGCGCCGGCCGAACCTCCGACTGTGGCGATCCCGGATCCCAGGCCCCGCGGTGCTGTCGGCGGTCACAGTGCCCCGGAGCTTACCGCAAGGCGACCCGGTAAGGCATCGCCCGCTCCATGTAGGTGTCCCAGCATCTACACCGCCGTCGAAGCTGTAGTCCCGGCAGGAAACGCCGCTCCAGCGCTGCTCCAGCTCGATGGTAGGCCGCACAGAGAGGACGAAGATGCGGTTCGGAGAAAAACCGCATCTCTGACCAGGTAGGACTGGGGTTAAAATATTTTTCCCCCCCCCCCCCCCCCCCCCCCCCCCCCCCCCCCCCCCCCACTACACAAAAGAAGACCTCCAAGAAACATTCTATACGAACAGGACTAAAAATAAAAATAAAAAAGGGTGAAAGGACGGACTGCAGGAGGAGCAGCCATACACAACGGCGCATCACCCCCGCAGTCCGCCATCTTGATTTTGACAAATATTGTATTGTATGTTGATAGAGTGGTAAAGAAGGCGCATGATATGCTTGCTTTCATTCATAAGGGCATTGAGTATAGGAGTCAAGAAGCCATGATGTAACTTTATGTAACTTAAATGGATCAATACACTTCACGTCCATTCTCCTTGTTAGCGAATTCCATTTTCTCACCAACCCCTGGATTAAGAAGTTTCTTCTGAATCTTCTATTGGATATTTTGGTGATTATCTTGTATTCATGACCACTATCTTTCCTCTTCCCCACCAGTAGAAACATTGTATCTGATCTACATCAAAAGATTATGAAGAAAATGTACCAGTTCCTCTCCTTTCTTTGAAGTTTAAAGAGGTTTGGTATTTCTCCAGGAACTCCACAAATGGTTACAGATGTACTGTATGAAGTATCTTGACTGACCAAGTCATGGCCTGGTATCTCATTTCTTATGTACAAAAATGCAAGGAACTGCAAGGAGTGATGGACTCAGTCCAGTCCATTAAGGGCACAGACCTCCCCTCCAATGAAAGCATTACATGAGGCAATGCCTCAAGAAAGGGTCATATATCATTCAACAATCCCCACCATCCAGTCCATGCCTTCTTCGCACTGCTACCATCAGGCAAGAGATGCAGAACCTTGAAGTCCAACACCACCAAATTCAGGTAAATTTGCTTCCTACAACTATCAAGGTCTTGAACAAACCTACACAATTCCTAATCCTAACTCGACGATGGAACACAACAGCCATACTTTGCACTACTATAGACTTGTTTTTCTCTAATTATGGATTTGTGTTAATGTCTTGTTTTTTTCACACTTTTTTCATGTGTAATTTATGTATAATTTGTTTTTCTTTGTTTGTCTGAGTCTATCTGCCTACAAGATATTTTCATTGTGCCTGTGTGTGATGCATTTGTGCTTACAACAATAAACTAAATTTATGTCCGCAAAGACCACTCCCTACACAACTCCATTGTCAATTCTTCCCTCCCTCCCATACCACCCCCTCCCCGGGCACTTTCAGTTGCAACCGCATGAAATGCAACACCTGTCCCTTTACCTCCCCCCTCGGCTCCATTCAAGGACCCAAGCAGTCGTTCCAGGTGCGACAAATGTTCACCTGTATCTCCTCCAACCTCATCTACTGCATCCGCAGCTCTAGATGCCAGCTGATTTACATCGGTGAGACTAAGCGGAGGTGGGGCGATCGTTTCGCCGAACACCTCCGCTCAGTCCGCAAGAACTTACCTGAACTCCCGGTGGCTCAGCACTTCAACTCCCCCTCCCATTCCCAATCCGACCTCTCTGTCCTGGGTCTCCTCCATTGCCAGAGTGAACAACGCCGGAAATTGGAGGAACAGCACCTCTTATTCCGCCTGGGTAGCCTGCGTCCGGCGAGCATGTACATTGAATTCTCCCAATTTTGCTAGCCCTTGCTGTCTCCTCCCCTTCCTTAACCCTCGAGCTGTCTCCTCCCATCCCCCCGCCCTAGGGCTCCTCCTCCTCCCTTTTTCCTTCCTTCTCCCCCCCCCCCCCCCCCCACTCCGTCTGAAGAAGGGGTTCGCCCCGAAACGTCACCTCTTTCCTTCGCTCCATAGATGCTGCTGCACCCGCTGAGTTTCTCCAGCATTTTTGTGTACCTTCGATTTTCCAGCATCTGCAGTTCCTTCTTGAACAATAAACTCAATTTGACTTGATCTTTCATAACTTTAACATCTATTTGGACATGTCTTAGCCATTTGCCCTCAAGTTAATTCTTTCCTGATACTGTATGTATACTGTCACTTTTCTGGTCACATCCTTGCTATGTCCTTGTCACATCCTCCATTTAATGTTGCATCCAAAACCTAGCCTCCTTAAGGGGCTGTCCCACTGCGGTGACCTAATTGGTGAGTTTAGAAGAGTTTTCGCTCAACTCATACTTGCAGCATGGTCGACATGAGGTCTTAGGAGGTCTTTGTAACTCTCCTTCATGCTCGAGAGTAGTCCCCATGTACTCGAGGCCTCAGCTAGGTTGCGGCGTATTTTTAAACATGCTGAAAATTCCCTCGAGTAAAAAAAGGTTGCCATGGAAAAAATCTATATTTTTTACTCGTAGGTTTAGTCGAGGTAGGCCGTAGTGGGTCGGCATGTTATTCGTAGGTAATTGAAGGCAATCACAGGTAATCGAGGTTAGTCGAAGGTAAAGCTCGTTGACAAAAAAAGGTAAGGAAACCGACTGGTAATGCTAAATGCCCGCTAAACTTTATTAAAAGTTGTCTGGCTTCTTAAAAGTGTCTCCCCTCCTTCTACCCCCCTTCTCCCCCTTTCCCTCCCCTTCTCTCCCTCTCTCTCTCCCTCTCTCCCTCCCTCTCTCTCCCCTTCTCTCCCTTCTCTCTCCTTCCTCCCTCTCTCTCCCTCTCTCTCCCCTTCCGCCTCTCTCTCTCTCCCTTTCTCTCTCTCTCCATCTCTCCCTCTCTCTCCCCTTCTCTCTCTCCCCCCTCCCCACCTTCTGCGCTCTCTAAAGGACTTACCATAACAGTGCCAGCCGTCTTTTACCTTCCTGTTCATTGCGGGTGTGAATTTCAGACAGCGCTCCCCCGCTTTCCCTGGTCCACGCCTATGCGATGTGTTTATGTGTGTGTGTGTGTGTGTGTGTGCAGATGGTTGATCCGGCTTGCGGTTTCATCGCTGACGGTCGATCCAGCTCGAGGTTTTTTAGTCGAGTGCCCTCGAGCTTGAAGACCGAAGACTGTCGCTGAAAAGTCACGTTAGTGGGACAGGCCCTTTAAGTTCCTCAGTGCTGCTCTGAGGTCTCAGCTTATCTTACTATCCCATATCTTTGGAATTAACTTGAACTTATATCTTTCTAACTCAGGGATGAATGTTGCACTGAAGAAACTTTGATTAACAAAGAAGTTTGGCAGTCCTGAGTTAATCAGTTTAGCCTCGTGCTTTATTTGCGATGGAGCTGATTGACTGACCTTCACTTTCCCAGATCCATTGTACAGTGTACATTCTCAAAGGTTAGAACATGTGACTCCCACATTCCCAAAAAACAGTCCGTATCACGATCTGCACATATGTTCACAATAAACATTGTTTATTTATTTACTTCACATTAATTTTGTGAGAGCAAATTTTCATTCTGTACTCCAAATCTTTGGTAGTGATTTGTGAATTTTGCACAAGTAAACTTCCATTTCACGAATTGCCTTTGTGCAGGAGGTCACTTGTATTCTTTGCTTTTCTTTACAGTTCATATGTAGGTATGTTACAATGCTTACCTTCAGCGGCGCTGCAATTCTACCACTGGCCGTGTGCGCGATTTTGGCGCCTTTGAGGGGGGGGGTGGGGTTAAAACGCGGCTTTTTCCTACCTTGTCCTGGAATATATTTGGTTGGAGTGCAAGCTTTTGCTGAAGAATCATTCCGACGGGCGTTCTGTGTATTTTTTTTTTTAATAGTCCGACTAGTTCAGCGCTGGAGTAATTTTAAAATCAGCTTCTAAAGCCGTCAACGCCGACAACGGGGACGGATTTCAGGTACGGGACAGGTAAAAGAAAACCGTTTATTTTACTTCAGAGTCACGTGAGTGACTACTTGAGAACCCGTCCAGCATGCATGCGCGACATGAGCATTCACGTAGTGCAACAGCGACGAACGGGAGTACAGGCGCTCCCGCTACAGTTTAAAAAAGACGGACCGTTGGGTAAGTTTATTCTGAGGTCGTTTTTTCCAAAAATAAGTTGTTTTGTTTTGTCTCACCAGGAATATCAGCAAAACAAGACAAGCCAAGAGGTCCGTCCCCCGTTCGACTCCAACGGGGACATCAGTGGGGGGCAAGAGGCGGTAGGACCGCAAACCCTGCGGTCCGCCATCCTCGACACCGTGCCGAGCTCAGTCCCGCTAACGCAGCCTGAGCAGCGGGCTGGATGTAACACATCAGCAACACATCAGACAACACATCAGAAAACACATCGTCCGACAAAGAAACAGAAGAAACACCCGTAACCATGGAGGTAGGTGGGTCTGGTTTCTTCCAGCATATAAAAAGTGGGGGTTCTATACTAACAGGGGGGAGATTACACCTGTTTGTGCAAGCATGGAAGTCTATCACGAATGACAAATATATACTCAACAGCATTCGTGGATACAAAATAGAAGTTACTCTAGAAGAAAAACGAGAGGGACAAGCTGAACTGGTGAGGCTAATTACAAAGGGTATCAGTGAAAAAACCAAACATGAACCCTTGGAATTTGTATCTAATATATTCACTAAAACTAAAAAAGATGGTGGACGTTGCGTCATCATTGACTTAACTTCACTAAATATGTTTGTTAAGTATATACATTTCAAAATGGAAGTGTTTGTAACTGCCAAACAACTGATTTCCAAAGGCTACTTCATGGCAAGCATCGACCTAAAAGATGCTTACTATTCAGTACCCATTCAAAAGGATCATCGCAGATACCTGAAATTTACCTGGATGGGGCAATAATGGCAGTTTAAAGCATTGCCTAATGGCTTAACATCAGCCCCAAGATTATTCACCAAGATACTAAAACCAGCCTTGGCAATATTAAGAAAACAAAAACATATTGTCATGGCATATCTTGATGATATCTTAATAGTAGGCAAAACCATGGAATTGGCTAAATCAGCTGTGTCAGCTACCAAACAATTGTTTGAAACCTTGGGATTTGTCTTACATCCAGATAAATCTAAGTTGACGCCATCCACAACCATGGACTATCTGGGATTCACAATTAACTCAGTCCACATGTCTGTAACTTTGCCAAAAGACAAAGCAGCAGAATTGGCACAAACATGTAACAATTTAATGGTCAATGATCGACCAACCATTCGACAAGTGGCGAGAGTAATTGGAAAGATGGTAGCAGCATTCCCAGCTACACAATTTGGACCTCTGCACTATCAAAACTTACAATGAGCGAAAGTGCAGGCATTAAAACGACATGCAGGTCACTTTGACCGAGTCATGAAATTACCCACTGAAGCAATATCAGAGTTACAGTGGTGGGTAGAGAACATTTGGCATAGTTCCAGCCCTATCATCATCATTAACCCTACGTTAATTATTCAAACAGATGCCAGTGCTCAAGGCTGGGGAGCAACTAATTCCATATCCAGCACAGGTGGTAGATGGACTAACCTAGAGTCATCGTTACTACTTACACTGGGCATAAATTATCTGGAAATGTTGGGTGCATTTTATGGATTAAAAGCATATTCAACAAATATGCATCACTTGCATGTTCGGTTACAAATAGACACTACCACGGTGGTGGCCTATATTAACCATATGGGCGGTATAAAATCGATATCATGTGACAAATTGGTCAACACAATCTGGCAATGGTGTGTCGACAGACATATTTGGCTATCAGTAACTTACCTACCAGCTAAGATAAATACAGTGGCAGACACCAGGTCACGCAAATTCAATGATAACACTGAATGGATGTTAAATCCCAAAGTATTTGCTAAAATTACCAAGCAATATGGAACGCCAGATATTGATCTATTTGCATCCAGACTAAATCACCAGGTTCCTATGTATGTCGCTTGGGAACCAGACCCTGAGGCAGCAGCGGTAGATGAGTTCGCGCTGGACTGGGGAAATTTCTTCTTTTATGCATTTCCTCCCTTCTGCCTCATCAGTCGGGTACTACGCAAAATACAAATGGACTCTGCTTCAGGTATTTTGATAGTACCCGACTGGCCTACACAGCCATGGTTCCCAGTGCTCCTCGACATGGTTGTCGAGACCCCAATGACTTTCCCCAGTAGCCCAGAATGGCTAACTCACCCAGTATCTGGCATAAGCCACCCATGCCACGATATAATTAAACTCCTGGGTTGCAGATTTTGAAAAGGCCTCTGCTGGGCCTGGGATTGTCAGAAAACACCATCAACACCATGACAGCATCCCACCGTGTATCCACAAGGAAACAATACTTGTCAAGTATCAAGAAGTGGGAAAAATACTGTTCGGACACGGGAACCACATACTCAACTACAACTGTAACCAATGTATTGGAGTTCCTGGCAGGCCTTCACCATAATGAAGGACTCAGCTACAGCGCCATTAATACAGCCAGAAGTGCCTATTTACTTCAGGCACCAGGACAACAGGCCATGGGATCCCACCCGCTGGTGATCAAGCTCATGAGAAGGATATTTAACTCCAATCCCCCCAGACCTAGTTATACCCAAATCTGTGATATCAGTGTGGTCCTGACATACCTTAGGGGATGGTCACCAGCTAGGTCCCTCACTCTGGAACAATTAACTCTGAAGACGGTCATGCTGATGGCACTTGTGTCAGCACAAAGAGTCCAGTCACATCACCTATTACCATTGGACAACATGATCGTAACTCCAGACCATGTCTCATTTACTATCCAAGGGCTGGTCAAACAGAGCAGGCCAGGAACATCAAACCCAGTCATGGAATTCCGGGCTTACCCACCAGAACCACGGTTATGTGCCATGACCCACCTACTGAACTATATTGACACAACTAGAATCCCTCGAGGGAGAGAAAAAGCCTTATGGGTCAGCCACAAGAAACCTTATGGTTGGGTGATGAGCCAAACCATTTCAAGATGGCTCAAGCAGGTGCTGAAAGCCGCTGGTATAAATACTAACATGTATAAATCTCACTCCACCAGGGCAGCATCCACATCGGCGGCTAAGAGAATGGACGTTCCAATAGACCACATCCTGGCTACAGCGGGGTGGTCTGGGGAAAGAGCGTTTCAAACATTTTATAATAAGCCGTTGGCAGAACCTGCATCATTTGCAGAGAAAATATTAGAATTTGCAAATATATAATTTAGCCCGGGGAAGCAATTTGTTTTTTGTTATTGTTAATAAACACCATTATTGTTTTTACAAACAGATTCATGGTTGATTACGATAACATACTTCCTCCCTCGAACGACTTCGGCAGTGAGTGAAGTATGAACTGTTACACGGTTTGAAATCACAGAGCTTTAAAATCTTCACGTAGTCACTCACGTGACTCCGAAGTAAAATAGTAAGATTAAACGAGAGCTTACCAGTTTGAAGTTTGATCTGTATTTTATGACGAGTTACGATGAGGGATTACGTGCCCTCTGCCCCCACCCTCAATAATAGAGATCAACTGGTATCTAAGCTCTCCTTTTCTTAACTATATTTATTTCAATTATTGTGTCTTTCTGTGATTCCACACCGCTGCTTGGTTATATGGATGCCAAACTGCTTACCATTAGAAGTCAGGGGATTGTAGTGGAAGGATGAATGTGTGTGTCTAGTGGAGCTCTGCAGAGACCTGTACTGGGACCTCGGCTGTATATGAGATATATATAAATGACTTGGACATAAATGTATATATGTGTTTTCTCACCTTTTTACTGTTGTGTGGTGTGGAGTGTTTTTAAAATAGCAGTTTTTTTCTTTTTTCCTCCCACAAATATGTAATATGTGAATATGTGATTCTGTTCCATTCTGTTTGTAGTTTGTTTGTTTTTTTGCACAATCCGCGAGCATTGCCACTTTTCATTTTACTGCACATCTCGTATGTGTATGTGATGAATAAACTTGACTTGACTTGACTTGACGACTTGACGATGTATTAGAATGTTTGCAGAAGACACCAACATTGCTGGAGTTGTGGTCTGTGAGGAAGCATGTCAAAGTATACAACGGGATATAGATCAGCTACTGAAATGGGTGGAGAAATAGCAGATAAAGTTTAATCCGAGCAGGTATGAGGTATTGCACTGGGAGATTGAATGTAAGTGGAAAGTACACAGTCAATTGCAAGACCCTCAAAAACATGAATATACAAAGAGATATTGGAATCCAAATCCATGGTTTCCTGATTGTGGCAAAACAAATAAACAAAGAAAGTGTATAATAAGTGTGCATACATTGGAAGGACATTGAGTGTAAGGTTCATGAAGACATGATACAGCTTTATAGGACTTTGGAATATTACATACAGTTCTGGTCACCCCATTACAGGAAGCATGTGGATGCTTTTGAGAGACTGTAGAAGCGGTTTTCCAAAATTCTGTCCAGATTAGAAGATATTGTCAATGAGGAGAGATTGGACAGACTTGGAATGGTTTCTCTGGAACACCTGCGGTTGAGTGAAAATGATAGAAATTTATGAAACTATGAGAGGCTTAGATGAGGTCTGCAGCCAGAGCTTTTTCATAAGGGTGGAAATGTTAAAAACTAGAGTGCATAACTTTAAGGTAAGTGAGGCAAAGTTTAAACGAAATATGCAGGGCAATTTTTTTCCAGGGAGTGGAGATACCTCTTGGGATCTCGCCATCCCTAGCCAACAATTGGCCAAGAGGAACCACCTTGCCTAATGTTATCTGGTACCGGCCTTGATTTGTTCTGGTCTTTTCTTGCTTCCACTTCCTCCCCTAAAAGTGAGTCTGAAGAAAGGTCCCAACCAAAAACGTCACCTATCCATTTTCTCCAGAGATGCTGCCTAACCTGTTGAGTTACTCATCATTTTGTGTCTATCTTTAGTTTAAACCAGCATCTGCAGTCCATTTTAATTTAATTTTATTCAACTTTATTAAAATTGCATTTTCTTTGAAACTTTGATTGAAGTTTTTACATGTTATTTTATGGGGAATTGAAATTCCAAATTTCATCATGGAGATGAATGAACAGATGATAACCTTGAATTTAAACTAATCCACCCAGCAAGTATGGATAGGGTGTGTTGTTGAGGTGAGGAGTTCATTTATAATTTAGATCCCGCCATATGCTGACTCATCAGTATTTTTACAAAGTAACTGAGTCTATTTGGAAACGCCCCAGCGATAATTAGAAGGTACCCAATGAGTATGTTTAAATAGGCTTTCCATCACGTCAATGGAGTCCACAGCTATTTTACCTGGCCTCTCACTTAGGACTCTCACTTATAGGACTCTCACTTAGTGGTTGGATGTTCCAGCCATGGCCAAGACACTTAGCAAAGCCTCATTACATTTTTATATTTACTTGTGAGATAGAAGGAGGCCATTTCACTTGTATATTCTGTGCTGGCTCAACGAACAATTTAGAATATTGTGTTCAGTTTTGATCACCCTATTATGGGAAATATGTTGTTACGCTGGAAAGGGTGCAGAGAAGATGTGCGGAGATGTTGCCAGCCTACAACTTTATTCCTTGGAGCGCAGGAGGATGAGGGTAATCTTATAGAGGTGTTTAAGATGATAAGAGAAATAGATAGGGTAAATGCACAGCATCTTCTACCCAGTATAGGGGAACCAAGAACCAGAGGACATAGGTTTAAGGTGAAGGGGGAAAGATTTAATTAAAACCTGAGGGGCAATTTTCTTTTACACAAAGAGTGGTAGTTTATGGAAAAAGGCTGCCAGAGGAGATAGTTGAGGCAGGTACCATCACGTGAAGATTGTACTACTCTGCCCAAAGGATTGGAATAAGAAGAGGTAACACATGACCTCCCTGGAACTCTCTGCCACAGAAGGTAGTTGAGGCCAGTTCATTGGCTAGATTTAAGAGGGAGTTAGATGTGGCCCTTGTGGCTAAAGGGATCAGGGGGTATGGAGAGAAGGCAGGTACAGGATACTGAGTTGGATGATCAGCCATGATCATATTGAATGGCGGTGCAGGCTCGAAGGGCCGAATGGCCTACTCCTGCACCTATTTTCTATGTTTCTATGACAATGAAGAAAGATGAAGAAAGGCAGAAGTGAGAGAGGCAGAAATTCTGAATTTAAATTCAAAAAAATTATTGACGTTCTACTGTTTTCATTGAGTTGTTTCAATTCACTCAGCTGTAAAGTGATAGCTCTTCAAAAGTAACAGATTTCATAAATACATAATATGAAATCCATATTATGTATATATATATATATATATATATATATCATAAAGATAGACACCTTTGTGTTTGGTTTATTTATTTTCCAGGTTGTGGAATTTTGAGAATAGAAGCTAAATACAATGAAATAAAATAAATTCCCAAATGGAATACAGTCATGAAATTATTAGCAGCAAAAGATTGAACTAAAGTTTCAAGTGCTAGAAGAGTGAAATTGATCTTGTGCAATTATGTGTAATTGTGAAAGTTATTCAACAGGCCCTTTTACAGTAAAATGCAGAAGTAATTCAGGTCAGGCAGCATCTGCAGAGGGAATATATAGTGATGTTTTTGGTATGGGCTCTTCTCCAAACTACACTGGAATATGTTGGGAGTTGATAATTTCAGAAAAACAAGACAGTTTGAGTCAATTTTACAGTCTGACTGGCATTCTTTTTTTTGCTGAAGACAACACGAGGAGAAGTTGCAGTCTTTCAGCGAGCTGTCCTTCGGGCGGTCCTTCCTATGGTGCAGAAATAGATTTAGAAAGATATGGGGTAAACATGGGCAGGTTGGATATTGTATGCGGGGCATGTTCATCAGTGTAGGCTAACTGGGCCAAAGGGCCTCTTTCTCATCCACTCCCTCACACTTGGAGGCAATTTACAGAGGCCAATTAAGTTACAAAAGCACCTCTTTGGTATTTGGGAAGAAACCGGAGCACCAGAGGAAACCTATGTGGTCACAGGGAGAACATACAAACTTCATAAAGACAACATATGAGGTCAGGATTAAACCTAGATCTCCAGCACTATGAGGTATCAGCTCAACTAGCTGCACAAATTTACCTGTCTAAAATTAACACACAGTGATGACATTCTATGAAGGGATATGCATTTATATTGACAAATTATTTTAATTTGTGCCTTACTGGAAATGCTATATGCTTATAATCTGGAATAATGAACAAACATAACAGTTAGTACATACATAGATACATAGAAAATAGGTGCAGGAGTAGACCACTCGGCCCTTCAATCAATGTGATCATGGCAAATCATCTACAATCAGCACCCCATTCCTGCCTTCTCCCCATATCCCTTGATTCTGCTAGCCCTAAGAGCTCTAACCGACTCTCTTTTGAAAGCATCCAGTGAATCGGCCTCCACTGCCTTCTGAGGCAGAGAATTTCACAAATTAACAATGTTCTGGGTGAAAACGTTTTTCCTCATCTCAGTTCTAAATGGCCTACCCCTTATTCGTAAACTGTGACCCCCTGGTTCTGAAATCCCCCAACATGTTTCCTGCATCTAGCATGTCCAATCCCTTGATAATTTTATATGTTTCTATAAGATACCCTCTCATCCTTCTAAATTCCAGTGAATACAAGCCCAGTCATTCCATTCTTTCATCATACGACAGTCCCGCCATCCAAGAATTAACCTCGTTACTACACTACACTCCCTCAATAGCAAGAATGTCCTTCCTCAGATTAGGAGACCAAAACTGCATACAATACTCCAGGTGTGGTCTCACTAGCACCCTGTACAACTGCAGAAGGACCTCTTTGCTCCTATACTCAAATGAATGAATGAATGAATGAATGAATGAATGAATCTTTTTATTGTCATTGCACATGGTACAACAAAATTTAAAAGTCAATCCCATGGTGCGATTCACAAGAGCAATTTTAAATATATAAGATAAGGTAAAAATACATACATATAAAAAAAAATAAAAAATTACAGATAAATGACAATAGCAGCTGAGGTAGAGCCATTCAGTTGAATGTGAGTGTTATTTCTTATTTTGCATTGTTAAGTTCACGTATGGCTATGGGGTAGAAGCTGTCTCTTAGTCTGTTTGTGCGAGTTTTGAAAGACCTGTACCGTCTGCCAGAGGGCAGCTGGTGGAACAGGTTGTGTCCAGGGTGGGAAGGGTCCTTCAGGACGAGAGCTGAAGATGTCCTTCAGGGAGGGCAGTGGGCCGCCAGTGATTTTTTGTGCGGTGTTGATGACCCTTTGAAGGGCTCTCCTGTCCGCTGCAGAGCAGCTGGCATACCATGTGGTTATACAGTACGCCAGCACACTCTCGATGGAGCAGCGGTAGAAGGGCACCAGCAGCTTCTCCTCCAGGTTGTTTTTCCTGAGGATCCTCAGAAAGTAGAGTCGCTGCTGGGCCTTCTTGACTGCTGTGGTGGTGTTTGTAGTCCAGGAGAGATTCTCCGTAATTTGTGTGCCCAGGAATCTGAAGTCTGAGACCCTTTCCACACAGTCCCCATTGATGAATAGGGGTTTGAGGGCTGCACTGTTCTTACAAAAGTCTATGATAATTTCCTTTGTTTTTGTGGTGTTTAGGATGAGGTTGTTGTCTGAACACCACGCTGCCAGTCTTTGGACTTCCTCCCTGTAGGCTGTCTCATCTCCTCTTGAGATGCGTCCAACCACAGTCGTGTCATCAGCAAACCTGACGATGGTGTTGGTGGAGTGGGCGGGGGCACAATCGTGGGTGTAGAGGGCGTAGAGGAGGGGCCTCAACACACAGCCCTGTGGGGAGCCAGTGCTGAATGTGATGGGGGTGGAGAGGTCTGATGGTCTGGGGGCAGTTAGACAGAAAGTCCTTGATCCAGAGGCAGATGGGTTGGGAGAGTCCTAAATCCATGAGTTTGGTGACCAGTCTGCTGGGGATGATAGTATTGAAAGCGGAGCTAAAGTCAATGAAAAGCATCCTCACATAGCTCCCCTTGTGTTCGAGGTGGGTCAGTGCAGTGTGAAGAGCAGTGGCGATGGCATCCTCAGTGGACCTATTGCTCTGTAGGCAAACTGGTGTGGATCGAAGGTGGGCGGGAGGCTGGCTTTGATGTGCTGCTGGACCAGCCTCTCGAAACACTTCATGATGACTGGTGTGAGAGCAACCGGTCGGTAGTCGTTCAGGCCGCTGATAACAGGCTTTTTTGGTAGTGGGATGATTGTGGCAGACTTCAGGCACGGTGGGATGATGGATTTGGACAGGGACAGGTTGAAGATTTTCGTGAAGACCTCGGAGAGCTGGTCTGCACATTCCTTCAGAACCCTTCCTGTCACGCCATTCGTGCCGGCAGCCTTCCTCGGGTTCACCGCCCTGAGCACCCGCCTCACTTCATGCTCCTGCACAGTGAGTGTGTAGTTGTTGTTGTTAGGGGCTGGTGGGAGAATGGTGACAAACTCTTCTGGTTCTGCCTCGAAGCGAGCAAAGAAGCAGTTCAGCTCCTCTGCCAGTGAGGCATCGCCGTCAGCCGTCGTGCTGTTGCTGGGCTTGTAGTTGGTGATGTGCTGGATGCCCTGCCACACCCGCCATGGATCGTTGTTGTTAAAGTGGTCCTCTATCTTCCTCTTGTGGGCCGCTTTGGCATCCCTGATGCCTTTCTTCAGGTTGGCTCTAGCAGCGCTGTACAGGGCTCTGTTGCCAGACCTGAAGGCGGTGTTGCGGTCCTTGAGGAGAGTTTGGACCTCTTTTGTCATCCACGGCTTCTGGTTTGGGTACACCCGGATGGGTTTGTCGACGGTGATGTTGTCAACACAGTTCTGGATGTAAAAGAGTACCGTGGATGTGTACTCCTCCAAGTCCTGATTTCCAAAAATGTCCCACTTTGTCCTTTCAAAGCAGTCCTGTAGCTGTGAGCAAGCTCCTTCAGGCCAAGTTTTAACAGTCCTGGTGGTGGGTTGAGCTTTTCTCCTGAGGGGGGTGTATGCTGGTGCTAAGTGAATGGATAGGTGATTCAACTGGCCTAAGTGTGGTAGTGGTGTGGCTCTAAAACCCTTCTTGATGTTTGAGTAGGCCTTGTCTAATGTATTTTCTCCCCTGGTTGCACATTTGATGTGTTGTTCAAACTTGGGGAGAACTGATTTTAAGTCTGCGTGATTGAAATCACCAGCTATGATATGGGCTGCTTTGGGGTAGGTGTTCTCTTGTTTGCTGATAGGGCTATGGAGGTAGCCTAGGGCTATGCTAGCATTAGCATCCGGTGGGATATAGACAGCTGTAACTATGACCACGGTAAACTCGCGTTATGAAGGTCAACATGCCGCTACCTGCTGTACCTGCATGCTTACTTTAGCACCTTTAGATTATTTAATTTTTTCACTTAATGACAAATTCTACTATAATTAATTGGTTGAATGTTCAACAATTTAAAGTGGAAATTATTGGGAGCAGCAAACAATACTAAAGCATAAATATTCATATCTACTTCATGAATTGAAATACTTTAATTTATGCTTCATATTTGTTACTTCTTTGGATCTCTGATTAATCGATCAAAAGATAATTTAGCATAAGGATATTTCCACTTCTCTATTTATTTAGGTAGGAAAGAACTGCAGATGCTGGTTTAAATCAAAGATAGACACAAAATGCTGGAGTAATTCAACGGGACAGGCAGCATCTCTGGAGGGAAGGAATGAGTGACGTTTCGGGTCAAGACCAGACTGATCAGTTTATGTATATATTCTATTTATTTACTCTTGTTGTTAAGGATACTGACATCATATTACTATAATCGCTTCCTCTGGCATTCACACTGCTAAGAGTGCAGATTAATTGATGAAGTGTGCAACTTAATCTCCAAATATGGTTAGCACCACCTTTTATGGACTCCACTTCCGCTCTTGCTGTCGTCATTCAGTTCCAGCTTTAGGCCAGGAAGCTTGATAGGAATGTACTGAGTTAACCACAGTTCGTCACAGCATCAATCAACATTACAGCGATTCATTCTTTTATGATCTTAAACAACCTGAAAAATGTATTTCACAAGAAAGCAGAGTTCAGTTCTAATGTTACTCAGTTACTAATTAAGCGATATCCGAAAGCTTTGAATTCAGGACTTATTCCTTATGATGACTTACAGCCAAAATCTTTTGTCAAACTAATAATAAAACTGATGGAACTATGTCAGTTTTAATTGACACCATTCATATGACTGGGTGTGTAAAATTGAGGGGTCAGATATGGAACACATCTAGCCCTTAGTTCAGAACAACTGAACTCCACACTCACGCTAAGACCAGCGTGAAGCATGACACGAAATATGCAGGTATCTGACCTCCACCATCATCAGTATATCCACACCAGTATTAAATACCTTGACCCATACATTCATGCCAATTCCCCTGGAATTCTAGCTAAGGAGAAAAATCAGGGCTATTGTTAGCAAATGTTTCAACCTTTAGTGCAATTTAGGGAAAATGAAGCAGATATCACTTAACAAATAAAGAATTATTTCATTGGTAAATTATATTTGGGCCAGTTTTGCACATTCATAATACCAGTTTTGTTCAATATTCATAATTTTATGTGAGGAATTATTCTATCTTTTTTTTTTATGGTTAACACACTTAAGTATGGCTTCTTTGAGCACTATTTTAACCAAATCATTAATCTGTTCAAAAATAAACGGTTAACAATCTCCATTAGTATACCGTACCTAGGAAAGTAATAAGAACATGATAGTCAATCCCTTTAGGTTCTCCCAAACCCATTTTACCCACTGTATTTATTTAACAAGCGACAGAACAAGAGGAAGAAGATTCACTGTACCTTAATTGGTACATGTGACAATAAACTGACTTTGACCCCATTGAAACCTTGGTAGCTATGATTGATTCACAACTGGTTTAAGTTATATTTTTGAAATCGGATCTCCTGGTGGTCCAGTGCATTTGCATTCACCTGAGTTTCTTGGTGGTCTTTTTTTATGTATATGTGCAGGGGGGGTGGAGGTTGGGAGAGACTCTTTCAGAACTTCTTGGTGGTCTAGCAAGGAAAACTACCCTCATGATTCCTTGTCTACATCTTTGGGACAAAAGGGTAGGAAAAAGGTGGAATAATGTTTTGAAAGAAACAGATTACAGAGTTTATAGTTCTCAAAATTAATTCACTGAAGAATCTCAACAAAAAATGCTTTTATTGGTTTATTTTGTCACGTGTACCGAGATATAGCAAAGCACTCTGTTTTGTGTGCTAGCCAGGAAAATCATATCATAAATTAATACAAAAGGTAGTGCACTATTGCAAAAGAGAAATCAGAGTTCAGAATACAGAGTTATAGCTGCAAAGAAAGTGCAGATTAAAAAAAAGTGCAAGTCTGCACCAAGGTAAATTGGAAGATCCTTAGGATATGAAAGGTTCCCTTAGGAATCTGACAATAGGGGAGAAGACGTAGTTTTTGAACTTAAATGAACAATATACAATGGTCATATTTTTGTAGCTTTTTCAGTTATAGATTCAAATGATATATGTTCCTAAAATATGTATAATTTGCATCCTTTATAGAAAGCAAAGAGGTTGAATATGTCCCATTGTTCCCTTTGGCTTTTGCTGTGTCATTAGGTTGGAAGCAGTTTACCTGTTACTTAGCAGATGTACTGTTTCTTTGAGACATCAGTTGCGGTTTCTACCGCATTGATGATATATTGAGGATTTGACCCAGAGCTGCTGATATCTTAGTTGGAAAAGCTAAGACTCAATCAAGCCTTTATGAGAAGAGACCTTGTTCTATGGAGAGGAAATTAAGAGCATCAAAAGCTTAAAGGAAACTCCTGCCCGCACTTTGTCATTAATCATGATTTACATTGTGTAACTGGTTTAAACAATAGATTTTATTTCAGAGGCAGTACTATTTTTGAAGAATTTCAAATAACTAAGAGTTTCAAATAACTAAAGTTCTGTACCAGTCCTAGTAAAATGAAGGGTATCAAATGTAATACAGAGTTCCATACATAGGGGGAGGAATCATAGAGATCCCCAGGCAAATTATTATTTCATCAAATTATTGGGAAACAGCTGGCATCCACTGTTGAGGATGTGGTGGCAAGGAACTCAGAAAATCATGATGTCAGATGTCATATGGGAATGAAAGAGAAATCATGCTGGACAAATCTAAGGGCGCTTTTAGAGTATTTAAACAGCATGGTAGAGAAAGGAAGCATGTTGTATGTATGGATTTTTAAACAATAATTTGATTAAATATTTTATGAGTATTTCACTAAAGTGAAGGTCTCACTGGGTTTTATAATAGCATGGATTTAGGATTGTTTAAAGTTTAGAAAACACAGAGTAGAGAATTAAATCAGCTGGATTCATTTTGGTAAATGTTTACTGATGGGGTGTCAAAAGATTCTGTGCTTGGCTTTTGAACGACATGTGAGAAAACAATATAATTTGGCCAAGTTTGTTCACAAGAAAGCTAAGTGGAAAACACAGGCTTTCCCCTTTCAATTAGGTTGTTTTAATCTAGAGTTGACTCAATGCAAAGTGAAACCAATGCAATAATATTTTGCATTGTAGTCACTGTTGTCATGGAGGAAACATGCAGCCAACTTGAACGCAGCAAGCTCTGACGAATAGAACCATGATGATGACAGTTAACTATTTATGCTGTATTTTAATGATTAAATGTTGAATTGCATTCCAGAGAGCAGTCTTCTTCTATCTTTGTCCTGCCCCCTCCCCTGACATCAGTCTGAAGAAGGGTCTCAACCCAAAATGTCACCCATTCCTTCTCTCCAGAGATGCTGCCTCACCCGCTGAATTACTCCAACATTTTGTGTCTCCTCTTTTAAATCTGTTCTTTTAAATAGAGCAGTGAAACCTTTTACATCCAGAGTGCAGATGGAGCCATTTTTTAAATCTCGTGGAGAAGATGCATCTGAACATGGCAGCATTCACTCAGTACTCACTGGAATATCAGACTTCATCTTTGTGCTTGAGTGAGCTGTGAACACACACAGTCTTTGGGTCAAGTGGGAGTGATACGAAAAGATCAAACTCAGTAATGTACCTCTTTCAGTCCAAGATGTTTGGTCTATTCGATCTGCTTAGGTGATTGTCAAAATGGGGTGTTTAATTTTATCATGTGAAAAATGGAGGAAAAAAGAGTAAACTCTGCAACTCTTTTTGCAACACCTTTTCTATTTCTACTGCAGATGGAGTTAAACATGGTCTGCAATTTAATGAACACTGCCATCCATGTATGATTTGCATCTATCACTGTAGATGTTGAGTAATATTCTGCAAACAACATACTGTAACAAAACACGAGAACAAGAAGCAAGGCAAGGCCATTTTACACCTTGTGCCTGTTCCGCCACTCAAGATATTTATAGCTGATCTTTTTCATATGGACCCTATATCTCTTGACTCCCTTAATATTAAAAAATCTACCAATTGTTGTCTTGAATAAACATAAGTAAGCCTCTACATATCCATTGCATAGGGAAATCCAAAAAGGCACTATCCTATGGATGAATAGATTTCTTCTCATCTCTGTCTTTATTTTAAGACTTGAACCCTTGATTCTTGACACACTATCCAGGGAAATCTTCATCCCTGCAACAATTTTATTGAATCCAAAAATACTTTGTACTTCCCAGTGAGGAAACCTCATATTTCTCTAAACTTTGGAGAATACTGGTCAGCCCCTTTTGTTTAATCTGTCCTCACTGAACAGTTTCCCATCCCAAGAATCAATTTGGTAAACAAAGGGGAGGCACGGTGGTGCAGCGGCAGAGTTGCTGTCTTACAGCGTTTGCAACGCCAGAGTGGTGGGTTCGATCCCAACTATGGGTGCTGTCTGTACGGAGTTTGTATGTTCTCGCCATGACCGCGTGGGTCATTCACCCATTTGGCCCATCAAGTCTACTCCGCCATTCAATCATGGCCGATCTATCTTTCCCTCTTAACCTAATTCTCCTGCCTTCTCTCCATAACCCTTGACACCATTAGTAATCAAGAATCTGTCAATCTCAGCCTTAAAAATATCCATAGACTTGGCCTCCACAGCCATCTGTGGCAATTAATTACACATATTCACCATGGTCTGACTAAAGAAATTGCTCCTCATCTCCTTGCCAAAAGTAAATCCTTTTATTCTGAGGCTATGGGCACTGGTCCTAGACTCTCACACGAATGGAAACATTCTCTCCACATTCACTCTATCCAGGCCTCATGGTTAATATTGGGCCTTTAATTGAATTTGAACTCTTGCAGGCAGGTTTTGAACTTCACTGTAAATGTCAGCTGTACCTCCAAGTGAAAGCTAGCCATATGTTGTAATGTTTCACATCTGTTTCATGTTGTGGAATTGGTTTTTGCCCAATTAATGAAATGACATTTGAATAGGATGGGAGAAGAGAACTGGAGAAACCAGTCCTCCGAGTTACGAGGGAACTAAATGTTCAGAAGCACCATTTATCACAAGCTCATAATATACTTACACAAATTTATTTGCTTTATTCAGATCGGTCCTAATGATCCATGGCTTTGCGGAACTTGCAAGCATTGGCAAAGATATTTGTCAATGTTTCTATGTGTAACTGTTGGCAAACCCAGGGAATTTTCAGATTCAATATCTAAAGGTGCCCATCGGAAATTCCCAGGGATTATTGTCAGACGCCTGTTACCGTTCCTCTAAATATTAAGACAATTTCCTAATAATTATCTTTTCTCAGATATCTTAATGTTTTTTCTTCTATTTTTTGCTCTGCCTTGCATTTATGCTAATTCTACCTGGTCAGATGGCCATGGCTGGCATCCATGGATTTCCTGAGCAACATTGTTCCATCTGACATGTTTGGAAGAACAAGAAGGATAATAACAAAGCTGCCAGATTGGCCAGACCATTAGCGAAAAGCACAACAGCCCCCAAAACTGTTCCAAAGCTCAGCGTTCATATTCTTCCCTTAGATCTTTTATTAGATGCCTCTCTGAAATGCTGGACAGTTCATATTTCGAGCGTCTGCAGTATACAGTATACAGGATAATGGTGTGTGCTTGCAGTAGCCATAGTGATTCAGTGTTCAGTCAAATAGGCTTAAAAATAAATAAGGTAGGCACAAAATGCTGGAGTAACTCAGCGGGTGAGGCAGCATCTCTGGAGAGTAGGAATGGGCGATTTCGGGTCAAGATCCTTCTTCAGACTATTTAAAAATGAATAATATGTTTTAGCAGAATTTAGCCAGCACAGTTGAGTTACGTCATCTATGACATGTGGGAACTCCAGAATACTTTGTGTGGCATGGCAAACAATATAAGGATCTCAGGTGACAATCATCCGAGCTTGAAGACTGGATGAGCCCATTACATTGTGTGCAGGGGGCTAGGTTACATGGGTAACACATTTCAGGAGAGATCATTCCAAAATGACATAATGTTTAGGAGGCGGAATCTCATCTGAAAATTGTTGTTTCTCTGTCACATCTGTTGCACTCTGATATATTTGTTCTTGCTTTCACAAGCTATAAAATGAATCGTTGACAGTGCATCTTTGACTAGAAAGTCAAATTAGTCTTTTTTTTATTTTAACACTAGAAAATGGAAAAAAAAAGTGCAAAATCAGTTCTTAAATGGGACAGGCACATCAAGGCATGAATTGCACAATGTGAAATTTAGTCATTGGATTCCATATGTACATTTAACCTACAGATCAAAGCAGCGTGGAATATAGTATGAAGTATCATGCAAAACATGTTAGACTTGATTTGACAAAAATAGAATTGATTTTGGAGAATGGGTGTGGGTTTCAACTGGAAAAGCAGACATTAATGGGAGACATTAATGGGATTAAAGAGATTAAGTCCTCAGTTGTGCCATTGTTAGGGAACCAATCACTGAAGAAGACCACGAACTCTTCTTTAATGGACTGGATAACCCTATGGTTTTCAAATGGGATGGGCCCTGCTACTCATCAGCAGGTGAAGAATCCGATCTGTGCAGCCAATCATTACCACCAAATATAAAGCATTACGGGAATGCAGCTTGAAGCAATGGTTCCTGAAGACTGAGTGCCATTAAAGGAGCAGTTTGGTTAGAAAAGACTGCTCCTTTAAGATCACGCATCTGCTTTCAATGTTCATTGAAACTGTACCCTACAGGTACTGGGGATATGTGCTTTGAACGCGGAGGAGTACGCTGCTGCATGCATGCCTCCTTGCACATCAAACATGTTAGGCAATCACTCTTCTGCAGGAATAAGCCAGAGCTAGTCCATGCAGACCAGCAGTTTAGAGCCTGTTTCTCTGTGCATCTGGGAGAACTTTAAAACCACAATGTGGGTTGGTCTCAGCTAATACTCAGCCAAATCTAGTCATTTTTAGAAGCAGTGATTCGCTTGTCAAGTCGCACGAGAGATGGTGATGTAAAATGTAAAAATATACTTTGCTGAAATATTATTTCAAAAACACAAAGTGTAAATGCCTCTAAATGTCATTCACAATGGAGCCGCATTCTTCCATTACATTTTTCAATACAGGTGATACAATTGCTCTGGTGCAGAAAGATAAAAAGGATCAGAGAAAAAATCCTCCCTTCCTGCAACATTTGTGAAGGAATGAATAACATGTGTGATCTTTTAACAAACCAGAATATAATTGATGATCAGAGTTTTCTAGTAGTGGAATTTGAGTGTAGTATGCCAACTTTTTTCACAACCTGTTTTGGGCTAATGGCATTGAGCAATTTTACTCATTCCTGGGCCTTAAGTGTGGGAACAATTTGATATAGTCAATCCTCAGGGTTAAGTGGCCTAACAACATGGTTAAACAGCTGCAACAACAACAGAAAAGGGGGCTAGGTAAATCTAGTAGTGGCTAACAGTGCATCGACAAATCGAGCATGATTTAACTTTGCATGTTTTAAATCCACAGCGTTTTAAACATATTTATGGGATCTGAGTGTCATCGATAAGTCCAAAATTGTCCATTGATGGACCGAATGACCTAATTCTGCTCCTATAATTTATGAAGTTATGAACCTTTCCTAACTGCACTGGGAAAGTAATGGTGATGCACATTCATGAACTGCAGTTTTCCTTCTGGTGAAGGTGCTCTCAGTGTGACTAATTAAAGTATTCCCAAGGTAGAAAGCTGTAAAACTGCTGGAGAAACTCAGCGGGTGAGGCAGCATCTAGTAATTCACACCCCAGCGGTATGAACATTGACTTCTCCAATTTCAGGTAGTCCTTTGTTTCTCCCTCCTTCCCCTCCCCTTCCTATCTCTCCCACAGCCCACTGTCTCCACCTCTTCCTTTCTTCTTCCCGCCCCCCCCCCCCCCCCCCACCCCCCCACATCAGTCTGAAGAAGGGTCTCGACCCGAAACGTCATCTATACCTTCGCTCCATAGATGCTGCCTCACCCGCTGAGTTTCTCCAGCATTTTTGTCTACCTTCGATTTTTGCATCATCTGCAATTCTTTCTTACAAAGTATTCTCAAGGTGCTGTTGCAGAGGGCAATTCAGGATTTGGAAAAGTAATTTATTTACAAAGCAGGAAGGGATAACCGGAGCATGGAAACAATTCCCATGCACTTGCTGAACATATTCTTTCTGTTTGATTTTACAAGACAAACTGAACTGAAATACCTTCTCAGCACCAATTTTTTTTCTTGGTTGATACAAGGTAGAATATTCAATGATATTCTTGTTCTGGTTTTGGTACAGCTAAATGGCTTTCTCAGCAGGGGCAGCACAGTGGCGCTATGGTAGAGCTGCTGCTTTATAAAGCCAGACACCCAGGTTCGATACTGACTATGGATGCTGTGTACGAGTGTTTGTACGTTCTCCATGTGACTGTGTGGACTCTCTCCGGGTACAACTGTTTCCTCCCACACTCCAAAGTGGCTTCGATAAAATTGTAAAATGCCCTTAGTGTGTAGGATAGTGTTAGTGTGTGGTGTGATTGCTTTTTGGCATGGACTCAGTGGGCCGAAGAACATGTTTCTGCGCTGTATTTCAAAAGTCTAAAGTCCAATTCTGGAATTCTAAAGTTATTTCCTAAAAATAACTATCCCGTTCCCCAGTCCATTCTTAATTCATTGTTTTTCATGTGTAGATGTAATGAATCTGAATTTAAATTCTCCAGCCGTGGTGGGATTTGAAGTCTTATCTCAAGGGTTTCAAAAGTTTCAAAGGTCTTTTATTGTCACATGTACCAATTAAGGTACAGTAATATACGAATTACCATAGAGCCTTACGGGAAAAAAAGCAACAAAACATATAACTACATAAAAGTTAACATAAACATCCAACACAGGGGATTCCCCACATTCCGTTGTGACGGAATGCAAAAAAGTCCAATCTTCTTCCTCTTTATTCTCCCGCGGTGCAATTAATTAAATTGAAGATCCCTTGAATCTATATGAACATAAAGTTCTGCTTTAGTAAAGTAGGAGATTGTGGAGAACTGAACATCTGGAAGTGAGGGGGTTAACTGAGGTTTGTACTGATATCAAACCATTGCAAATCCTTTACACTCAGTTCCCTTTCTTCCCGAGTACTTGTCACTGCGTGCTCACAGAACATTTTTCCTCTTTGATCCACATTCTGAGCAAACCTTTCAGCTCACCATGTGCTCAGTGGTTCCTAAAAATAACTATCCCTTTCCCCATTCCATCCCTAAAGCATTGTTTTTCATGTGTAGATTAATCTAGTTTATTGTTGTTCTGAAGATAATATCTTGTCTGATTTCTTCCAACTTCTTACACGTAGATTTTTAGTTAAGTTAAACCTGAAAGCAGACTAAGCACGATGCAGTAACAAGATATACACTGAAGATATGCTGCTCTGCTTCAGAAGTGTAAACATCGCATACCTGCAGCCAAAGGTTCACTCTCACAGTTTGTGATATAGTCTGAACAATTCAGTGGCTTTATGGCATTTTCCAAATTTTCAGACATTAATTATTTTCTACAAAACGTTGTGGATTTATAGCTGTAAAACAATAGAATGCAACACTATTCTATCCCCTGATTTTATTTCTTACGATACATGGGCAACAAGTACCAACAGCCCCTAAAAATAAAACTCTTATGTTAATGCTTCAATTATATCTGATCGGACTTTTATAGCTTCATGAGAAATAAAGCAGTTGATTTAAATTCAAAGACCTGTTTTGTTTTTTAAATACCCTGCGCTAAGCTGCACATGCTGTAATCTTTTGTGTTATGTTATGGTTCTTTTTCATAGAATTTGTTTCATTGAATTCAAATAACCAATGATGTGCGGAGTGCTGTCATGGATCAATTCAAACAAACAGAAAAACATGCATCATATGTATTTATTCCAATGCTATACTTGAATGAAATGCAAACTCACTGGGGCCAAGTTTCATCGCCTTGCTGCAGCACTGTTGCTTCTGTAGCTGTTTTACTCCCAGTCTAATTCTGCCCGTATTTCTATTGGGGCCTTTAAATAGGATGGCCCAGGTGCCAAACAATTTCAGAGAGAGTTACTTTGTTCCCTTGTCATGGAAACCTAGTACTTTCCTAAAATTCCAATAAATCTGTATATACCTACAGCAGCTAATGCAGGTTCTCCCATTACATCTTCCAGCCTATTTGTAGCAGTCCACCCTATGTCCATTCCAACTCTCCCACTTCACCTTTAGCATGGAATGTTTGGAGTACCCGAGAGTTACCACCCCCATCCCTATCTCTGCCATTGGGAATCTCTTGCAAAGAAATGTGATCTTCTCCCAAAGTGGCCAATGGTGAACACAAAGAAAAGTCTGGTATGCAGGAGGGAATATCCAAATAAACACACAGGATCGGGGTGATGTGGTCCCTTTTTCGGGTGCCCGTCAAGAGTCTCGCTGCGGCGTTTTGGACCAGTTGCAGGCAGGACAGGGAAGATTGGCTGATGCCAGTGTAAAGGGAGTTGCAGTAATCTAGGCGGGAGGAGATGAATGTGTGGATGATCTTTTCCAGGTCATCAAACTGGAGGAATTGTTTTATTTTAGCTATCGTCCGAAGCTGAAAGAAGCTAGCTTTTACCACGGCATTGACTTGTTTGTCAAATTTCAGTGCTGAGTCAAATATCACGCCAAGGTTTTTGACGTGAGGTTTGAGTAGTGGGGTAAGGCTTCCAATGCTGCCTGCTATCATTTTGATTGAGTCTGAGGGGCCGAGAAGGATGACCTCAGACTTACTCTCGTTTAGTTGGAGGAAGTTCTGGGCCATCCAACACTTTATATCCTCGAGGCAGTGGGTAAGGTTAAACAGATTTGATTGGTTTTTGGGCTTCAGGGGGAGATAGAGTTGGGTATCGTCTGCGTAGCAATGGAAGGAAATGCCGTGACACATGAGGGACAATTTACAGATGCCAATTAACCTACAGACCCACATGTTTTTGGCATGTGGTAGGAAATCGGAGTAGCCGCAAGGAAAACTTGGAAACTCCACGCTGACAGCACCCGACGATTTAACTCCGGTCTCTGGTGCTGTGAGGTAGCAGCTCTGTCAGTCTTTAAGCGATTCGTCCTCAAAGCATGCCTGATGACACCAATGAGCTTCAGGAGCAACACCACTGGCAACTCATTCAACAAGCAACGAGGATATCGATGAGTTTCAGGTTCCATGTCATAGTGAGTCATCCTTTGTTCTCCCCAGAAGGCAAGTGGTCTACTGTCTTCCACACAACATGAGACAGCAATGAATGTGAGACACACGCCGGTGAGAACAGTGCCTATTCAAAAGAAAAAAAAGCAAAGGAAGAAGATGTATGCAGTGCAAAGCAAGCAGTGTATATTGCTGCCTGGGATTCCCCTGTACAGCAAGGATTGCAGTGCCTACAGCAATCTATTGTCATGACACTTACTTTTCAAAACAAAAATGTCTTTTTTTACCTTGCACTAACACAAACCAGTTCGGTAAACAGTCAGCATACATGCCCAGCTCCCATATCTCCCCAAAACACATCTTAAAAGGTCACTTGCAAGTCACTCACCAAATATATTCCAAACTAGAAACATTTGTTGACAAATATATTTTTTTTTAAGTCCTGAGATTTTTAAGTTAAGAATCTTAACACTTTAATGCACGCAGCCTTCTGCAACAGTAAACCCTGACTATTCCACCTCCAAGAGGATGTGCACGGTGCTGCACATGTGGGTTTAGCAAAGGCAGAAGCAGATCTCCATTCTGATGTTTGTGAAGTAGTTGGCTGACTACCTGTAAAACCAGAAGCCCTCTGGAACCCAGCATAATCAATCAATCAATCAATCAATCAGTTTTATTCGTCACTTCGACGCTTCAACTGTGCTTGTTCTGAGGCAAGTTAGACTCTCACAACATGAGCCACAGTCTGGCTAAATGGGTGAAGTGGGTAGTGGGTGAAAAAGACAAAGGTTTTCATCAGAGGAGCTTCCAATCCCCTTCTCAACATTATTCCATTCTTGGCATTTGCTCATTTCTCTGATGGCAAAGTGTAGATGACCATTTCACTGTTTTTCTGTAGATCAGTGAGGGCTGTACGGCAGAGGTTAAAGTAACCAGGTGAAGACTGCATTCCTGTTGTGTATGTCCTCAATTAAGATGTCTGCAAACACTTGTGTAATTGCTGCATACGATGCCCCAAATGAGTGGCCACTTTTCCAAATACAAAAGCAGCATCTGAAAGGCCTGAGGGATCACACATACATCTGCATTCTCTGTCATCATGTCTGTCCACTTCCTTTCTTGATCAGATGTGACCGTGATGTTACATACTGAATACCAATTATTTAAAGAGCCATATTCTTGATGTTCACTTCTATGGTAATCTGCGGCAGAGACTGGCTGATGTCATGAGGTGGGTTCTTCTACTCTTTAGCAGAGAATATGAGCAACTTTATTTACCCAGCATGAATGCTGTCTTGTAAGGAGTCATTGATCAATAACAGCCCCGATCAGCCTCTGTTGTGTAGTTCCACCAGCATTGTTAGAACAACTGATTGAGCTGTTGTCTCACAGTTGTAGCAATCCATGTTCAATCCTGATATCTGGTGCGCTGTGCTTGATGTTTACACCCACTTACTGTAATCACATGGGCTTCCTCTGGTTTACTCCCATTTCCTAAAGTGTTTGGGGAGGCAGTTTAATGGGGCTGGGATCTTCACGGAATCACTCACGTGACTCCGAAGTAAAATTTGCCACTGTAAATTGTTCCTGGTGTTTATAGATAAGCGTTAGAATCTGGTGGATGGGACATTTCTTGTATCCACACTGTATCTCTAAAGCCTAAAGTAAGTCTAAAACTACACACTTGGTTGGGGTATGCAGACAAAGGCTTAGTTTCTTGGACATGTCAAAATGTCTGTGTATCATAAGGCTCAGATTAAGGTAGGAGGTTGTGGCTATTTGAAACCTCTTCAGACAGTCTTCACACAGTCACCACAACCTCTGTCTTCACACATAGCAAGCATGTCTTGTTAAGGACTGTGTATTTGGTCAAAGGTCTGTCTTCTACACTTCAATGGGCCAGGCACAATCAGTGGAGGAAAATTCCCAGGCGATATTTCTGATCGGGAAATTTTGGGTCTGGAATCAATCGGAAGAAAAGTCCCATCTAGAAACGTTGTCTGTACATAGTTGCTGCTTGACCCACTGAATTCCCCCAGTATTTTGTATTTTGCTGAGGCTACTAAGGTCAATCAGGATAGAAGTGCAAAGTGTGGCAAACTGAAGGGTCAGTATGAACGTTTGTTTAATGGGGTGGTGTCATAATGTGTGTTTTTTGGTGTCTCGGTGTGTGAAGCCGCGGCCTGCGGAGCTCCAGGGGGGCGGGGGGGGCAGCCGGGAGGGAAAAAGTTTCGGTCACCTCCTCCACGGAGAGACGACTTTTTCCATGTCACCTCCCCGTGGCCAAACATCGAGGATCGGTGTGACCTTTGCCGGAGACGTGCCCGAGACCTCAGCGGAGGGAGCAGCGTGGACTCTTGTTGCGGAGCGGGCGACCCATCGCCGGGGGTTGCCAGAGGGGAGCGCTCCGTTCGCTAGCCAGCGGCAGCCTGAAGCCGCGGCCTGCGGAGCTCCAGCAGGCGCGGCATCCGCAGCCGGGAGGAGAAAAAGCTCCGACCACCGGCCCGCGGCCTAATTGCACCTCGGTCACGGCGGGGACTTACCATCAGGAGTGGGGTCCCTCGCCGTGGACTCCTGGAGAGGAGCTCTGACTGCTGGCCCTGCGGTCTGCGGTGCTTCTGGCTGCAGCGCGGAGGGGACTTTAAATCTTCAACCGCCGGCCTGCGGCCTACACCAACCTGAAACCACAGTCTCCGGTGGGGAAGCACCGATTCAGGACTTACCTGGACTTTACCTTGTCTGAACATCTGGATGCCCGCAACGGCGGCTGCGGAGAGTTGAGGTCCCAACCATGCGGGAAAATGGAGGAGGACTGGCCAAATTTGTGCCTTCCACCACAGATGTTTGTGTTACATTTTTATTGTGTTTTTGTGTGTTATTTTTTCATTGTACCGCTGCTGGCAAATTCATTTCACTTGCACTTTATGTGCAATGTGACGAATAAAACTGATATTGATGAATAAAACTGATATTGATATTGATTGATATAGAGTTTGTAGTTCGGCCCCCATGCCAGATTATTGATTGTACTGATGTGGATCTGACTCCATTCCATATAATAAAAGGCTACTTCAATTTAAATTTCCTTGTTTAAGAAGGAACTGCAGATGCTGGAAAAATTGTCTACCTTCAATTTATCTTTCCTTCTTTGCTGAGTAGATAACTACAGAGCCCGTCAAGTGAACAGCTCATGAGGTGATTTTAAATATGCAGGTTGAAATTGAGTTTTGTGTGTCTTCATCTGATTACGACAGGTTCATTATTGAAACATATTGAGCGTTCTACCTACTGATGGAATCCTTACCCAACATAACCTGGGAAGTTTCAACCCGGTGCAATACGTTAATTCTGTGGTTGGCTTAAAATGGCTTTGACAATGGCATGGCAGGTTAATTTGGGTTTGCTGTTCTCTTGTGACCCCACTACCCCTTTGACCTCACTATCGTTACTCCTTGAGTGGCGGGCAGACAACTAGAGGACAGGAGCAATTCAGTTAACTTTCATTCCCCTTTAAAAGTCAATCATTTTTTTATACCTATTATTTATTGCTCCATTCTAAATTCTTATGTTTTTTATCACAAGCAGCAGAAGGACTTAGTTTAATTTGGTATCATGTTTGGCACAGACATCGAGGGCCAAAGGGCCTGTTCCTGGACTGTACTGTACTGTTCTATGCGTTATGGCGAATACTGATCACATTTCCAGTCATGCTTTAGATGTACTAATCAGCTGCAGTGCTGCATGTGACATGTTTACATGAATTGTTTTCATTATGAGTGAACATACAGGAATTCATAAAGGTTTAAAGTCGAGGCACAGCTCTAAATGAGAAATTGGTCTTCATTTTGATGTGTCAAAACAATGTCTCTTAAACAGTTCACAACTTTTGAAGGTGTCTGCTTTAATTAGCATTACATGCAAAGCCACTGTTTAGTAAGTGACCTTTACCTTATCCTGTCATTATATAGTTACTGTTTAACTAATTTTATTCCTTCTTCAACTTTTGTTTCTGAGGGGTGACTCAATAGTTCCAATAGGTCTATCGATAAAGGCACTTTTGATCAAACACTAACAAACAGCATTAGTTCCCTCTTGTGGTACTGTTCTAATTAAACTCATTTTGAATGAAGGAATTACGTTTTGTCATGCCTCTCAACAAAATCACAAATTGCTTGTTGTGTGAGATTTTCTTATAATTGCAATGGATGTTGTGTGGACAAACGTGTCAGCTATTGTTATGACTATGAGATTGTCTGCAGTATTCTGATAATATTGATTGAGATAGAATTATTGGCCAGAGTAAGAAGAAAACTAACTCATTCTGACTTTGCATCAGATCTTTACTTTGCTGGAACTAGTCGATAAAGATTGACCTGGTTGCATTCCTCACCTGAGGGCCTATCTGCAACATGTGACTTAGATCCAAAAGTGTACTTGGACTTGTTGTTGTCTGCTGCAACAAACAAATTAATTGGGCCAATAGTTCATGAAAGGATGGTGGTGAAGGCAGATATAACAGTGGCGTTTAAGAGAGTTTTAGATCGCCACATGGATATGCAGGGAATGAAGGGATCGCAGGCTGCAGGCTGATAAGATTAATTTATTTTGACCTTGCACAGCAGCGGCATTGTGGGCTGAAAAGCCTGTTCCTGGGCTGTACCTTTCTATGTTCCATGTTCTAAGAAAGAATTGCATGTACTCTTCAGAATGGCTTCAAGATTGCAATTTGTCACCATTATCGCACACAAATGAGAATCTTTGGCACGTAACAATCTAAACTGAGCCATGAATTGAATTTCTACTAAAACCTTTCAAAACATTTCCTAAGGAACAGCTTTGTTAAATATTGATCCATCTCCTTTGACACTGAATCAATGACCTTCTTTGTTTCCTGCAACTGTTATCCTGTGGAAATTTATTTCCTAATCTTCAAACTAACTTTAGGTTGATGTATTTTGAACTTTTATTATCTCATTACTTGCTCATTAACCAAGCTAAATACTTCATTTACCTCAACCCAACTATACATTCCATTCTCTTTCAGGCCTGTGCCACTTCCCGTCATCTTTCTATCAATTTTCTTTTCAATTTTGACAAGAAAGATCGTTATTAATTCAATGAAGCTTTGTGTAATCTAAATAGTGCATGTTGCTTTTAAACAGAGTTTACTATTTTTATGCAAATAATTACAAGAATGGAATATATGAATGTTAGTTTATTATTCTTCGTGAGCTATTTAGTAAAAGTTCAGTGGCTGATATTTTAAAAATACATAGTTCAGTGATTTTCAAAATTAGACATATCGCATTTTCTGTGGCAAAATTTAATAATTCAATATTGTAATAGAAAGTTAAAGATATGTAAATATGTGTTAAGACATGGTTATAACCTGGAAGGTGCTCATCTAGTCACTCACAAACTGACAGCTTTCAAGGTCTCAGTTACAAGAGTGGTCTTCATTATTTTGAGCACAATAAGAGGAAGATTACTTGCATTTGATTTTTTTAAATCTGTTCATTTGTTTGTGAAATAGACTTTGCTAGCAAGTTTAATCGCCAGCGATAAAGTGGTGATGAGATGTCTTGAACTGCTGCAGTCCTTCTGGTGAAGATATTCCCTCAGTGCCATTAAATCAAGAGTGCCAGGAATTTAATGGAGAAATTATTCATTCCAGTGAGCTGGTAGTGGAAGGCAAATACTCTCCTTAGCTTTAAAGATTTTGTTCCATTGAAGCCAGTGGAAACTGCAGCAACTAGTATATTGCTAAACTACTGCCAGCGATTGAGGACAAAGGTATAGGTGAATATTTTGGTAGACACCACATGAGCAATTTGATGTATGAAATATTTGTGGAACATGCTTATAAGGAACAGCTGCCTTCATATCTATATTCACTCAAAGCATTCCATTAGCATTGACTTTCCTCAGTCCATGTCTGGGTCTGTTTTAGTTGAACTGATAGAAATGATTCATTATGAATTATATTATTGATGTATCATTTAAAAAACAGGGATGACTGAATTTGAACTAGACAATTGATATTATTTCATCTCGAAACACCTATGAGCTAGCTGATGTGGTGTTGTGTCAATTGTGAGGGCATGAATTTCTAAATTTGTCTGCTCTTTGCTTTGTGTCTCACAGTGGTTCTAGTCATTCCTTTCTCTAACTTCTTGACATCCACTTGGTGTCCCCCCCCGTCCCCCCCCCGAGTATTCAAAGGCATTTTCCAAACCCATTCATCCCTCACCTACATATCACACAGTGAGCATCTCAACAAAACAGTAAACTTGTAGCCAGCATAAGGAAGGAGACCAACACAAATGCTAGATGCAGAGGTGCAATTGGAGATTATGAGTTGTTTGGAATTATTTTTCAGGGGATTTCATGATAAAAGTAACCATTATTTGCCCACATTGACCGGAGGACATTTCTCTGGATTTTTGCAGCAAGATTGAGATTTGACCAGCATCATCCTTACGGAGGCAAGGTACAAACAATGCAGCTTTATATGAGGTAATAATGAACATAGAAATTCACAGGTAATTAGACTTTATTCACTTGACAAAAAGAGATCAAGAATAAATATGTTACCCTTTTTGTTAATTAATTTGATATCATTTTTTCCACTCAGTTTTTTAGCTGTTCCCTCCTCCAGGTGTAAGAATAAAGGGATTCTATATCTTCTGGGTGTCATCCCCTACAGCCTCAGTAATTATTAATGCTTTCTGCATTGTCATTTTATGTTGGATAAACCATTATGCAGCAATTCCAGAGAACCTTCATAAACCACATTGTGGATTTATTTAAGGACATAGATTGAAATATGCAATACCTACAGTCTACTGGGACATCCACTAGTTTAGTTCTCCCCTCGATTTACAAATCTTGCAACATGTACTACTTAACACTTAATTACATATCAACATTAATGGTAACATGTGGTATGGTGGGCAAGCAGAAAAGATGACAGGCAGAAGTACACAATTGAACAAGGCAAATGAAAATGAAACAGCCCTAAAAAAAACATGCCGTTTACCTCTGCTTTTATTCCTTATGCTGGTGCTCTTATCATAGATATCATGATCTATGTTAGATCACTAGTCCACTATCCTGTTATCGGACTCTTGATCAGTCCTCTCATATGCTTAAGATATTTTCTCCTTGCAGCAGTTTTGCTATTGCCGTAGCACTATATTCCGCACTCTGTTTATTTTCTCTTTTGCACAATCTGTTCTACTCACGAAAAAAAAGATGATCTACCCGGACAGTATGCAGAACACGTTTTTTTTTACAGTATCTTGGTATATGTGACAATAATAGACAATACCAATATCAATATCCTGGTAAATGTTATCAAACATGGTAATGGTACTGTGAACATTTATAGACCAGTTAGCCTGACATCGGTGGTGGGGAAGATGCTGGAGCCAATTATAAAAGATGAGATAGCTGCACATTTGGATAGCAGTAACAGGATCGGTCCAAGTCAGCATGGATTTATAAAGGGGAATTTTTTGAAGATGTAGCTAGGAAAATGGACAAGGGAGAGCCAGTGGATGTAGTGTACCTGGCTTTTCAGAAAACATTTGATAAGGTCCCACATAGGAGATTGGTGGGCAAAATTAGGGCACATGGTATTGGGGGTAGAGTGCTGACATGGATAGAGAAGTGTTTAAGAAGGAACTGCAGATGCTGGAAAATCGAAGGTACACAAAAATGCTGGAGAAACTCAGCGGGTGCAGCAGCATCTATGGAGCGAAGGAAATAGGCAACGTTTTGGGCCGAAACCCTTCTTCAGACTGATAGGGGGTGGCAGGGAGAAGGAAGGAAAAAGGAGGAGGAGGAGCCCGAGGGCTGAGGAATGGGCGGAGACAGCCCGAGGGCTGAGGAAAGGGAGGAGACAGCAAGGGCTAACAAAATTGGGAGAATTCAATGTTCATGCCCGCAGGATGCAGACACCCCAAGCGGAATATGAGGTGCTGTTCCTCCAATTTCCGGTGTTGCTCACTCTGGCCATGGAGGAGACCCAGGACAGAGAGGTCAGACGGGGAATGGGAGGGGGAGTTGAAGTGCTGAGCCACCGGGAGGTCAGGTAGGTTCTTGCGGACCGAGCGGAGGTGTTCGGCGAAATGATCGCCCAGCCTTCGCTTGGTCTCACCAATGTAGATCAGCTGACATCTAGAGCAGCGGATGCAATAGATGAGGTTGGAGGAGATACAGGTGAACCTCTGTCGCACCTGGAACGACTGCTTGGGTCCTTGAATGGAGTCGAGGGGGGAGGTAAAGGGACAGGTGTTGCATCTCTTGTGGTTGCAACAGAAAGTGCCCGGGGAGGGGGTGGTACGGGAGGAAAGGGAAGAATTGACAAGGGAGTTACGGAGGGAGCGGTCTTTGCGGAAGGCAGACATGGGGTGCGACAGAGATTCACCTGTATCTCCTCCAACCTCATCTATTTTGGATATTTTAAAGGCGGATAGACAGATTCTTGATTAGTAAGGGTGTCAGCGGTTCTGGGGAGAAGGCAGGAGAACAGGGTTGTGAGGGAAAGATAGATCAGCCATGATTGAATGGCAGAGTAGATTTGTGGCCCGAATGGTCTAATTCTACCCCTATAACTTATCAACATGAGATCATTTGCTTTAAAATTGTCATAATGTGACTGTTGTAACCAAAATACTGTACAAAGCAATTTTAGTTGAATAATTATTAGTAAACTTGTACTGATTCAAATTTGGGCTTTGCTTGTGCTCATGTTTTTGGATGGCAATAATACCTTTTGAGTTAAAATTGTAAACATGGCACGCGCACAGTGAGAATGTTAACATGCGTGCACTGAACTCAACTTGACTTTTGGTTATTTCCAATGCTTAACTATTAACAGGTTGACCATTTAGGAACTCAACTCTTTGTTTATCCTCACCTAACTGGACTTGTATTTAACAACAGAGTGAACAATCACCAAACCAATTTAAAAGTATTTCCCAATACTTATTCATTATTTCCAGATTGATTCCACCTAGTTGCTATAAATGTTCAGTGCTATTTGTAGATATTACAAATTACAAAAACCTACAGGGATTGGTGACAAGGCAAGCACTGCAAGTTGTGCTGCTGGTGGGATTTTACTTCAATGCTGCTGCACAGCCCAGTTGCCAAGCAAATACGCTTTTAGAATATTACAGTATTACGAGGAGAACAATTAAAGGACATGAAGAGCGGGCAATGCTGCGAGAATTGAAAAGAAAAAGGAGGCCAACAGAGCTCACAGCAGGAGGCCAAATCACCCCGTGATAGTGGGAGGGCAATTCTTTGAAATCCAGCAAGAAGTAATCTATTGGGCATCTGCACTTTAATATTAATGTTCCCATTGAAATCTACCTCCTTCTGCAGTTACAACTACAAATTCACAGCACACAAGGAATGCATTGCCAGTGGCTGTCAATGAACATTGTTATATCTGGAACTGAAGATAGTCATCATATCTCTCAGTTCATCTTCCACTCTGATGTACAAGTGGTACCAAATATTCTCAATCAAAGAGACATAATTACATTTTAATCTTGCCAGGCATAGAGAGTTTTACTTGGATTGCTAGCTTCATCATGATAGAGAGTCATGCTAAATGTACTACTGCTTTTTTGCTGTTGCCAAATATAAACACTGATTTATTAATTTCCAGATTTCATGAGTCTCTGGCAAGGAGAGCATGTATTATATATTTCTGGTTGCCTTTCGATTGAGTGACTTGTCAGGACATTTAAGAGAACAGATAAGAATCAGTGAAAATTAAAACAAAACTGCTGGAAACCTGAAGCAAAAACAGAAAATGCTGAAAAAATTCAGCAAATCAGGCAGCATCTCAAGTCAAGTCAAGTTTATTCGTCACATACACATATGACCATATAACAATTACAGCACGGAAACAGGCCATCTCAGCCCTACAAGTCCGTGCCGAACACTTATTTTCCCCTAGTCCCATCTACCTGCACTCAGACTATAACCCTCCATTCCTTTCTCATTCATATACCTATCCAATTACGAGATGTGCAGTGAAAAGGCTAACAAAACTCACCTGTAATGCTATGGGTCCAGAGTCAGTTGGGCTAGAACAGGTAATGGTAGATGATATAAAGTGAACTGGTTGTATTTTGACAGCAATCCAGTAGATTCGGACTGGCTGCTACATATTTTTTATAATTTCAGAACTATTCAATTTCTCGAAATTACATTTCTAATCTGTTTTAGCATCTTGACCTTTGTATATGAACTTAATAATTCAAGTAAGATATTTTATATCCCTGGAACTCTGAGTGCTCAGATGGTGCCTGCTCATGGCAGCCAATCATTCAGCTCAATCCCAAGTTTTCTTGCTGATGTACTCATCTCTTCATTCTGTGGCAGTGCACTGAGCAACCAGAGGGAACCAAGGGTGATTACTGGGTAACGAGATCTATGCGATGACAATATAACTCTTGAATATGGCGCACAGCTGACACATGCATGAGCAGCATATGTACATAAGGGAAGCCTTGCGAATAATTACTGATATCCCGAGTTATCAATGGACAATTGTGGAATGGCCCTGTTATACTTGGCAGAGTGGGTATCAGTGTTGTGCAGCATTGTCAACAGTGTATAACTCTCTCCCTACACAGTTCTACTCCATCATTACTGTTGGTAACATTGAACCGCAGATTGTCTTGAAAGGTAATGACCTCCAATAGCTTCATTCACTGAAGTCCCCATCTGAATCTGGAGATAAATTCACGTGGTACTTCATTCTGAGTTGAAATCTTGGTTCTTTTGACCCAACTGCTGAATTCAGGTCCCTCAGGACTGACACCTTATAGATGCAGTTCCTGTTTCTAATCTGTTTGTCATCATTCATCTGGAATCCACTCTAAAAAAAACAAGTGGTGGAGTGTCATCATTATCATGGTGCTCCTCCAGTGACTGTTTACACAGCAAAATTTGGTGTACCTCAAATGAAAATAACGTGGGTAAGATTATACTGTGAGGAGATGTGGAAGAAGATTGATTGTATGCTTATTCCATCTGCAATTTGTACATTAGAAGAGCATATGGGTTAAAGGTGTGGTAGATTGCATTAAGCTTCACCTTTGCAAGTAAAGTATTTGAAGCTCTTTGTCCATCTTCCACCTCAAGTATAATATTAACCTTGAAAAACATCCCCATCCTCTCCATGAGGAAAGTGAACAATTCTTATGTCTTATTATACATCTGCAAGCTGCCTATAAAATTGACTGGAGATTCATTAAAACTTACTGAGTAAAACTTCAGTTAACTTACTGAATAGTGAAAGACCTGGAAAAAGTGGATGTGGAGAGGATGTTTCCAATAGTGGGGATCTGGGACCAGAAGACTCAGGGTCAGAATAAAGGGCCTGTCCCACTTTGTGCTTTTATAAGGATGACGGCCATCAGTGACTGACGGTCGATGTCGCCTGAAAACCGTCAAGTAATAAGACAGGATGAGTCAAGGTACATCACTCCGCGTCACCACGCATCACCAATTGCCACACGTCACCATGGGACAGGACATACGTCACTGTGCGTCACCATAAGACAACATGCGACAGCATATGGCAGCATTGGACAGCGCCTGTGACTGTCACGGTCATCAAGTTGCATCAACGTACGTTCACCCGCCATAAGGCAAGATACGACAGGTTGCATCATCTGGGGCGCGTGACATCATTGATTGACCAGCTTCCCTATAAAAGGGGACACGCCATGACGCATCATGACGCATCATTACGCAAGGCGACGCATGGTGATGCATGGTGGCGCAAAATAAATTAGCATGGGCAATGACTGTGCATCACCACGTGTCACCCATACGTCATCGTGCGAAAGGGCGCATGACATGATAAGACACGCAGATGTCGTGAGAGGACTTTGAGCATTCCAAAATCCTGGGGCAGCAGAGAGACATCGTGCTATCTCTTAAAATGTCGCCCAATTGGGACAGGCCCTTAAAAGGACGTACCTTTGGAAAGGTGTTGAGAAGGAATTTCTTTAGTCAAAGGGTGGTGAATCTGTGGAACGTGTACCTTGTATCTTGTACCTTGTACCTTCCGAAGAGTCCACCAGAAAGTATACTGGAAGATGGACAATTTTTACATTTTTATCAAGCCAATTAACCTACAAACCTGTACGTCTTTGGAATGTGGAAGGAAACCGAAAATCTTGGAGAAAACCCACGCAGGTCATGGGCAGAACATACAAACTCCGTCCAGACAGCACCCGTAGTCGGGATCGAACCCGGCTCACCGGCGCTGCATTTTTGCATTTGGCAGCAATTCGACCGCTGTGCCACCGTAACTCTGAGACGGGTGTTAACGGAGACGAGGAAACACTTTTTCTCACAGGGAGTGGTGAGTCTGTGGAATTCTCTGCCTGAGAGGGCGGTGGATGCTTTCAAGAGAGAGCCAGATAGGGCTCTTAAAAAGAGCGGAGTCAGGGGATATGGGGAGAAGGCAGGATTGGGGATGATCAGCCATGATCACACTGAATAGCGGTGATGGCTCGAAGGGCCGAATGGCCTACTCCTGCACCTATTGTCTCTTGTGAGAGGCAGGAGAATGGGGTTGGGAGGGAAAGGTAGATTAGCCATGAGTAAATAGTGGAATAGATTTGATGGGCTGAATGGCTTAATTCTGCTCCTGCAATTTATCAACTTCAGCCAATAAAGCTTTAATTTCCTTCCTAAGCAGTGCTCCATTCTCAAGCCTCCAATATGATTTTATTTTTACTCTCAGCTTGTTCCACTAATTGTCGAATTTCAGATTTGCTTTAATTTTACTGTAAAAATCCAGGCAATAAATGCTGCTTTTCTTCTCTATCTTTGATCTGACCCACAGGATGAGTACAAAATGCACTTTCTAGACTTGCAGTTGGGAGATTAAACCTTCAAAGCCAATTTTGTTGTATGTTTCCATGTTGTATAGTGATTGCAGGGGGCCCAATTAAGGAGGAAAATTGCTTTTACGGCTCGCCAGTGATTTTTTTCTTTCCCAAATGGAAAAGATCCCAAAGGCCAGCTCCAGTATTATTTAAAGCAATTGTTTTTACCTCCCTCAATGATGCCAGGCTGGCTGAAGTAATAGCAACTTCAATTAAGCCATTTGTTTCCAAGGTCATCCAACACAAGATAATCTTTCGGAGAAACCCTGGGTAAATAAAAAATGGCTTTCTTTTACTTTCCCATTACTTTGCTTCTAACACACCTTTTATGCATGGTTAATATTCATATGGCCTAGATTTGCAAATCTGCTATTAAAACATACAGAACACCATGCATGTTGGAATATTGCTTATTTGAAGATGAAAGTGGAGTGGTTCTCTGTGCAATGTATTCTTTATGGGAAATAATTTCTTCTGCATTGTTCCACTGGGAGGAAAGTACTAAAATATATGGTACCAGAACTTCAATTAAGTAGTTTTAAAAGCAGCAGCTAATTTAGACAGTAAGAATCCACAGCTATGTGAGTAAGTAAGTAAGTAAGGAGGCATAAGGATGACGATTGAAGGATTAACCTGGCCTGTACCCACAAGAGCTCTCAGACATTTCAAATAATGTACACCTGCAAGGCCTCAGTTTAAAAGCACATCTTAAACAGACTTTGCATTTATCTGGAATCTTTTCAGCTGTCCGACGTCTTCCTGTGACAGAGCTTGGAATTTGAGTCTGATGTCCAACACACATAAGCCGTGATTTGCACAATATAATCAATTAGGGCTTCAATGTTGAGGATATGGTACTGAGAGAGGACACCGACATTAGTTTCTTTAACCTTTACAGTGAATGTGGAAGAGTTTGCTAAGACAGCATTGGTGGTATTTTCCCAGTGCCTGGATATCCAAGTCTTCAAGCACATAGAAGGACCAGAATCTCTGCTGACCATCTTCGAAGACCCTTTATCTCAGTTGGGTAAAGGTTGCACTGGCACCTTTATGGTGACAGAGAATTTCCTCATAAATCCTTCAGATGTAGGTGCAGATAAGGCCATTCAGCCCATCAAATCTACTCTGCCATTCAATCATGGCTGATCTATCTTTCCTTCTCAACTCCATTCTCCTGCCTTTGCCCCATTACCCCTGACACCCTTACTAATCAAGAATCTGCCAATCTCCGCCTTAAAAATATCCATTGACAGATGTTGCCTGACCTGCCGAGATACTCAAGCACTTTGTGTTTTACAACAATCCCTAATCTCCCTGTGAAGCAGTCGTCTTAGAGTAAGGTCTGTGCTCGAGTGATTGAGCGTTAGCAAGCAGCTTGATGGACAAGGGGCATCGGCATCTCGAGATGCCATTGTGATATTGAGGAAGGATCGCGGAGGATAAATTCAACACAAGGGCTAAGTAAAAATATCTCAATGCTCCTCCGTTGCTTTTATAGCATAAAATTGAGACTAAATAATCTTGGTAGTTTCAACCTTAAATTATCTGCATTATACGCCTTGTAAAATATTAGCTATCAATATTTCTTTTAATTTAAGGTCAGGCACCCCCTTTCTGTTTTTCTTGATGATATGTCACCAGGAGCAGGTATTTAAGGAGGAAAGATAAAGGTGAAGCTCAGAGATATTTCATAAATTGGGAATATAATTGGAATTACCACATGGACTTATATGCACTGCAAATTGTCAAAGCGTCATGAAGAAATTATGATTTTTTAAAATTTCTTTTGAACTCATGGATTTTCTGGTTAGATGATAGCTTAAGAAAATATTATTATTACTCATCAAAACTGCATGCTTGTGTTTTTGAACTTTTCTCCCAGAACTGAAACATACTTTCCTTTCACACTAATTTCATGTCAAGGTCTTCATTTGGTCCCCAGCCACTGATATCACGCATCACACACACACACACACACACACACACACACACACACACACACACACACACACACACACACACACACACACACACACACACACACACACACACACACACACACACACACACACACACACACACACACACACACACACACACACACACACACACACACACACACGTTTTGGTTGATGTGGTGAATGGTATAAGTCAGAAGAGTTTTCCTGGCACCACAATGTGGCCACTCTTAATAGGGTGAAAGGTATTGAAACAACATGGTAATATTGCAGAGGGTGGAGAAAGGTGGTTAAACCTTGGCTAATATCCAACACCATCCCAATCATGACTTTGCTTTTTCAAAACTTTAAACACACCCTAAACCTAATTCCAGTTAAGTTTAAAGGGTCAGATTGCATTTCCACATTCCTTGAATGTTGTTGATTTTATTTTTAGCAGAAAAAAAGATTTGTATGTAGATTCTGTTACATTACTTTGACAATGGCACATGCATTATTTTGTAAAAGTACATTTTGAAAAATTGCTGGTATTATTATAAACAAAATACTTCTTTGTTGGCCAATATTACACTTACCCTTGTCCTACCGAATCCTGAAAGATTGATGTGTGTTTCTTTAACCTTCATTATAGGGCTTTAGGGTTTAATTAAATACCAGGATAGAAGTTGCACAAGGAAATTATTATATAGTAGCTGCTCCTTTGTACTGTATCTGCAAGGTCAGCATATTAGGCTGTATATCCCATTTTTTGAAGAGCGTGTGAAGCAGGGATTGTGCAAGATTCACAGCACTTCTAGTTTTGAGGTGACTTCAATGTGTAGGACTTCAAGAAGTACAAATGTGACAGGATTATCTGGACTCTGAGAGGGCGCTACCTCCAGCTGCACTGCGTGGCAGGATTAGAATCATCCTCATGTGGTTCAACAGGCTAGAGGAGGTTTGTGGATAGATGGAGAGGGCAAATTCCTTGAAGAAAGAAGTCTGTCTTCTGCTGTGTGCATTAAATAGCTGAAGTCCAAAAGTCTGCTCATTTAAATGGAGTGAATAACAAGCAATTATCCCTGTGGGTGGAAGTGTGAAGGATAACTGGGCACAGATCGAAGGAGGTTGGTAAACAAAGCATCAGTGAACCATTTTCAGGTTATGATTTGGACTAGACGGTCTATATAGATGGTCAATTGTGACTTTCAACAAGAAAATAGACTATTGTTAAAGGAAAAATAAATAGCAGGTCTGCAGGGAAATCTAAAAATTGTGTGGGGAATCACAATTAGTTGCACAGATACAGTGATTAAGGAATTAAAATACCATACATTGCATTAACATTTTCAACATGATCCAACTAGTTGGCTTGTATTAGAAGCATTAGTGTTTGGGTATTAGTTATTACTTTAGTAGTTGAGATATGGGACAAGGTTTTGAAATGCTGTCCGCATAAGCAAAACAACATTTTAGCTTGTCAGTAATGAAAGGCAAACTTTAGTTGGGCGGAGGCGTTATGTGAGTTATTAGAGCAAATTATATAGTCTTTTGTGAAGCTTCTGAAGTTGAGAATGATATATTAGCAGGCAGTCTGGTGACATCTATTATCCACCTTTAATTGCTTGATCGGGAGAACAATTGTCAAAAATTTCAACTCTGCACAGAAACAACATCACTTCTTAATAACTTTATATATTTTTCTCCAATAATGGAACTTTATATAGAATTACAAAAAAAATAGAAAATTGATCAAGCTATGACATTATTAATGAGACAAATACTTCCATTGGTGACTGAATTATTTCACTTTACTTCTACAAGCATACTCATTCGATGAAACTTTTTTCCAGTGTAAACTTGTTACAGTTGAGCTTCAGTTGCTGCACACCAGTGGGTCTAATTCTGTTATTGTTTTCTATGGGATAATTTCTAACGTGTAGTGCAGTCAGGCGAAGGATGGGATGGATGGGATGAGGTTACAAGTATGGGAAGGTATTCTTTTCCACCAGTTTAAAGTTTTAAACTCTTAAACTTAAGAAAGTAGTCACTAAGTTTCACTGTTAAGCTTTTTTTAAAAATCATGCAAAGATAATGTGTGTGTGACCAGGTTTCTGCAGAAGTCATGAGTGAAAGCCTTTGTTAAACTAAGCTCTCAAAACTTGCTTAATTACATCTTTTGGAATCGTCTCCTGCATATGGTAAATAAAAATAATTTGGGAAGATAATCTAGATAGACTCGACTTGTACTCGCTAGAATTTAGAAGATTGAGGGGGGATCTTATAGAAGCTTACAAAATTCTTAAGGGGTTGGACAGGTTAGATGCAGGAAGATTGTTCCCGATGTTGGGGAAGTCCAGAACAAGGGTCACAGTTTAAGGATAAGGGGGAAATCTTTTAGGACTGAGTTGAGAAAAAACATTTTTCACACAGAGAGTGGTGAATCTCTGGAATTCTCTGCCACAGAATGTAGTTGAGGCCAGTTCATTGGCTATATGGCTATATTTAAGAGGGAGTTAGATGTGGCCCTTGTGGCTAAAGGGATCAGGGGATATGGAGATAAAGCAGGTACGGGATATTGAGTTGGATGATCAGCCATGATCATATTGAATGGCGGTGCAGGCTCGAAGGGCCGAATGGCCTACTCCTGCACCTATTTTCTATGTTTCTATGTTTCTATGAGAGAGAAACATTAAAGATTGAACCCAAAATTGTATTATGAAAAGACGCAAAATATTTTACTCTGCGATCTCACTTGAAATTGAGCAGCAGAGATTATGCATAATATTTGATGTTTAAATTCAGGTCAGATCTCACAGGAAAATGGTATCAATTAAGTAAGCAGAATAAAGAATAGCACAAAGGAAAGCATAGAATCACAGCATATTTGTCCTAATATGTCTGCACTGGCTCTTTACCAGAGTAAATCTAGTTGTCCCAACCAACACTTTATCCATTGCTTTACAAATTTTCCCCACCAGGTCCAGTTCTCTCTTGATGGTCACAACAGGTAATACATATAGTACAGGTAGAGGACGCCATAGGAGATTCTTCTTCCCTGAGGTTATCAAACTGTACAAATCCTCTCAATTCTGTGGTGGGGTAGACTGAGACTGACTCCCTCCGTGCTTCCCCCCCCCCACCCCCCTCCCTCTCCCCAATCTTTGCACATCCCCAACCCTTTCCACTCGTCACTTTAAATTCATGTTTATTATATTTTTTGTTTTTATTACTGTTGGCAATATCAATTCCTCCTGGGATAAATAAAGTTATATCTTATTGTATCATATCATATTGTACATTTGTTAGGTGCACATTCCAGACGTCAGTCACATGCTGCATGAAAATGTTTTTCTCTTGTCTCACCTAATTCTCTTCCCCTTTCACATATCTGTGACATCTGGTCCTTCTTCCCTCCTTAAAAGATAATAGCTACTCACAATCAACTCCATCCTGATCCATCATCATTATATATTTTCTATCAAATCTCCCTTATGACTTCTCTTCAAATAAATCAGACTTACTGGTTTATCAGTAGCTCCTCATGTCAGGAATATTATTTGCAAATCTTTTCTGAACCCTCCCAAATGCCTTCACAACTTTTTCATAAAATCTATGCTGAACTTGGTGCCAAATCCAAATCTTATCTACCTGCACGTAATCCATATCCTTTCATTCCTTGCATATCCATGTTTCTATCAAAAAGCCTCAAATGCCACTGTTGTATTCACCTCCAACACCATCCCTGGCATTGCAGTCTAGGCATTCACTGGGACCCCCTGTGTGGAAAACGTGCCCCTCACATCTCCTTCAAACTTTGCACCTTTCATCTTAAAATTATGCCCTCTAGTATTTAATATTTCTATCCTGGGAAAAAAAGGTTCTGACTGTCTACCTATCTCTCTATTTGTCTATTTATGCCTCTCATAATGGTATATACTTCTATCAGGTCTCCCCTCAATCTCCACAGTTCCAAAGAAAATAATCCATCTGTCTAACCCCTCCTTGTGGCTAATACAGGCATCATTCTGATAAACCTCCTTGGTATCCATTCCAAACCATCCACAACCTTCATGCATTGTGGCAGACAGGACTGCATGAAATGCTCCAAATGTGGCCGAACTGAAGTCCTATTGAGTTGCATCTTAACTTCCTGACGTCAATGCCTCATCATTGAAGGCCAGCAAAACCATACGCCTTCTTTACCACTCTATTCACTTCTGTTGCCACTTTCAGGGAGTTATGGATTGGATCCCAAGATCCCTCTGTACATCAATTCTGTTAAGGGTCTTGCCATTAACTATATATTTGCCCCTTACATTCAACCTCCCAAAGTGCAACAACTCACACGTGCAGATTAAACTCCATCTGCCATTTCTCCTGACATTTCTGTGGCTGTCCGTACACTCTGACAACCTTCCTCACAGTCCATGACTCCAGCAATCTTGGTGTCGCCACACAGCCACACACAACAGCGATTCCAGCACAGATCCCTGATCCCTATGGAACTCCATGACCTCCAGCATGAAAAATGTCCTTCTACCACAAACATCTGCCTTCTATCAGTAAATCAGTTATGAATCCATGTGACCAAATCATTGTTAATCCATGGCGACCGTTTTTTACTCGCGGGCATTTTTCAACATGTTGTAAAATATCTCGCGACCTAGCTGAGGCCTCGAGTACGCGGGGACTACCCTCGAGCATGAAGGAGAGTTACAAAGACCTCCTCGGACCGCGTGTCGACCATGCTGCGAGTACGAGTCGAGGGCAAACTCACTAGAACTCGCGAAGTAAGTCGCTGGAGTGGGACAGCCCCTTTGGGATGCATAGGATATTTTTTTTACTCGTGGGTTTGGTCGAAGTAAGTCGTAGTGAGTCGGCATTTTATTCATAGCTAATCGAGGGTAGTCAAAGGTAATCGAAGGTAGCCGAAGGTAGTCTTCAACATGGTCGAAGGAGGTCGCAGGAGGTCTTCTACATAGTCGAAGGAGGTCTTCAACATGACATTTTTTCAAACTCTCCTAAACTCTTCTAAACTCGTGAATTAGGTTGCCGCAGTGGAACAGCCCCTCAACTTTTGGATCAGCCAACCATGGGGAACATTATCAATCGTCTTACTACTGTTGGATGGTGAGAGAGTTCAACCATTACTACTGTGGTCACCCTTTTCTTTGTGAAAATCTGGATCTGGACAGTTAATAAAATGATAAGATTCAAATTACTTCTTGGGGTGGAGGGGAGAAATCAGTGGAAAGGGAAATGTGTGTAATTCAATAGGATCTGTGTTGGTGCTGCCCCTTTTACACAATATTGAAGCATTGAAATTATTTTAAAGAAAGACCTGAATTTCCAAACTCCCCTTGCGCATTTATCTTCCTCAAAAAAGGAACGTCATCTAAATTGCCCAAGTGCCTGCCTTAAGCAATCTATTATCCCCTGCTGAATAGGTGAATGTTTCAGTAATTTAAGCAATTCCATGTTACAAAGGCACAGTTAGAAGCACAGCTTTGGCTTTACCCTTAAGCTGCTTTGTCCTTAAAAGATGATTCAGTTGGATGATTCTTTTTATCCATATTTTGTAATCATGAAAAATAGACTCTTTCCTCAGCTTTATGCATGACTTAATTTAAATACAAACTATTGAAATTTTGTGTAAAAGGTAACGTTGCTCTCGCGATTCTTACAATCGCATCTGAAATGCTAAAGAATGAATTTTGCCAGGTGTGATTTCAGAATGCTTGCATGCAGATTGGGAGACAGATATGTCGACATTCAGCAATAAACTCACATGTAGTCCAGGGAATGCTATTGAGCACCTCCACTCAGTGTACAATTGTGGCGCTGAGGTGCTCGTCACCTGTCATTGAAGTTATCCACCCCATGTCCTTACACTAACCTCCCTGTCTTTTACCTCCTACATGATTCATATTAACTTTGATGTAGGAGGGAACGATAGCAGCACTTTGAGGTTTCCAGCTTCCAGTTTCTGTACTCAACACTGAATTCAAAAACTTCAGCACATCAGATTTTTTCAATGAATCTGTTATAGCCATTCGCATTTCTGATTACTTTGTTAGTTTTATAGTCATACACTCCTATAGTTATACAGCGTGTAAACAGGCCCTTCAGCCCATGTTGCCCACACCAACCAACATGCTCCGTCTACACTAGTCCCACCTGCCTGCATTTGGCTCATATCTTTCCAAACCTTTTCTATTCATGTACCTGTCCAAATGTTCCTTAAATATGTGACAGTACCCGTCTCATCTTACTCCACTGGCAGCCCGTTCCATATATCTACCACCATTTGTGTAAAAAAATTGCCCCCTCAGGCTCCTATTAAATCTTTCCCCCCTCCACTTAAACCTTAATGTCCTCTGGTTCTTGATTTCCCAACGCTGGTTAAAAGGCCGTGAGCAGTCTGTATGAGCTGCTACTGTGTGATGTGCCTCATACAAAATGCAGCAGAGATTAAAATAATTTGACATTTACTATTTCTGTATCAATGTCCCCACCATAACAAGCTATATCTGAAAAGGTAATTTCATAATTGAATCACTTTGTGAAGCAACATAAAATTAAAATGAGTTACGACAATGTTGAACGAATGTCTAAGATTCCCTGTCTGTCAGCAAATATAATCCCATTCACTTTAAGTAAGGATTAATTATTGCAGGTATGTGAATACACCTACTACCATGGCAGACTTTAGGTGAGCATTAAGAGCAGAATACAAATATATCTATTTGCCTTACCAGGCTGAGCACTTTCGGCAATCCTTATTTCAATTCTTCTGCCATAGGCTGACCTGATCACAGCTGAGCATTCCACATAAATACATTTCTTGCTAACTATTAGTGGCAACTGAGAAGCAAAACTCCAGCCTTTTTCCAGTTGTTCTATACACGGTTCAAAACAATGCTTTTTTTTTTAAGGCAAAAAGTACAACATTTCCCACGATGCTACTTGTTGCTATACGTCAATCTCACTTTAATCACTGGATTTGCCAGGATTTTAACCAGATATGTGGATTGATCCCACTTATGTTGTCACATTCCAGATCATGTCAGTGACCAGGGTGTTAATAAACTACATTTCAACAAATGAACTTGGCAGAAATAAATAATGTTTGAAAAGCACCCAGAAGAATAAAATACGTTGCACACTGATATGAAAACTGCATCTCCATACTCATGAATAATGCAGTGACAGAAACCTACTATAGGTTAGAGCACCTTAGGACACACTGCTGTCTGCATAATGTCTGGGTCCTGTGTAACCAAAGCAACTGTGTATTTCCTTAGTATTTCATTTAACAATCAGAACAAAGAACCTTAGCTTAGGTCCATAGTTTGATCCAGGCACTGAAGATAGACACAAAATGCAGGAGTAACTCAACGGGTCAGGCAGCATTTTTGAAGTATTTCAGCGGGTGTCCCGTCTATCTTCAGTTGCTGAGTTACTCCAGCATTTTGTGTCTATCTTCGGTAAAAAACAGCATCTGCAGTTCTTTCCTACACATTTTGATCCAGGTACCGTCAGTCTGAATATTTGATTGAATGACAAATCATGTACCAGAGTTTATGAATAGAAACAGGAAAAATGGGAATAGCAGAAAAGATACAAAATTAATTAATAAGAATTGATTTATAGCTAATCAAAATCTATAAGAATTGCCATCGTTTTTCCCCCCAGAAAACGTCTTTGGCAGTAATTGAGATTTATAGCAGTATCAAAATCAATACTTGAACTGGCATAGATAGACACAACCATTCTCTGATGGGTTTAGTGGGCGTCTGTAATGTAAATTGTACCACTAAATGGTTTATTATCCGTTTAAGTGCTGAAACCTTTAGCCAGATATCCTCACAGAAAAGCTACTGAAAGGACAGGGCATTTGGGCAGAAACTTCCTGTTTTCCACAATTAACCACACGTGCAGACATCAGAAGTTGTTGAATTCACAGTGAGTGTTTATCTTGTAACTCAATGATTTACCTCAAAATCCAGACCAATAACTGATTAATTTTAAATGTTAGCTGGAAACCCATGGCAAGCTTTCACCTCCAGCCAGTTTAGTTTAGAGATACACCGTGGAAACAGGACCTTCGGCCCACCGAGTCCGTGCCGACTAGCAATCCCCATACACTAACACTATCGTACATACTAGGGACAATTTATAATATTAACCAAAGCCAAATAACCTACAAACCTTCATATCTTTGGAGTGTGGGAGGAAACCGGTGCAGCCGGAGAAAACTCACTCGATGGGAAGAACATACAAATTCTGTACAGGGCAGTCAGCTGCACTAAAATGCATTTAGTTTGTTAATTTAGTTATTATGCAGTACCAGTTTGATGTGTTGCTTGTTGAAGCCAGGAAGATACAACGCAAGCTCATTGCAGATGTTGTTACAACAAATGTTTCTTTGAATGATAGTTATAAAACTGCAAGATGATTTTCACTGACCGCGAAAAGATGATAGAGAAAGAATGATGTGTACAGGAGTAATGCTTACCCCATCCATGTAATCAAATTGGTGTACCCTTAAATGTAAGCTCCTGTAAAAGCTAATTCATACAGTCCTGGCATCTGATTAAACCCCCTCCTCCCAAAACCTGCAGTTTTCATATTACCTCAACGTCTTTTATCTTTCAACATCTACATCATGGATTGAGTGTTTTTGTATTGACACAAGGTATCTGTGTGGGAGCATGATTCAATGCTTATGCAAGTATTACATCACAAATCACCTCCCACAGCATCATAGGCTGAGGGATAAAGAATAAATATTTCTTCTTCACAGGCAGCTCACCCATTCAGAGAAATAAATGATGACTCATAACTTGCTGACAATGCCATGAAAGTATGTCCCAAAATAGTGGTGAGAACTTGGGTGACAAAAAAGGAGATATGCTGACTGGGTTATGTGCACAGTCTAGCACTCTAGCTCATCCGGACTGTGGCAATGTTGGTCACAATTTCCCTATGGCAGCAATCTAATAGATATTTTCCCCTTCATCATGAACCTATGTCCTCTGCTCCTTGATTCCCCTACTCTATGCATGAGATTTTGTGCATTTACCACTGTCACTGGTAATATCTGTTTAAGAATGCTCATATGTATTGTTCCTATTGATATCCAATTCATCTTTAAAATAGGTGTTTACTCTCATTTACAGCTGGTATAGTTCAGAAAACCGGCCAGAACAGATCATTGAAGGATATCTTTTTGACATCTTTTGGACAAGAGGCATTGGTTCTGCTGCTATTTCCCCTTGCAGCAATTGTATATCTCGAAACCAAACATAAAGTAGCTCAACCTCTGTCCCAAAGACCTTGTTACATTGATTGTGATGAAGCGATTCAAAACAATGACACAGTAATGGGCCTGTCCCACTTACGCGACTTTTTCGGCGACTGCCGGCACCCGTCATAGGTCGTTGCAGGTTGCCGAAAATTTTCAACATGTTGAAAATCCAGCGGCGACCAGAACAAGGTACAACTCTTTGGGCAACTACTCACGACCATACAGGCTTCACCCCACAACATATCGCCGGGGTGTCGCCTGTATGGTCATGAGTAGTCTCCTCAGTCGCCCAAATAGTCATAGCGTTTTTCTGGACGCAACTGGGTTTTCAACATGTTGAAAATTTTCGCCGACCTGCAACGACCTATCTTGGGTGCTGGCAGTCACCAAAAAAGTTGCGTAAGTGGGACAGGCCCATTAGACATATCATATTTGATCCCTAATAACATTTTACATAGCTTAAAACTGTACTTGGAAAATTTAAGATACAAATGCCCAGAAATTCATCCCTGGGTTTACAAGTAGCAAAAAGTTAGAAACTGCTTCCAATGTCAATGAGACACTTAATAAATCTTTTGAAAGGCAGAATACAGCAACCCGCCACTGCTATAGGAGTACAATGAAGAATTCATTACTATTATCGGACTACTGAATGATCCTTACATAAATTAGGTTGTAGTCCCAATCTCCCAAATTATCTTACTTCAGACTTTCCACTTTATTTTTAATTTGCACTTTCACTGTAGCAATAAAGGTCTAACACAATATTCTGCACTATGGTATTTTCTCTTTATACTAACATTTGTAACTGTGCATGGCTTGATTGTACTCATGTACAGTATGGTTTGACTGCATAGCACACAAAGTTTTTCACTGTATCTTGGTGCATGTGACAATATTAAAGTTATACCAATACCAGGTATTTAACTTCAGCGTTGAGTAACCACATGGGTTTTCTAATTCAATTCAATTCAATTCAATTCAATTCAATTCAATTCAATTTATTTGTCATTTGGACCCCTTGAGGTCCAAACGAAATGACGTTTCTGCAGCCATACATTACAAACAAATAGACCCAAGACACAACATAATTTACATAAACATCCATCACATCGCTGTGATGGAAGGCCAAAAAAACGTATCTCTCCACTGCACTCGCCCCCCCCCCCGATGTCAGAGTCAAAGTCAAAGCCCCCGGCTGGCGATGGCGATTGTCTCGCGGCCATTAAAGCCACGCTGGGTGATGCAAGGTCGCACACCGGGTCTTGATGTTAGAGCCCCCGGCGTGCGCTCGCAGAGTCCCGCAGCCATTCCAAGCCGCGCGGGGCGGTGCTGTAAAGCCCCGCTCCAGGAGCTCTTCGACCCCGCAACTCAGGCGGGAGAAGTCGCGTTGCGGGAGCCCTGAAAAGCGGTCTCCCTCCAGGGACCCGTGGGCTCCCAGTGCCGCCGTCCGCCAGACCCGCAGTTGCAGCCTCCGAATCTCCGGAGGTCGGGCCGCAGCAGCGCTCCACCACCGCTCCACCCGCTCTGGACTCGGCCAGCTCCGCGACGGTGAGGTGAGTCGTCGGCACCAGAGCCCCCGGTCTTCTCCTGTTGGAGGCCGCTCCTCGTTGCAGCCCCAACGACAACGGAGCCCCGCAAAGAAAAGGTCGGGTCTCCCGTGCAGGGAGAGATTAAAAGTTACCCCCTCCCTCCCACCCCACCCCCCCACACACCCCAACAAAAAATAACAAAAACTACATAGAAACATAGACAAAAAATAATAAAAAACCAGACGGCTGCAGAGGCCGCGCTGACGAGAGTCGCCCCCTTACCGTGTGTGTCATAATCACCCCCTTATGATTTAATTATTTTAAAGAACATAGAGTATAGAGCAGTACAGCACAGGAACTGGCCCTTCAGCCCACTATGTTCATGCCAAACATAATGCAGAGTTAAACTGATCTCATCTGCCTGATCCATGTCAAGAGTCAAGAGTCAAGAGTCAAGAGTCAAGAGTCAAGAGTCAAGAGTGTTTTATTGTCATATGTCCCAGATGGGACAATGAAATTCATACTTGCTGTGGCACAACAGAATATGTGAATATGTAAACATAGCACATAATGGGGATGTCCCTCTATTCACTGCACTTCCATGTGCCTATCTAAAACCCTTGTAAACACCATTATCATATCTGCCTGCATTACCACCCCTAGCACTGCGTTCCAGGCCCCCTCCATCTTCTGTGTATAAAACGTGCAACGTGCATCTCTATTAAGCGTTCCCCTTTCACTTTATTACTATGCCCTCTAGTGTTTGACAATTCCACCCTGGGAGAAAGGTTCTGACTGTCTACCCTATCTATGCCTTTCATAATTTTACATACTTCTATGAAGCCTCCTCTCAAACTGACATTGCAGAGAAAACAATCTACCTAACCTCTCCCTGTAGCTGAAACCTTCTCATCCAGGCAGCATTCTGGCAAACTTCCTCTGCACCCTCTCCAAAACCTCCACATCCATCTATCCATCCATCCTATTACTAAAACTCTGACCTTGTCCTCTTCCGGTTTGCGTTATTCGCCACCTTACTCACCGTTCTCCTCTGCTCCAAGTGCACCAAGTTTTGTTCCGATCGGTGCAATATTACAAAAATTATGAAGGTTAAAATAATCATTAGATCGGCAGATTGGTCTTTTCGCTTGTCAGTCACCATGAAGGTAACGCCCCTTTCGGCACCCGCTGTCAATCACTGGGACGAGGAGAATAAACCTCCGGAAGCGGGGCCAAGTCCGTGAGCCTCGCTGATTGAGTCCACAAGCCGTGCTGAGTGAAGCCGCTGTGTGGAGTCGGGGAAGGCGTTGAGTTAGAGCTGGGAGATGCTGTGTAGTGCCTTGGCCGGATGCCACTGAGTGGAGTCCCTCCCCCCGCTTACACCCACAGACCCACACCTCCCCTCCCCCCTCTCCCCCCCTCTCCCCCCCCCCCTCCCCCCGCTCTCCCCATACACCCACACCCCTCTTTACCCCTCCCATTCCTCCTCCCTCCCCCCCAACCCCCCCACACCCATCCCCCACACCACCACCCCCACCCCACACACACCCAACCATCCTAACCCCCCCACCATCCCACCCCCCACACCCCACCCCCCCACCCCCCAACCCCTCCCACACCATCCCACCCCCCCACCCCCCCACACCCCCGCACCCCCCCACCCCACCCCCCCCCACCACCCCACACCACCCCACACCACCCCACACCACCCCCCCCTACCCACAGCAACATCCCCCCCCCCACCCCCCCCCACCCCCCCACCCCCCCCCTCCCCCCCCACCCCACCCCCCCCCCCTCCCACACACCCCCCCCCCCCTCCCCCACATCATGGTGGAATATTGCATTGGGGAATGGGTTGCATTGGGGGACCAGGCCTCCCGTGTGACTGGGACCAAACGGGTCCCACTTAGTCTAGTCTTTCCTATAATGGGCTGATCAAAACTGCATACAATGCTCCAAATGACTACAAATTTTACACAGTTTATGTTGGTAATCATATGTTGGTAAAATGTGAAATGCATATCAATTTCAATCCAGCTATTATTTATTCTATAATGAAATTGTTACAGAACTACTGTCAACTAGCCAATATTTACAAATCAAGAGTGCTGCCCCAACCTACCACTGTGTACAACAGGCCAGGAATGAATTATTATTGACACATGGATGTAATAAGTGACAACAGTTCTTATTCTGTATTGATTTACCTTTACTGAACAATAATAGTGACTTTAACATGATGGCTAAAACTACGATACCATCTCTATATCACAAGCTTAACCCTATGTGCTGGCAGATCATCTGCTGACATCTGCTGAAATCATTAGAGATTAAAGGATGATCTGTGGGGTAGATAGGTGTCATCCTATCTGAATCTGGCTGTCATGAAGGTAATGGGAATATCTCTCATAGGGACCCTGAATTTAAATTGAGTACATTTCAATTTGACAATTTAAACATACACAACTAAGAAATGAAGCAAATATTGCTCTCTGATAAGCCATAAATGATAACTAAGAACTTGCAAAATAATTCCAAAAATCAGTTACAAAATTCAGCACAGGAGTTTATTCATTGCAGATTTTATCTGTCAGCATTCAATTTTACAAAATTAAGATATATTGTACATGTCAGCGATGGTTTAAGTTTAAAACCAAAAAAATGCTGGAAACACTCAACAGGTCAGACAGTAGAAATGGTATTAATGTTGTGGGTAAAGATGAAGTGTTTATTTACTTTATTTCTCTCGTTACAGATGTTGCTGAATGATTCCAGATTTTTTTTGATTAATGTTTACTCAAGTATGGTGTGATCTGCCTGGATGACATGCAAAGCAAAGTATTTCGCTGTGTCTTGGTAAATAGGACAATAGGCCAAGGACCAAAACTATATTAAAATTAATCAACAAAGAATGCAAGAATATGTCTTAATCCAGATTGTGCAATGGCCTTTTAAAAATATCAGGCAGCTGTTATAATTGACCAGTTTCAAAGAAACAGCTTTATGCTTGAGTCATCTAATTAATATAATTCTTGTTATGATGTAGTTATACTACTTAATCCCACCTGTCAGGCAGCTTGTTACAATAAACTTTATTTACTCAATTAAATTATACAGTATTTATTATTCTAAGCATCAATTCATATTTTACGCTCATACAAACTTTGTCTGTTTTTTTCCTGATATTACAACCGGCTATCATAGAACATAGCACTGTACAGCACAAGAATAGTCCCTTTGGCCCGGGTTTGATCCTGACTATACGTGCTGTCTGTACATTCTCTGGTTTCCTCCCTGGTTTCCTCCTCCCACACTCCAAAGGTTTGTAGGTTAATTGGCTTTGTGTGTAGGATACTTTTAGTGTGTGGAGATAGCTGGTAAGTGCAGACTAATTATACCCATTATAAAAATATACCGTGAAATAAGTAAATGCATACAACTAAGTACATCAGTTCATGTCATAGGAGCAAAATTAGGACATTCGGCCCATCGAGTCTACTCCTCCATTCAATCATGGCTGATCTATATTTCTCACTCAACCCCATTCTCCTGACTCCTCCCGTAATCTTTGACACCCTTACGAATTAAGAACATGTCAATCTCCGCTTTAAAAATACCCAATGTCTTGGCCTCCACTTGACCTCTCTGGCAATGGACTCCCCAGATTCACTGCCCTCTGGCTAAAGAAATTCCTCCTCGTCGCCATTCTAAAGGAGCATCCTTTTATTCTGAAGCATTGCCTTCTGGTCCTAGACTCTCCCACCAGTGGAAACATCCTCTCCACATCCACTCTTTCCAGGCCTTTCACTATTCAGTAAACTAAAATGGTGCTCCTTCAACCTACGGTAATTAATCGATCATGTTGGAAGAATGAACAAACATGCTTCAAGGGGTCCTCAGTTTTATGAAGGTAAGACTATGCTTAGTCACTTTAGACTTCAAAGATTGCTTGGAACTAAAAGTGATGATGCCTCTGTAAATGTTTGTGTCACAGATACACTTGCAAGATGCACTTGTGGAAGGCAGGAAATGTTTCACAGTTTCAGTGAACCACACATTCTTTAACAGTTGAAGGAGGCCACTTAATCCATCCTGAAAGATCTGCCTGATCATTCAACTCGGGAATATAACAACGCACTTATAAATAATAAGTCTGATAAATAATTATTCAGCTTTCTGTCACGCATCCAATTTTACGTCAACACAGCAGGCGCCCCTTTAATCGCTAGGCTTCAATTTTGCCAGCAAATCTAAATGTGGCATTTTACTGAATGTCTTTAAAAATCTGTGAACATGACTTCAACTATTACTTTTTTTTTGAAGGCCTGACACATTCATTTCCCAGAATGAATCCACTTTGATTGTCATTTATTAACTTATGTTCTTCGAAACGATAATTAATTTTGTTTCAGACTTTATATTTTAGACCGTGAAGAACAGAAAACGGCTTCACAGAGGGGTTGCGGAGGTGAATTTACGAGCTAGTTTTGTCGTTTAATCAGGACGATCAATTTGAAGACTTGGTTGTAATCCTATGATCATGCTGTCTGTGAAATTGGTAACATTTCTGCACCCATGTGACAGGGTAAAATTCATTTCTACTGCAAAGTATCTTGTGTGGTTCCAAGAGGATGTAAATGCAACATACTGATATTCAGCTCATGGAAAAACGGGTCTTGAAAACAACCACAGTCCCTTTGCAATTATAAAATGTACTAACGATAATCTCTGTCATTTTACCACTGATACTATGATCCCATCTCAAAGAATATTCAGATTTACAGTTAGAGAGTGGAGTACATAAATAAAGATGATTCATTTTTTATGCACTTTGACAATTTTAAGATGCAAGAGAATGTCAAGAGAATTGTATTAATCTGAGGAAGCTGTAGAATTTCTAGCCCTAGGTATAAATACTAATAGATTAGACGTAAAAGGTAGCATGCTGGCAATTCCAAGGAAAACAAAAGGGAAGAGGGTGGAGTAATAGACATTGTGCTTTAGGCACTGCATGTTGTGTTTAGACTAAATATAAAAGTCAATTAAACCAGGAGAAAGTAAATGGACAGATTACTGCTAATCTGTCCTAATAAACCCTAATTAATAGATGTTATGTGTGTAAAGAAAAGTGAAATGATTTGAGGGTGCAAATTCAACTGCAGTGGGGTGTGAGAGAGGTGGGTGGAGAATGGTGGGGCTACCATTTCTGAGACGCGACTGCAAAGAGAGTCTGGAGGTTCAACCAAGTACACTGAGATTTACAGGAAGGAGTGAATAAATGACAGACAAGAAGAGTAGCCGCAGCAACTATAGACTAAAAATTAGAACTACACCTTTCAGTCGTAAAGGTAAACATACGATATTGCATGTAGAAATGTTGAACTCCCTCCCACAAATGCCAATTAATGCGGGGTTAACTTTCACTTTGGATTAAAACATGGATTGATTTATATTAATCAAAAGTCTTAAGTGATTGTGAAGCAATGGCAAGTATTGTTCATGTCAGACGGACTTGTTAGGAATGGTGAAACTGTTGTAAGTGCATTAATCTTGCTACTTTCCTTGTTTTCCTATGCTCAGAGTAAATTGTGAGCTTACTTTGGCATCGTCAAAGCATCAACTAAGCAACATTGACAAGAATGTATTGTTAAATTGGTAATACAGTGCATTCAGAAAGTATTCAGACTCCTTCACTTTTTGTTACGTTACAGCCTTATTGTAAAATTGATTAAATTCATTTTTTTTATCATCAATCTACACACGATACCTCATAATAAAAAAAGGTGTTTAGAAGTTTTTGCAAAGTAATTAAAAATAAATAGCTGAAATATCACATTTACATAAGTATTCAGACCCTTTATTTTGTTGGGGCACCTTTGGCAGCAATTACAGTCTCAAGTCTCCTTGGGTATGACGCTACAAGCTTGGCACCTGTATTTGGGTAATTTGTCCCATTCTTCTCTGCAGACCCTCTCAAGCTCTGTAAGGTTGGATGGGGAGCGTCGATGCACAGCTATTTTCAGGTCCCTCCAGAGATGTTTGATTGGGTTCAAGTCCAGGCTGGGCCACTCAAGGACATTCACAGACTTGTCACAAAGCCACTCCTGTGTTGTCTTGGCTGTGTGTTTAGGGTCATTGTCCTGTTGGAAGGTGAACCTCCGCCCCAGTCTGAGGTCCGGAATGCTCTGGAGCAGGTTTGCATCAAGGATCTCTCTGTACTTTGCTCTGTTCATCCTGCCCTTGATCCTGACTAGTCTCCCAGTTCCTGCCACTGAAAAATATCCCCACAGCATGATGCTGCCACCACTATGCTTCACCATAAGTATGGTTTTGGCCAGGTGATGAGTAGTGCCTGATTTCCTCCATACCAAAGAGTTCAATCTTGGTTTCATCAGACCAGAGGTTCCAAAGTTTTTCCATTTAAGAATGACAGAGGCCACTGTGCTCTTCGGGACCTACAATGCTGCAGAAATTGTTTTATACCCTTCCCCAGATCTGTGTCTCAACACAATCCTGTCACGGAGGTCTGCAGACAATGCCTTTGTCTTCATGGCTTGGATTTTGCTCTGTCTAGTGTGGGACCTTATATAGACAGGTGTGTGCCTTTCCAAATCATGTCCAATCAATTTATTTACCACTGGTGGACTCCAATCAAATTGTAGAAACATCTCGAGGATAATCAATGGAGACAGGATGAACCTAAGCTCAATTTTGAGTGCCATACCTAAGCTCAATATTTATGTAAATGTGTTTCAGTTATTTAAAGGGTGCCACTACTAATGTAAAGTTTGTGATATTTCATTCTATTTATTTTAAGTATGATTGATGATTAAAAATTAATGAACACCAGGCTGTAATTTCAAAATGTTTCTTCACTTTCTGAATGGATTGTGTATTTTAATAATAGATCTTTGAAAATATTATTTCTACAAGGGGAGCTCTAATCGACCAGGTGATATATTTAAAGTACAAAACCCAAAGTTCAGATCATCAGCGCTAATCACATTTATAGAAACAACAGCTCAACAAAAAAACACTCTCACCATGTATCCTCTTTTGAGGCAGTTCTTTAGAGTTTACAGCATGGACTCACCAAGTCCATGCCGGTCATCGATCACCAATTTGCATCAGTTCAGTGTTACCGGACTTTCTCATCCACTCCCTATAACGTGGGAGCAATTTTACAGAGGTCAAGCAACCAAAAACTATCATCTCCTGGAATGATGGGGGAAGCCAGAACACTTGGATGGAAACTCACGCGGTCAAAGGGAGAACGTGCAAACTCCACACAGAAAGCACCCGAGGTCAGGTATGAGCACGGATCTCTGGGGTCTGTGGTGCAGCGTCTCTACCAGCTGCAACAATATGCCACCCTTGATCGAAGATTACTCCAGTTTTCTGGGTTCCGAGGTGACCGATAAGGCCAATGTGCGAAGCACAGATGGGGCAGGAGGGGACATAATGGGATAGGCAGGTGAGCAGATGTGCTCCTTCCACTGCTTACACTGCAAATACACAAACCTGATGTTATCAATATCATTCCATGTGTTTCTTCTGTTCCTGGAGCCATCAAGGGCAGGGATTCAGAGTTTCAGGAGTCTGTGTGGTGACCAGTGGACACTGTCAGGTTACAGTGCACTTCAACTGCTTTGCATTGTTCTTCCTGATGCCGAGGTTTACAGGAGCAGACAGATGGGCACCTTCATTTGCATCCTTTGGCAAAAATGGAAATGTGCACAGACAGCACGAACAGATTGGATCAAGTCACAAAGCCACTTTGATAAATGGTTAACGTAGAGAGGAGTTTTATCTTCACTCATGAGTTTCTGGACATATGCTGTGGAATGGACATTTTCTGTCAGAGAATCATGCTTGCTGTAGGGCATGATGATTAAATCTGTTCTCAGTCACATGAAGCAACTTCTGTGTCACTGTGTACTTACCTAATGGTGTAGTTATGCAATAGGTCAGCTATTCTCCTCTGTCTGAATATCCTTACCCCTAGTGCATCTGTCACTGGTTTACTTATGTTTAATACAATGTTAAGTAATGAAGTGTGATGCCGACCTCTCCCTCAATTTTATTGTGGGAAACTAATAGGAGTTCTCAAGAGTCATATTATCATCCAGAAATTGTCCAATTAATTTCTAAGTGGTCGCATTCCTGATTTTCTTGTAAACAATTTTTGTTTTTCAGATGCATATGTTGACAGTTCTGGCAAGGGAGTTGTGAACCTTACTCAGGTGATCTTAACTAATTGATTTTACTGTAAATGTGTATAAATTACAGTGTTGTGTACCACAGGCTTCTAGACCTAAAATAAGATGTTTAATTAAGTTATTATTTATCATCTTATTCCCAGAGGAGCAACAGCAATCTCCAGAAATGTTGTGGACAGATTCTAGATCACATTTGTTACTAATTAAACATGACCATTATACCTGTAGCAACTTCAGCATTTGACAAAATGCAAATACTTTAAAATATGGAAAGCATTTGTTTCGGGGTGAAGAAACAAGGATGCTGCTTTGTAACAAAAGACACAAAGTGCTGGAGTAACTCAGCAGGTCAGGCGGCATCTCTGGAGAAAATGGGTAGGTGATGTTTCAGGTTGGGACACTCATTCATCATTTTTTTGGTTAGAATGGGGGGGGGGGGTAGGAAGCTGGAAGAGAGGATGGGCAAGACAAAGCCTGGTGGAAAGGGGTGGGGATGGGATGATGTGACTGGTGGTGGGATCACGTTGGAGGTGATGGAAATGTCAGAGGATGATGTTGAATGTGGAGGCTGGTGGGGTGAAAGGTGAGGATCTGGGGAGCTCTATCTTTTTTTCCATCTGGGGGGATCCACAAGACACAGAGGAGTCGTGAGAGAGAGAACAATCTTTGACTGCAGAGAGGAATCCACGTTTACTAAAGAACAAGGACATCTTGGATATCCTAGAACGGAAAGCCTCTTCTTGAGAGCAGTTGCAGTGGAGATGGAGGAACTGAGAGTAGACTTTTGTCTGACACCTTCTGCCTTTTCATCTCTGGCCTCTATCCTACAATTGCTTATCAAAAAAGCCTCCTCATCAGTATCAACCTATTATCTGCCAGGCTTTGTCCTGCCCCTAATCTCTTCCAGCTTTCTTTCCTCCTCCCAACAATCAGCCTGGAGAAGGGCCCAGACCCAAAACGTCAACCATTTATGGTCTCCAGACACGCCGCCTAACCCACGGAACTACTCCATCACTTTCATCCTATTTTGTTTCAGGGTATATTGCTCAAACTTCACTGATGACAAAGGATTAGGTTCTGGTGCTTTATGTACCGGAAACAGAACTTCATTTCCAGTAAGCAATAGATCCCTGGTAAACTCTAAAATTTCTAGTAGATTTTCAATCTTCAATTACATCCAAACAAAATCATAATAATCTGCAGGCCAGATAATGTACTATAATCTGAAATTTAAAAATTATATTCTACATGTAGAAAGTCATGAACTTAATATGACTTTACGATTACTCAGCAATATCCATTCAAACATGCAAGTATACTCCCATAACTATTATTAATGGACTAGGACTGTTTTCCCTGAAGCATCAGACACTTGAATTATTTTCTCTGGAGACTCGGAGGCTGAGAGGTGACCTGATGGTAGCCTATAAAATTAGCAGAAGCATAGATAATTTTGAAAAATCAAATACTAGAGGGCACAGAGACATAGGTGCCTGGAACATGCTGCCAGGGTGGAAACAGATACAATAATAATATTTAAAAGGCAATTAAACAGCCACATGAATGGGCAAGAAAAGGAAGGACACTGGAATGGCACGGCAGACATTGTGGTTCAAAAGGTACAGTGCATTCAGAAAGTATTCACACCCCTTCACTTTTTACACATTTTGTTACGTTACAGCCATTTTAAAATGGATTAAAAAAAAAATTTTCATCAATCTATGCACAATGCCCCAGAATGAAGAAGTGAAAACAGGTGTTTAGAAACGTTTGCAAAGCAATTAAAAAGAAATAGCTGAAATATCACATTTACATGAGTATTCTGATCCTTTTCAATGACACTCAAAATTGGGCTTATGTTCATCCTGTTTCCATTGATTATCCTTGAGACGTTTCTACAACTTGATTTGAGACCACCAGTGGTAAATTAAATTATTAGACATGATTTGGAAAGGCACACACCTGTCTATATAAGGTTCCACAGTTGACAGTGCATGTCAGAGGAAAAACCAAGCCATGAAGACAAAGGAATTGTCCGTAGACCTTCGAGACAGGAATGTGTCGAGACACAGATCTGGGGAAAGGTATAAAGCAATTTCTGCAGCATTGCAGGTCCCAAGGAGCACAGTGACCTCCGTCATTCCCAAATGGAAGAACTTTGGGAACCACCAGGACTCTTCATAGAGCTGGCCGCCCGGCCAAACTGAGCAATCAGGGGAGAAGGACCTTAGTCAGGGAGGTGACCAAGAACCTGATGGTCACTCTGACAGAGCTGCACAGCTCCTCTGTGGCGATGGGAGAACCTTCCAGAAGGACAACTATATCTGCAGCACTCCACCAATCAGGCCTTAATGTTAGTGTGGCCAGACGGAAGCCACTCCTCAGTAAAAAGGCACATGATAGTCCAAAAGGCATGAGAAACAAGATTCTCTGGTCTGGTGAAACTAAGATTGAACTCTTTGGCCTGAATGCCAAGCGTCACGTCTGGAGGAAACAAGGCACCGCTCATTACCTGGCTAATTCCATACCTATGGTGAAGCATGGTGATGGCAGTATCATGCTGTGGGGATTTTTTTCCATGGCAGGAAGTGGGAGAATAGTCAGGATCGAGGGAAAGATGAACAGAGCAAAGTACACAGTGATCCTTGATGAAAACCTGCTCCAGAGCATTCTGGACCTCAGACTGGGGCGGAGGTTCACCTTCCAACAGTTCTCCCACGTTCCAAGTTTGTTGGTTAATTATAACATATAACATATAACATATAACAATTACAGCACGAAAACAGGCCATCTCGGCCCTACAAGTCCGTGCCGAACAACTTTTTTTCCCTTAGTCCCACCTGCCTGCACTCATACCATAACCCTCCATTCCCTTCTCATCCATATGCCTATCCAATTTATTTTTAAATGATACCAACGAACCTGCCTCCACCACTTCCACGGGAAGCTCATTCCACACCGCTACCACTCTCTGAGTAAAGAAGTTCCCCCTCATGTTACCCCTAAACTTCTGTCCCTTAATTCTGAAGTCATGTCCTCTTGTTTGAATTGACTTTGACTTTGGTAAATTGCCCCTAGTGGGCTCGGTGGACTGAATGGCCTGTTACCACGCTGTGCGTCAATCTCTAAATAAGATGCTACAAAGTGTAGATTCCACTTGGCGTACTGAGCTGGCAACTGTTTGCCACTTTTTATTACTTGGTTTTATTAAGAATGATTGTAGAAGGATGTAATTGAACTAAGTCAGGCTCCATCAATTAAACATATTTTTATTGGTCACCACATGCTGCCTTTCAAAGCATGATGCATTAAATGATGGTTCTGGATTTGTATAATCTATCCAGAATTAGATAAACCGTGGATCACATTTTGCTGTTCATGGCTGGTACTTCTGAAGGGAACCGTTGGATCTCCATCTCTCCCAGCAGGTGAATCTTATTCTTTTTAAAGACCCACTGTGTGTGTGTGGTACATCCTGGTGCTAACACATCTCGTATTCCTCTACATCCCAAGACTCCAGGTGGAGACCACTGGTGGAACCAGGATTTGGAGTTCCTAGGGTGTACCAGAGAATCTGCCTCTCAGAAGTCATTCAGACGAGTGCGAATGTGGCGTCGAAGGACGAGAAGCCGAAGCAAAGAATTTCGCCGAAGCCGAAACACCGAATGGAAACTAAGCGAAAACGCCAAATAACCGAAAGCATACAAAGCCGAAATGCCAACTAACCGAAAGGCTGCGTCGTCTAAAAGCAAACTCACCGAATGGCCGCTCTGCCGAAACTCCACCTACTCGAAAGGCTGCGTTTCCTACAAGCCAACGAACCGAATACCGCTCAACAGAAAAGTCAAATAACGGACATGATGTTGCCGGGGGGGCGGGACTTGTCAGCGATTGGTCCAGACCCCCACATCCATCACATCACTGGCCGGTGGAGGCGGGAGGGTGGGGATCATTTTCCTACACAAATCTTAGGTAACTGGGCAATCTGAACCCAAGCACCAAGTTATAAGCGGCCGAAGGTGCGCATCCCTCGGGACAGCCCCCACTCTCCCACGGCCACAGCCACCCTCCGCCTCGTCTCCCCCGGGCGACCGCACTGTGATGGGCTGTGGGACGGGTGGAGCGGAGTTGTGAGACAGGCTGGTCCCTCCGCCCACCCAGAGTCACTGACCGCAATGCACTGCCATCGAATCCCAACCCCCAGACCAGGGTGATTCCCCCTCCCGCCTCCGACCCCCGGACCCTGACACCCACACCGGGTGATTCACCCCCACCACGGCTGCAGGGACAAATAGCTCAGGGCATAGTAAATCACTTTTAAAACATGGAGGGACACACACATTCCCTGGCGGGCCGATGACAAGTGTGCATGACAACAAACAATTTTATCTCCTTCCCCCCCTTAACAACAAGAAGCACATTTTATATATTACCGTCTGGTTTCCTGCGGAATGCACACAAGCTCCCACGCACAAAACACCAGGTAATCTGTAAACTGTTTTAACCGAAGATGGCTTGTGGAGTTGGTTTCATAGGCCTTCATTGTTGGTAGGTGCTGGTTGTTCAAACCAGCTGCCGCAAGCCCTTCCCACAGGAAGGGGATTTAACTCGGCATTAAAAATCACAAAACAGTTACATAGATTTAAAAACAAAATGTTACATGTATAAATAGTTCTTACATTCGGGAACCTAGTTAATTAAGTGGTGGGATTATTTCCTTGTCCTAACTGCCTTTGCTTTAGCCAGTGGTCACATCCATTCCATCCCTCCCTCGCAAAGATGTGAGATTTCATTAAGAGCGCACTTGGATGAATAGATACAAGCGGCTTGTAAAGCGTCTCTTCCATGCGAGCAATACATGAAGCCGATGAAATGAGACAACTGTCACACCAAAGATAGACAAAAAATGCTGGAGTGACTCAGTGGGACAGGCAGCATCTCTGGAGAGAAGGAATGGGTGGAGTTTCAGGTCGAGACTCTTCAGACTCAGTCTCCAGGTCTGAAGAATGGCCTCGACCCGAAACATCACCCATTCCTTCTCTCCAGAGGTGCTACCTGTTCCGCTGAGTTACTCCAGCTTTTTGTGTCCATCTTTGGTTAAAACAGTTTACAGATTATCTGGTGTTTTGAGCGTGGGAACTTGTGTGTGTTCCACAGGCAACTAGACGGTAATAATTAAAATGTGCTTCTTGTTGTCAGCGGTGGGGGTAATGGGAGGAGATAACATTGTTCATTGTCATGCACACTTGTCATCGCCTGCCAGGGAATGTGTCCCCCCCCAACCCATGTTTTTAAAGCGATTTGCTATGCGCCGAGTCATCTGTCCCTGCAGCCAGAGTGGGGGTGAATCACCCGGTGTGGGTGTCAGGGTCCGGGGGTCGGAGGGGGGAGGGGGTAGTCACCCTGGTGTGGGGGTTGGGGTCCGATGGCGGTGCATCGTGGTCAGTGACGCTGGGTGGGCAGAGGGACCAGCCTGTCCCACATTTCTGCTCCACCCGACCCACAACCCATTACAGTGCAGCTGCACAGGAGAGACGAGGCGGAGGGCGGCCATGGCCGTGGGAGAGTGGGGGTGGGGATGGGCACCTTCGGCCGCTTACAACTTGGTGTTTGGGTTCAGATTGCTCAGTTACCTATGGCTTTTGTGGGTAAATGACCCTCACCCTCCCGTCTCCACTGGCCAGTGATGAGATGAACACAGGGTTCTGGACCAATCGCTGACAAGTCCCGCCCCACGACAACGTCATGTCCATTAATTGACCTTTCTGTTGAGCGGCATTCGGTTCGTTAGCTTGTAGGCAATGCAGCCTTTCGGGTAGGTGATGTTTCGGCAGAGCGGCCACTTGGTGATTTTGCTTGTAGGCGTACGCAGCCTTTTGGTTAGTTGGCTTTTAGGCGTCCCACCCTTTCGGTTAGTTGGTGTTTCGGCTTCGTTACCATTCGGTTTCTTTGGCTTCCACTCCTTTGCTTCGGCTTCTCGTCCTTCGACGCCACGTCCGGGTACATACACAGATTTTACATCTAAAATTTGAAGCACTATCTTGTCAACTTTAACATGAGAGGAGGCTCGGCCTCTAACATTATATTGTTTACAGTGTACTATGTTTCCATATTATGTTGAGCTGCTGCAAGTAAGAATTTCATTGTTCTATCTGGGACATATGACAATAAACCAATCTGGACTTTAATATATGTGCTTTTTTAACTGTATTAATTCAAACAGATAGAGAAAATTCCATCACATTCTTGCCATGTTGTATGTTGATTATGGCAAGGTTTTATAGAGTCAACAATTTAGGGTTTTTTTGCCATGGAAAGTCTCTTTTCCCATATTGATTACAGCGATGCTCTAACAAGCTTTTGGTTAATGTTAATTCTCAATAAGTTGTTGGTGGGGAACTCAGCAGTCATCAGACCAGTGGAAGGTAGATAGATCTGTTTTGTCAATGTTGGTCATTACCTTGCAGTTGTGTAATGTGAATATTATTCCATAAACAAGAACAGCATTCCAACGTGAAACTTACATTGAACGTTTATTATTTTGATTGTGTCCATTGTCCAATGTTTGCAATTTAAGGTGACATATTTTTCAATTAACTGCCTAAGTGTGAGTGCTGGTACACAAAAATGCTGGAGAAACTCAGCGGGTGCAGCAGCATCTATGGAGCGAGGGAGATAGGCAACGTTTCGGGCCAAACCCCTTCTTCAGTGTGAGTGCTATTCAGCACAATTACTATCAAGCTTGTGAATCATTGACATTTGCTTTAAGTAGCACAGGTGCCATGGTTCTAGCAGCTAAATGTTAGGTTTGCAGTGAGTGATTAAGACATATTATTGGCTGGATTGTTGCAGCTCAGTTAGGTAGTGCTGACATCAAATCAATGTTTCTTTAAAATAAACTGTGTCAAACGATGTTTATTATATATACGTACAATTAATTACTGGATCAACCAATTTGTCTCACAAGTCTCAAGTCTCACAAATATGCTCACATGATTCACCAACAATATTGGAACTATGGTGGCAATAAAATTGAAACAGCCATTGTTTGCTGAATTAGATTTTTATTTTAATTATTTAAAAATAATCTCCTGCCGACCCTAACCCACCACCTGCCATAGCCGTGCTCAAATAACCAGCAATAATCCAAATTAAATGTCTTGTTACTGATCTGCGCTTAGGTGAAAGGAGTGTTAAATGAGCTTTGAACATGCAGAACTGCATCTAAGTATACTGGGTATGAAAATGTCATTGTTCATATTATTTAATTTTTACTACATGATTCTTTTAATTTTAAGAGTTTTTTTCCCCTCAGTAATAGAACATATGTTCACAACAACATCTTCACTAAGAAGAATGCTCCTAAGCATTCCCCAATGTACTTGTAGGTGTTGTTTTAATTTTTTGGAAAAAATTGTTACGATATATGCTCAAAGAATAAATCCAGGATTAATAAGGCTGGAAGTAAGATTACATCAATTCTCAACTGATAGTCACCAAATCTTAACATATTGAATATATTCGACCATTTCCAGAGGCATTTAGTAAGACAAAAACCATGGGAAGGGTGGTGCCCATAATACAGAGTGCACGTAAAGGATGCCTCCAGTAGCTACATTGAGTAATAGTTGGCAGTTTCTGTGTGATTGCCTCAGGGGAACATTACTTTTTGTTATTTACATTAATTGAAGCTTTGAAGTCTTACTACTCCCATTGTAAGTTATCATTGCGTGGTTGATTTGTCCTTTTGGCTTTTAGCTGAATGAAAAAGATGTAATGTTATGTGTGGTTACCACGGTTACCCAATAAACACTTATTCAGAAGAGTTTCACATGCAATAATCGATGAACCTTGAGTTTCGAAATTATTTCAATAATGGAGTATTGAACCGTTATGGTTCAGAAAGAGGAAATTCCAGTCCATGCTGGCTATTTGTAGAGTAATCGAGTCAGGCCCCTTTAATCCTCTCAGTGTATCTCCACAAACTATGTTCACCCATTCCTTTTCCTTTTGAAAGCCACGTTCAATTCTGCGTCCATTACTCGTCAAAGTTGTGAATTCCCGATCATAACTGTTCTGCATAAACCAAAGTCTCCTCACCTCTCGACAGGACGACTTGTAACCGTCACCCTTCACTTTAAATCTCGGCCATAAGGAACTGATAACTTCTAAATAAGATAAAAATGAGATGGAAATACTGATTTTTAACTATTTAGATTTTGATATATGTTGATAGGACTAGAGTTTGGGGTTTATCTTGATACCGAAGGAATTTTATAATCGCTGTGAAAGAGGTTCAGAATAATGAACAGCGCATAACTTCTTACAGTAAAATTCTCATGTTAAATGTGAGGAAACCTCCTTTGAAATAAAGGGCACCACTGAGCAGTAACATGTCACAGCTATAAATTTGTTTATAAATTCTCACTGTGTTGGAATATAAAACGAGATTGGAGAGCTGATTTACTCTTCCTGGGATCCATAGATATCACAGTAGGCAGTCTGTGCAGTCCTTGAATGTCAGAGATAAAGGGAAGATTAATATTTATATCTGTAAGGAGGAACTGCAGATGCTGGTATCAAAGGTGTACACAAAATGCTGGAGTAACTCAGCGAGTGAGGCAGCATCTCTGGAGAGAAGGAATGGGTGACTTTTCGGATCGAGACCCTCCTTCAGAATTTTAATATGTTTAATATTTACTAGACTAAGTGGGGCCCGTTGGGTCCGATGTTCACACGGGAGGGCTAGTCCCCCAACGCAATATTCCACCTCTCCACTAATTCCAATCTTGGTGGCCAGTGGGGGGGCTTACTGGAGCGCTAGTATGGATGTTGTGGGCTGAAGGGACTGGTTTACAGACGGCTAGTATGGACATTGTGGGCCAAATGGATTCTTGGGCTGGCAGCTCAGTCACTCAGGTCTGGTGAGCTGGCAGCTCAGTCACTCAGGCCTGGTGGGCTGGCAGCAGAGTCACTCAGGGCTGGTGGGCAGGCAGCTCAGTCACTCAGGGCTGGTGGGCTGGCAGCTCAGTTACTCAGGGCTGGTGGGCTGGCAGATCAGTCACTCAGGGCTGGTGGGCTGGCACCTCAGAAACTGCCAGAAATTCTGCCCAAAACAGGTGAGACTCTGTGTGAGAGAAGGGGGAGAGGGTGGAGAATCAATTTTAGCCATTTTTCATGTATTTTTACAGATTACAGCAATGAAGGAGGAAAGTCTTTCCTGGCCTGTATCTCACAGGGAGCCAATGAAGGGAGGGAGAAAAATACTGGAGTGAGGTTTAATACTTACAGGGGGGAATACTTACTGATGGCCCGAAGGGACTCCTCCTTGGCTAGTACATGCTGGACAAAAGAAAAAGTGAAATCTCAGTGAAAGGTCCTCCTGGGCTAATATGGTAATTTGGGGCTAAAGGGACTGATTTCTGGGCTAATAGGGGCCAGGTAGGCCAAAGGTGGGCTGGCAGTTCATTCACTCACTCACGGCTGGTGGGCTGGCAGCTCACTCACTCGCGGCTGGTGGGCTGGCAGTCGACTCATGGCTGGTGGGCTGCCAGTTGATTGACTCACGGCTGGTGGGCTGGCAATTCACTCATGGCTATTCCATGAAATTCCATTTCATGCAGAGTGTAGGCTACCAAATTCAATTTCATACCATTTCAAGCAGAGCGCAGGCCACCAAATGCAATTTCAATTTCATTCCATTTCAATCAGTGTGCAGGCCACCAAATTCAAATTCAATTTCATTCCATTTCAAGCAGAGTGCAGGCCACCAAATTCAAATTCAATTTCATTCCATTTCAAGCAGTGTGCAGGCCACCAAATTCAAATTCAATTTCATTCCATTTCAAGCAGAATGCAGACCATCAAATTCAAATTAAATTTCATTCCATTTCAAGCTGAGTGCAGGCCACCAAATTCAAATTCAATTTCATTCCATTTCAAGCAGTGTGCAGGCCACCATATTCAAATTCATTTCATAGCATTTCAAGCAGAGTGGAGGCCACCAAATTCAAATTCATTTCATTCAATTTGGTCTCCTAATCTGAGGAAAGACATTCTTGCCATAGAGGGAGTACAGAGAAGGTTCACCAGACTGATTCCTGGTATGTCAGGACTTTCATATGAAGAAAGACTGGATAGCCTCGGCTTGTACTCGCTAGAATTTAGAAAATTGAGGGGGGATCTTATAGAAACTTACAAAATTCTTAAGGGGTTGGACAGGCTAGATGCAGGAAGATTGTTCCCGATGTTGGGGAAGTCCAGAACAAGGGGTCACAGTTTAAGGATAAGGGGGAAATCTTTTAGGACCGAGATGAGGAAAGCATTTTTCACACAGAGAATGGTGAATTTCTGGAATTCTCTGCCACAGAAGGTAGTTGAGGCCAGTTCATTGGCTATATTTAAGAAGGAGTTAGATGTGGCCCTTGTGGCAAAAGGGATCAGGGGGTATGGAGAGAATGCAGGTACAGGATACTGAGTTGGATGATCAGCCATGATCATATTGAATGGTGGTGCAGGCTCAAAGGGCCGAATGGCCTACTCCTGCACCTATTTTCTATGTTTCTATGTTTCCATGTTTCTACATTGCAGACTCACAGTTCAGTTGATTCACAGCTTAGAATCACAGTTGTGGACTCTCCCTCGCGATATTCCTGAGTGACTAACTCACATCCAGCCATCTGCGGTTTTATCGTCCTGCCCCCCCCCCCCCCCCCCCCCCGCGGAAGGGGCGTTACCTTCATCGTGGTGATTGACAGGCGAGGGACTAATCAGCTGATCTTAAGGTTTTTTAAACACTCATAACTTTTTTATTTTTCATCGATCAGAAAGATCCTTGGGGCTGCCTCAGCGGAGGAGGACTTTGAGTAAGATGGCCAAAAACATAGCGATATATGGTAGCGTTTTTTCTAAAATCAATATACAATGCAGACAGGAAGTGGTCAAGATGAGACTTTTAGTTATACAGATATCATCTGTCTTTGAACATGCCAGAGCAATGAATAGGATTACCAAAAAATATGCAGAGCACGAGGACAAGTAAGAAATGACTAGGGCATGTGAGCGACAAGGAAATTATTATAAATTATTTTTTTATTTTATGAATAATGTTTTAAATAAATGTTCTAAATTATCATTTAGTGGAGATGTGCAGGGAAAATCTTTTTACACTGAGTCCGATGGGGGCCTGGAATGCACTGCCAGGGGTGGAGGCAGATACGATATGAAACTTTTGGATATGCACATGCAAGTAAGTGCAGGGAATAGAGGGATATGGATCACGTACAGGCAGGCGAACTTTGCATCTTGTTTGGCACAATCATTGCTGGCCAAAGGGCCCATTCTGTGCTGTACTATTCTTTGTTCTATTAATGAAAGTATGCTTGATCTGTCTTCATAAAGTAGGGTGTAGATACTGACATTGTGGTTAACAAGGATGAATATGAAATGATAAATGTGTAAACATGTCAAAGGAGGAAGCATAGAGGGATTAGTATCTTTGAAAGTGAATAATCACCAGTGAGAGATGAAATAACTTGCGGCTTGTTAAAAAAAATAAGGGAGGAAATTGAAGGAGCTCCTGGCTACAGGTGTGGTGCAGAGAACTGTCAAAGGTCAGGTCAAGTGTCCCTTCAGCACACAACATGCACATCGTAATTCTCCCATCACATCATGAAGCGATGCCTCGCTGCTGTTTGAGCTGCAACTTGATTTTGCCTTGAAGAAGGGCATTCTTAATTCAGGTCTTATCTGGATTTCCGAAATGACTCTATGTCAGTGGCATAGGGTGGGTTTTGAGCGCCCGGGGCAGTTTAAAATTACGCGCCTCCTCATTAGGGGGGGGGGGGTGGGGGGGGGAGAGGGGGGGGAGGAAGGGAGGGGAAGGGAGGAAGGGAGGAAGGGAGGGAAGGGGAGGAAGGGAGGAAGGGAGGAAGGGAGGAAGGGAGGAAGGGAGGAAGGGGGGGAAGGGGGGAAGGGGGAAGGGGGGGGAGGAAGGGGGGGAAGGGGGGAAGGGGGGAAGGGGGGAGGGGGGGGGAAGGGGGGAAGGGGGGGAAGGGGGGGGGAAGGGGGGAAGGGGGGAAGGGGGAAGGGGGGAAGGGAAGGGGGAAGGGAGGAAGGGAGGAAGGGAAGAAGGGAGGAAGGGAGGGAAGGGAGGAAGGGAGGAAGAAAGAAGGGGAAGAGAGGAAGGGAGGAAGGGAGGAAGAAAGAAAGAGAGGAAGGGAGGAAGGGAGGAAGAGGGGGGAAGGGAAGGGGGAAGGGAAGGGGAAGGGGAAGGGGGAAGGGAGAAGGAACACGTTATTGGTCTCTTCCTTCGGGGGATGCGACTTCTTTTGTCGTATCCCCCGTCTCCGCCTGCGCCGAGGCCTAATGGCGGAGCTGGCGGCCTCGGAGCTGGGGCAGAGGCAGCGGCGGCTGGGACAGCGGCAGTGGCGACCAGAACTCGGAGCGGGGACAGCGACAGCGGCGGCAGCTGGGACGGAGGCGGCAGCGGCTGGGACGGCGGCGGCCTGGCCACGGAGCTGGGGCGGTGACCTGGCCTCGGTGCGGGGACAGCGACAGCGATGGCCTGGCCTCGGAGCGGGGACAGCGACAGCGGCCACACGGAATCGGAGCTGGAGCAGCGGCAGTGGCGACCTGGCCTCAGAGTTGGGACAACGGCGACCAGAACTCGGAGCTGGTCGGGCCTCTGTAGAAGCAAGCCCCGCACTGTTTTTGTACTCACAGCTCCAGGTAACCCCTCCTCGCTCCAACGGCTCCCCGGGCCTCTGTAGTAGCAAGCCCCGCGCTGTTTTTATACTCACAGCTCCAGGTAACTCCTCCTCGCTCCAACGGCTCCCCGGGCCTCTTAATTTTATTAAAAATTTTCATCCAACAATTTTTTTGCGCCCCTAAAAATGTAGCGCCCGGGGCAACCGCCCCTCTGGCCCCCCCCCCACGCTATGCTACTGCTCTACATCGCTAGATTTGAATGCCTGAGATCTGGTCCTCAGAAGATTGCAGGCCTCATAGTTTATCCAAGGTTTCTGGTTGAGGAACACTCAGAGAGTTTTCATGGGAACACTTCGCCACACATTTCCTAATGAAGTAATTACCAACCATGGCGTATTCGTTCAGGTCCAGGCAGTGGTGCAGCTGGGGACAGCGGAGACCCGGAGCGTGGAGCAGTGGAGACCCGGAACTTGGGGCCGGGCAAGGGGCAGCGGGGCAGCCGGTGCATCGACCATGGGCAACCGGCAGGCGAAGATGGCGGGCATTGCTCCTGGTCTTGGCCGGTCTAGACTAAAGCCTGAGATCTACAAGACTGTTGACAGTAATGTTATTGTTGAGGACGAGTTACTTAACTTTCTTGCTGTAACGATTAAGACATTAAGCCAGGATGAGATCATCCTTATGGCTGCAAACACTTTTGATTCTGAGTGGATAGAGTCCTCGAAGAAAATTCTGTTTGAACTCTGCCCCACTGCACAGCGGAACGTCTCCCATAAAGGGGCACAGAAAGATGTTAACAACATTGCCAAAGAGTAATGAATGAGTGTGGGGGGAATACTCCCAGATTTGTCTCTCATTACTTGGACGAACTGCCGCCGGTGACATTTACTAACATGGATGTTTCGAGCCTACTGGGAGAATGGAGCAGCTGTACGCTGAGGTCTGTTCCATTAAACACCATACAGCTACAGGCTGATGTAAGCAAAGATTTTCGTGCCATCACAGTGGAAATTGATCGGCGAGTGTGTGCATTGGAGCACCTTGATCACTACTCCAGTGTGTGCATTGGAGTGCACCTTGATCACTACTCCAGTGTGTGCATTGGAGCGCACCTTGGTCACTACTCCAGTGTGTGCATTGGAGCGCACCACTGACCTGACTCGGGGCGGTGGTATGAATGCGTCGGTGGCGATGGATGGAACCATTGGCATGGCAGACACTGCACTGGAGCTGCACAGGCAGGAGCCTCTGGCTTGGTAGTCGGAGTGAGGGCTGCAGTGGAGGGCCTCATCTTAAACGTGGAGAGGGCAACGGCAATGAATAGTCCCAGTGGTTTAACGTTGCAAGACTCTCCAAAGTGGAGTCATGTTGTGAAAAAGGGTCAACGTCATACTCCAGAGAACACTGTTGGTAAGCAAAAATTACGCACTATTACCACCGGGCAGAGAAAGAAATCCAATAATGCTATGCCTATTATTGGTACCAGAGCTGCGGGTAACATTAAAATGATCAAGACTAAGCTGGTGAGTGTTTTTGCCTCCAGGTTTTCACCGGACCAAGATGCCAAAACATTATCTATGTATCTTAAAGAAAAACTTGGCCGTGAGATCACCTGTCAAAAGATTGACACTGTACATAGTAGATACTGTTCATTTAAAGTATCTGCGGAATGTAATGAGGTTGGCGAAATGTATAATCCGGAGCTCTGGCCAGAAGGGGCATTTGTCCGGCGCTATTACGAGCCGCGCAGGGTTGGAGCACGGGATCAAGCACTGCGCCTGCTGCGGGGGGAATGAGTGCACCTGCTGGTGCTAGGGGCACTCACTAGCCTCACTAAATGAACATTTGGGCACTACGTACAACTGTCGTGGCCTGTGTTTGGGTCAGAGTGCAGGGGGTAAAGCTCGCCGCTCAGTTGTTGACAACCTTCTGGAGAACTGTGACATACTATGTATGCAAGAGACATTCTTAGCAAAGCAAGACTTGGACAAACTCAATTCTCTCAATGACAACTTTCATGGGGCTGGCGAGTCTACAACTGACCTTGGCATGGGAATAGTCAGAGGTAGGTCTATGGAACAAGAAGCTTGACTCATCAATAAATGTGATTTAATATTATCAAGCAAAGTGCTTTTACCTACAGATAGTTATACTTATATTAGTGAGGCCTGGCACACTATGTCATGGCTGGACCACAGTATTAGTACAGGTGATGCACATGCCTCATTAGGGTGTATGAGCATTTTGTATGGGGCAGCAATGACTGATCATATACCTGTGGCTATGACAATAAATGTTGAACACCACCTACCTGTGGTATCCAGAGATAGAAATAGCTTTAACACAGAAAATCTGAACTGGTCAACAGTATTGTGTACAGTTTTGGTCTCCTAATTTGAGGAAGGGCATCCTTTAATTGAGGCAGTGCAGTGTAGGTTCACGAGATTGATCCCTGGGATCGCGGGACTGTCATGTAAGGAAAGATTGAAAAGACTAGGCTTGTATTCACTGGAGTTTAGAAGGATGAGGGGATATCTTATAGAAACATATAAAATTATTAAAGGACTGGACAAGCTAGATGCAGGAAAAATGTTCCCAATGTGGGGCGAGTCCAGAACCAGGGGCCACCATCTCAGAATAAAGGAGTAATTTAAGACTGAGGTGAGAACACACTTTTTCACCCAGAGAGTTGTGAATTTATGGAATTCCCTGCTACAGAGGGCAGTGGAGGCCAATCACTGGATGGATTTAAGAGAGAGTTAGATAGAGCTCTAGGGGCTAGTGGAGTCAACGGATATGGGGAGAAGGCAGGCACGGGTTATTGATAGGGGACGATCAGCCATGAACACAATGAATGGCGGTGCTGGCTCAAAGGGCCGAATGGCCTCCTCCTGCACCTATTTTCTATGTTTCTATACAGATAAATCCTTAAGCAATATGCATCTACCTAAAGATGCAATAATGTGAAATGTTAATTGTAAGGATTTGAAGCATAGGAGAGATATCTGCTCCATGTATAATGATATAGTAAGCATTCTATATGTAAGTAGTAAGCCCTACTGCAAGCATAAAAATAAGACACACTAGACTAAGTGGGACCCGTTGGGTCCCAGCTTCACATGGGAGGACTGGTCCCCCAACACAATATTCCACCTCTCCCCGGGGGAGGTTGGGGCTTTCCGGAATACTAGTATGGGTGTTGTGAGCTGAAGGGACTGGTTTCCAGAGGGCTAATATGGACATTGTGGGCCGAATGGATTCTTGGGCTGGCGGCTCAGTCACTCAAGCCTGGTGTGCTGGCAGCTGACTCACTCAAGGCTGATGGGCTGGCAGTTGACTCACGGTTATTCCTTGAAATGCTACTTCAAGCAGAGTGCAAGGCCACCAAATTCAAGTGCAGTTTCCTGCCACTCAAGCAGGGTGCAAGGCCACCAAACAATCGAGTGCAGTGTCATACCATTTCAAGCAGAGTGCAAGGCCACTAAAGACAGAGAGTCGTGACCTCTCCCTCCCCCTTCTTGCAGAGACTGAGCCACGCCCACACTTCCAGGTTTTATAGTCCCTCCCACCAGAAGGGGCGTGGCCTTTATGGCTTGATTGACAGGAAAGAGAATCTGAACATTTTTAAAAACAAATAACTTTTATTTTTCATAGGAAAAATCCTCAAGTGGCAGCGTTTAAAAAAAAATCAATATAGAGTGCAAGAGGAAGTGGTCCAGATGAGACTTTTCATAATATAGATAATATCAGGCCTGGCTGGAATCAGTATGTAGCTGAGTATCATGCAGAAGCCAGTGAAGCCACCAAATCATGGGCTATGGCAGGTAGACCCTGTGTTTGAGGACAAGAAGCTCACTAATGCAAGGTATAAGTATGCTATTCGCTTCTCCTGTAAAAATGAGCAAGCTACGAGGGCTGATTCCATGGCTAAAAAGCTGCTAAGTAACAATGCTACTGATTTTTGGAAAGAAGTGAGAGCTCTTTACAGTTGCAAAACATCTCTACCATGTACTGTAGATGGAATCTCCGGAACAGCTAATATCGCGTAGTTATGGCGACAACATTATAGTACTTTATTCAACTGTGTCCAAGGTGACTTGTATAGGGTGGACAATATTGAGAGGAATGACTCAATGGTGATTATGTCACATGAGATGTATCATGCCATGAACAAGCTGTCCAACAATAATGCAAGTGGCTTGGATCATATTTCTGCTGAACATCTTAAGTATGCGAATAATGAGGGCCTGTCCTACTCCTTGCTATTTGTAATATGGCTTTAGTGATTCATAGCTTGTTACCAGACTCAATGTTGTGGTTCTGTTAGTGCCAGTCATGAAGACAAAGGTGGTCTAAAGTAGAGCCTACTAAATAATTACAGGCCCATATTTTAGCCAGCATATTGACCTCACCACTCTTAGAATCTTCCCATCTGGATAGATTAAATGAGTTTGTTAACTCTACCTCCGCAACCAGTTTGGTTCTTCCCTTCCCTAAACGTGACTGACATGCATATATGCCCTAAAGGAGATTGTAAACAAATATAGAGGCGAAAACTCCTCGACTCCTTCAAGGACCCAATTGTTGTTCCAGGTGCGACAGAGGTTCACCTGTATCTCCTCCAACCTCATCTACTGCAGCCATTTGCTTAAATGTCAGTCAAAGATCGGTGAGCCTAAATACATTGTTAGAATTCTGGCTTACTGGTATGCCCACCAGACTATGCAAAATGGGCTCGGTAGGGGCTCACATGATTTGGGGTTCAGCACTTCAACTTAGACAAGGGGGGATTTTTGACCCTCTGTCCTTTTTAATCTCCATTGCCAGATGTGAGCAACACCGGAAATAATTAAGCAGCCATATTAATACTGAGGAGCATGATTGGTAATATTTTAGTTCCCCCAATTTTGTTAGCCCAGATGATCTTGTGGTCTTTAGTCCATCTAGCGCTGGTCTCCAGCAGATCCTTACTCAGGCTAACCTCCTCCTCCATTTCCGCCTCCCTCTCAACGTGACCCCACCATTCGCCAGAATCTTTTCGGCCCCCAATGTCTGCCTTCGCTCCAAAGACCGCTGCCCTCCGCTGAGTTTCTCCAGTCATTCTTCCCTTCCCTCCCTTCGACCCCCCTCCCCGGGCAGTTTCTTCTTGCAAACCGCAAGAAATCCTTACATTATGTCCCTTTAACCTCCCCCATCGATCCATTTCAAGGATGCAAGCAGAGTGCTGTTCCATCTGTAGAACAGAGGTTCACCTGTATCTCCTCCATCTTAGTGTCGGTCTCACAATATCAGCATCAACTGCATCCGTTGCTCTAGATGTCAGCTGATCTACAGGACAGGTGAGGATTTAAGCGAAGATGGGCGATATGTTTCGCCGAACATTCTCTTGCCGCTCGGTCTGCAAGAACCTGTCGCTGACCTCCCGGTGGCTCAGCACTTCAACTCCCCCTCCCACTCCAATACTCCGCACCTCTGGTCCTAGGGACTCCAATTTTGCAGGGAGTGAGCAACACCGGAAATGCCAGGAGTAGCACCTCATATTCCGCTTGGGGAGTAGTGCATCCGGTGGGCAGGAACATTGAATTTCTCCCATTTTGTTAGCTCTTGCTGTCTCCTACCCCCTTCCTTAGCCCTCGAGCTGTCTCCTCCCATCCCCCCAACCCTGTAGCACTCCTCCTCCTCCTCCTTTTCCTTCTCTCTCCCCGCCATCCCCCTATCATTCTGAAGAAGGATTTCGGCCCGAAACGTTACCTATTTGGCTTCGCTCCATAAGGTTTGCTGCTGCACGCTACGCTGAGTTTCTCCAGCATTTTTGTGTACCTTCGATTTTCCAGCATCTGCAGTTCCTTCTTGAACACTTGATCCTTACGATATATGTAATGTGTCTGGTGTGGAACATGATATTAATATATCCAGCTTGTAAGAGTGCTGTGGGGGGATTTGTAGAAGCTGTGAAGAGGATAGGAATGTCCAAGGTTTCCTGGATTTTAAATTGTCTCACAATGTTTCTTAGTGTCTGTAATAAGGTAAAATGATCTAGGGCATTTTTATTACAGAACAGAAATGACTAGATGGTGGCCGATATTTATAGGCAACGCAGCGAGACCTGCTGTAGGTACAGGTGAAAGTAGGCATCTTGCAGTAAGCTTGGTGCGTGGTGAAGATGTCGCTGATTTGAGATAGGTGCAGTGAGGTTGTACTGCAGTTTAGAGCATATTGGCACACCACAACTCTATTGTGCGCACCTGTGGTCGAACTAGGGAGTGCACAATTTTGCAGAGACTGAAGGTGTCATGTAATGTCTTATTGAGTACACTGCTAAGGAAACCTAGATGGAGTAGTGCTTATAGTCTCTCTTCCAGGGGAGATGCTAACTGCATTTCGTTGTCTCTGTACTGTACACTGACAATGACAATTAAAGTTGAATCTGAATCTGAATCTGAACATGTTTGTAGCATGGAGGCAGTCAGTACTTTAGAAGCTATCCTAAGAAATCATATGTATAAATTCATCTGCAGGATAAATGACTCTAAAAATGTAATTATTGTGGCTTTGTCAAACATAAGGTTTAGCACTACACGCTACGAATCCCAGTTGTGGAGACACTGGTATCGTTGTCTCATTGTAGAACATTGATCATTCTTTTTATTCTGGATTTTATGTTTCTATGTATTGTGCTTTTTTTTAATATATAATATAAATGTTATATGTACTTTATGATGTTTTTAATATGCAATGTATTTTTAAGTAATGTTGTGCCTTGTCTGGACCTTGAGTCTGAACTAAAGTTTATTATTATTATTATTATTATTATATCAACAGTTGTAAACACTTGGAACCAATTCTGAGTAACACTTGGAACCAATTCTGAGTAGCAGAATAAACCATTGTTGGCACTGATTAAACCACAAAATTGTATTGGGGGAAGGTTTGAGCTGGATTGACTTGATTGAGTTTTCAAGGAAGTAATAAATGAGATAAATGAGAATGGTATGTTCGATATACTCAAGTAGATTTTAGGAACGGGTTTGACAAAGCCCCAGATAACAGGCTAGTCAAGAAATGGTGGTCAAAATTTGAGGTCATGATTTGGGGCCTAAGGAATGGTGGTCAAAAATTGGATCCAAAATTGACCTTTTGGCAGGAAGCAAAAAGTTATTGTTGAAGGGTATTATTGTGACTGGAATACTATATCTGTTGAGTTGTAGAGGGTTCAATACTCATCACTTGCCCTCACTAGCGTGCATTCATGATATAATCTTAAATCTTGGGGTCATGATGGAGGTGTTTTCAGGTGAAAGAAAAATATAATCATGTGGTTACCAGTGTAGTGGAGAGGATTAGCCTGCAGGAAGACACAAGTATATTGTCAGTCGAGCACAAAATTGGCAAATTGAATTGAATCAAGAGATGTGTAAAGTAATGCATTTGGAAAGGTGCAACAAGACAAAGGAATGAACAATGAATGGGGGGATGCTGATGGATGTGGAGGAACCCTGGTGGATACCTACAGATCATTAAAAGTAGCAGGACGGATGAATAGAGTGGTTCAAGAGATGCATGCTTATTTTAATAGCTGAGTACAGAAAGTAGGGGCAGAGAGGTTCTGCTAAAGATGTAAATAACATGGTTTAGACTACACTTTCAGCAATTTGTACAGTTCTGGTCACAACATAACAGGAAATATGTGATTACACCAAAGAAGATGTTGAGGAAATGTAGATAGATGTTGTCAAATTTGGACATTTTTAGCTGCATAGGAATTTGGGAAGGATTGCGGTTGCAATTTTTGGAACAGAGGATACAAAGAGGAAACTTAATTGAAGAGCATAATTTTGGGAGAGGCTGATATAGAATATATTGGAAGGAGCGATTCCCCTTTGCAAGGGTTCACAATCCAGGGAACAAAGGTTAAATGTAGAATAATTATTGAAGTAATGAGGAATGTTTTTTGCACCTTGTGGTTTTTAGAGGTCTGGACTTCACTGCCTGAATGGGTGGGAAAGGCCATGTTGTTACCAGTGCAATGGGAAGCTTTAGTCTGTGAGAAGACACAGATGATATTCAGTCGGGCGGATAACTATCACTTGTCAGATCCCAATCATATCCACATGTTCACGGACTCCCTGTTGGACAGTGGGATTAGCCTTTTTCAGCCATGAATATCATAAGCTGAATAGCTTCCATTAGTGCAATAGAGTTTCTTTTGAACTGTAAACCATTCAGTACATCAAGAGGCAGCAACAGAACCACTATGTACATTTTACATTTCCTTAACGTAAGGATACACAGAGTCCTGAGTGGAGACTCAGCAGGATATCGTGAAGACTTCAATCTGCTTAATAGTTGGAATATTTACTCTAACAAAAGATGTCTCTGGAACTCTCTGCCACAGAAGTTAGTTGAGGCCAGTTCATTGGCTATATTTAAGAGGGAGTTAGATGTGGCCCTTGTGGCTAAAGGGATCAGGGGGTATGGAAAGAAGGCAGGTACAGGATACTGAGTTGGATGATCAGCCATGATCATATTGAATGGCAATGCAGGCTCGAAGGGCTGAAGGGCCGAATGGCCTACTCCTGCACCTATTTTCTATGTTTCTATGTCTATGTCTATGTTTCTATGTTCAACATCTAGAAAAGTGAGCAAAAGTAGTTCAACCCCGAATAATGGATTAATTTAAAAAAGAATAGGATAAAGTAGCAAATTGGCCAAAACTGTTTCTTGATATGACCCTATCATGTGTCATCTCTTTGACGGTATCTCAAAACACGTACACATAGATGATTAAGAAAGTATAACTGTGTCCTGGTTTCAGTATTCCTTTGATAACTCCCTCATGGTAGTTATTGTCAACAGTTATATCTCATCAGCAAATACTAATGGTCTTATTTGATTGTTTTATTCATATGGTACTTATTTAGATATTTGGCGACTAACTCTTAGTATACAAATAGCTTAGTATACAAATAAATTCTGCTCACAATGCTGGTGCTCTCAATTCACCAGGTACAACTGTGTGCAATGACACATGAGAGCTTTTGTTGGCCTATTACATGTGAAGCTTTCATGTTCAGATGTCTTCTGTAAGTGGGTCTGATGCCAAGTCTTTATGTACGCCTCCACGTTTCATGTACAGACTGGAAAACACATGAACTTTGATGAAATGAAGGAAGCCACATTCCTGATTTCAGGCACAGAACATTACGGTCTGATAATTAGATATATGTAGCTAAAAGCTTGTCCAAATTCTGTTGCAATACAACCTGCTAACTTTCCAAACTCCTCGGAGTAATTACGTTCAGCACCATCTTTGAAGTCACAATAGGCAGTTTGTAACATTTATAGGGCACATTTGAACCTTTCACTAAGCAATTTTCCTTGTTCCTTACCGTAATCATAGACCCATTAGCTGGCCGGTATCCCAGACATGGTGATCTCAGTCGTAAGACAAGTGTTCTTTGTTCATTGTTCCCTGTAGTTTTCTTATTGTGCGCTGCAACAGTGGCAAATAATTGAGCTGTCGCAAGTTATCAATTGGAAAGAATCTCCTGGCAATTCAAGCCAGGAATGCTGTCTCTACAGACTTGGCTACAGTTTGTATTGTCAAATGGACAGTTATAAGTCCCCAATTGCAAAATGAAGATACAAGTGAGCACTTGATGAATTTGGATGAAGCTTTGCACTGATATGAGTGGGTGGTTAGACTTTTCAGCTAGAATTCTACCTTCTCAGTTGTGCTTCGCCTTATAGCTTATATCACTTAATAAATCACAATGTGCAAAAGTGGAGATGTCTGCCAATCGTACTGGCGATACTGACTTTCTTTGGAAGTGATCTCGTATAATATTTAGGGTCAATTATGTATTTTGCAAGTTTCTTTTGCTTCAAATTTGCTCCAGGCACACTGATAAAATTGCTCTAATCCAAAGGCATGAAAGGTCATAGATAAGAGTTACAGGAAGGTGGTAATGCCTAAAAGATACAGGCACACAGTTGATGTATGACCACTAGGAAAGGGATAGGTAGAGAGTGCAAAGAGTAGGCAGAGAGGGCTGTTCTCCTTGACTACAAGTATGCTCCTGTAGCAATTGTTGGGGAGATGACTGGTCAGGGGAGTGCAGCGGCAGTGGTCCCGTCTGCGATGTCAGGCCTGGCTCTGGGGCACAGCGGGGAAAGGAAAAGTCAGACAGAGCCAAAGTGAAAGGAGGTTTGTTAGTTATAGAGAGAGGCACGAGAGGAAATTGTGGGATATTGACAAAGATTTTTGCATCTTCACTAGACACATGTGGGTCCTGGAGCACTGGAGAGTAGCTAATGTTGTTCGGTTCTACAAGCAAGGGAGAATCCAGGGAATTATAGGCCAACGAGCCTCCCGTCAGTGAAAGGAAAGTTGTTGAAGAGAATTCTTCAGTATAATAATTGGTTTCATTTGGAATAGAATGGGTTAATTAAGGGCAGTCCACATGGCTTTGTACCCAGCAGCTCATGTAGTAATATCTTGATTGTGTTTTTTGAGGAGGTGACAAAGGTGATCGATATGGGTAAGGTGGGTGATGTTGGCCACATGGATATTTGATGTGGCCAACAATCAAGGCATTTGATAAAGTCCCCAGAAGACTCGAGGAATCAATAACTGGAGGGCATAGGTTTAAAGTGAGAGAGGAATGAATTAATTAGAACCTGAGAGTCAACATTTTCACACTTAAGGTGGTGGGTATATGGACTGAGCAGCCAGAGGAAGTTGTTGAGGCAGGTACTATAATAACACTTAAAGGACATTTGGTTAGGTACATGGATAGGAAAGGTTTAGTTGGATATGGGCCAATCACAGGTAAAGAATGGAGCATAACTTGGACCAAAGGGACTGGTTTCATGCTGTATGATTCTATGTCAAGCTCTGTTCTTCACCTATAAAATGCAGTCATAATACAAGCTTTTTAAAAAATGGTGGCCTTAAGAAATATAATTATAAAATAATGAAGCTGAAAGTTGATAGCTGCTCACTGATCTAATCCAGTTATTAATTATGTTTCAGTGCTAGTGAGATGGCCTTGTAGCATTAATATTGTCAAACACTTCAACGTGGATATGACATTGATGTATTGTCATTTGGATCCCTTGAGGTCCAAACGAAATGCCGTTTCTATGCCAAACCTGGACTAACAACCAAAAAAACCCGTTGAAATCTCAGCTCTGTGATTTAATTTCAGTTGTAAACTGAATCCAGAGTAAAAAAAAAACCCAACTGGTAGTGATGACCACAAAACTACTGGATTTGTATAAATATAAATGTTTAATTAATGACTTTTCAAGGAGGAACACTATTCCTTATACATGGCTCCAGTCCCATCAATGAGGTGACGCTGAAGTGGATCAAAGCTGGCCTTATCAGCAATAAATGTCAGCTTTGGCAGCGACACAGTGAATACAACTAATGCTAAATGGAGCAGATTAAGATAGACACATCGGGATATGTGAGAGCAAATTTTTACAACAAATGATACCCCGGGATTGCATCCTGAATACATGATACATGTTAACTAGATCTCAACCTTGTAGCTTGCTTGGATTAATGTATAGTGAAATATTGAACACTACTCAAAATACTAATACTTTGTTCTTCATCATCATAAACTATTTACTTCAGTTTCTGTTACCATCATTGTCATTTGTGCACTATTTTCCTGCTTTCATTCTATGGCCATGCCCAGATGAAGAATGACAAAATATGCAAAGCTAAAAAGGAGAGCGACTAATACATTTATATAATTTCTCCTGATTCACATTGCAACAAAACAGTGTAATGTTACTGGGTATCGTGTCATATTGCTGCAAGGGGAAGTTTTATCTGTTGACTATAGTTTTTAAAATAGTTGTTCATGAAAATGCTGAGTACCTTTCTGCCCTTTTGGCCTTTGCTTCATTATATTCACATAGCAGCATTTGATGGCAAGTTAGATTGTGGCCTATCGTAAATTGTAATGGTTATAATGCTACTTTGGAGTGAAATAGAAACAAAATTACAATTACCTTTCACTTAAGCGGGAATAATCAAACCATCTTAATATTTACAAGCTAAATATGCTGTTCAAAGGGCAACCTATTTCTCAATAATCCTGCAGAAAATCCACTGACTTTTCTGTACTTTTGAACAATGTAGTGTTTGTTTGAGAATACATGTTCATGCCCAATGTTGTATAAACTATAGAATGAGTGTAGGTAGCAGATTAATTATTGACATTTTAAAAAATGGCAGTAATCATTCAACTATGACGATCACAAACATCAGTCGTGAATCAATGTGCCAAATTGAATAGGTTATTGTTATAGTTAAATATTCAACTAATTACCTAATGGTGGACCCTGGCCCAAGAGTTGATTGATTTTTTATAGATATCTCCAGTGTTGTTGCAGCAATAATATAGTATATAGTGAGTGAAGTTTAAATGTTTACTATCAGTGTTACTCAGAAGTGAGGTCAGAGGGATCCTGGGTGAAAGGCTGGCTCCATAACGTGCATTACTTGGGCAGTATGGGTGTCAATTAAGTTTAAATATAGCCTTCATTTTGTGACATGAGTCAAGGGAATTGACATGTTATTGAGGGTGTGAAGATGAACACCAACTAAGACTATAAGAGTATTCAATGGATTGGCAATGGGTTCATTGCGGACAATGCCTGCATTATCATCCACCTAACCTAATGCTCTTTCTTAGCCTAACACTATTGAACAGCATGAGGAAGCATTCATTCATCATCACTTTCAAGACCTAATTCACAACGTTACTCATTTTTCATCAGGCTAGAAAAAACCCCCCAACCTACTTGATGCCACGAGTACCTACGACTAGCATTACAGCCTGCTACGACCTCCTACGACCTCGTGACGACTATGCTGCGAATATGAGTCAAGGGCAAATTCGGCAGAGGTCGTGAATTAGGTCGCGAAAGTGGGACAGGCCCTTTATTCACTACATAACCAATTCAATCTAAAAGAATAATCCATTTTTTGAAGGTTATTTCCTGTTTAATATATATTATGCGATGCTACAAATGTACAAGATTTAGCAGCTTTGTAAAGTTACTTTAAATTGCTAAAATAAATATTTAAAGTGCTGGTAAATAAACATTTAATAGATCGAGGATTTGTGGAGTATGGAGATATGGCACTGAGGTGGCTATGAGGCCAACGTTGATCGGCCATGATCATATTAAACAGATGAGCAGGTTTGAAGGGCCTTGTAGGTCTTGTGTAAGTCTACAGAGGATAGTGTTTAAGTTGACTGCAAAGTGTTTGTATCAATCTGTTGCGTCAAATACTGAAGCATCGGTGAATAATCCTGCATGGCAGAATAAATTAGCAGAGGGCTTGCCGAGCTGAGCAAGCTCCTGGTAGGGAGAAGAAGTCCAGATTCAGCAGAAGATCATATTCAACTGGAATGAAAAAGCAAAAAGCTTTTCACTGTACCTCGGTACACGTGACAATAAACAAAACTGAACTGAAACTGAATGTTTCAACAGTGGGTGAGATATCTGTTCTTCAGGAAAGTTATCTTCAAAATACTTAGCACTTGTTCCAGCCAAACTGCAATCTCAAAGGAAGGTGAAAATCTATGCATTGGTTCGTTCCAGGCCTGAGCTAGTGATATTCACGTCTTACAGTTTGTGATTCGGGTTGACATTGGGGACGTTACTGATATTGTCAATTTACAGAGACATGACTTCATTTTTGCAATGTCCACCTTGCTTCAATTGGTAGTAAGTCTTGTCTTTACATCTGAGTATATTTGACTCAACCTTTCCAGAGACTTGGGCACAAACAAATATGCAGAGGGTACAGTACTTAAAGAATGATGCATTGTTCAAAATGCCACCTCTCAGATGACAAGTTAAACCATATCTTAACAACCCTCCCATGTGAACTTAAAAGATCCCATTATACCATTTAAAAGACTATTAGGGAAGTTGTCCTCAGTGCTCTAGCCATTATTAATCTTTCTGTCAACGTCAGTAAAAGGTTAATGAATATTATAAATCCTGTGTTTGCCAATTTCCTGCGATGTTTCCATATTATAACACTTGATTGCATTTAAAAATTATTTAATTTCCTTCAAAATGCTTTGGATAACATGTGGTCATGAATTATATTATGTAAGTTGCTATTAAATGATTGCAGACTTCTTGTTGGTGTACAATCCCATTATTAGTGCATATGTTGCATTCTATGCACCATGTGTCAACACTGAGGCGTGCACAACTGAAATGGAATCCACTTCCACAATGTTCATCCAGAGCCAGACCCAATGGACCATCACGCAGGTCATGTAGCAACCAGCTGCTGTTCACAATGCCTTCTTTAGTGGCTGTCTGCATTTCAGCCTTGACCCAAACCAAAGGATGAATTCTGGTCTAGAAAGGCTGTCAGGTAGCAAATTGGCTAATGACTCCAGTCTGCAACCCAAGAATGCACATGTGAAGTACCTTGCTGCCAGATACAATTTGACAGAGTAGAGCATAGCATGTTGAAACAATGTGCGCACTATCTGGACAGATCTGCAGGAGCCTTGTAGCTTTGAAGTGGTTTTCTTTAAATTCCATAACCTTCTCATCATAGCGTTTGCTATCTTCTATCTATCAAGCAGTTGTGGACAATTGAGGAAAAGAGTATTTGAAGATGAAGACCTCTGATCCAGCACAAACCCCATGGTCTACCAGAGCTGTCGATAAATGTTGATTCATGTCCTTAATAGCATGTGTGAGGTCATTGAAATCTTTGCCCTTCAGTATCCAGGTTGACTCCCAACACTGGCCAACGTAGCTATCGCATTCCACTACATCATGCAGGGACGGTCTTCTGACCCTCTCCACATACAGGGTGTCTCTCATTTTGCACATCCTCTACTCCAGTGAGAAACAATTATTGACACTCAATTGCTGACACTTCAGACAAAAAGGATCCCGACCCGAAATCTCACCCATCCTTTTTCTTTAGAGATGTTGCCTGACCCGCTGAGTTAAGCCCCTGTCCCACCTTCACGACCTAATTGGCGACCTCTGCCGAATTTGCCCTTGACTCGTACTCGCAGCATGGTCGCCACGAGGTGGTAGGAGGTCATAGGAGGGCTTCGTAACTCTTCCTCATGCTCGTGAGTGGTCTCCACATACTTGTGGCCTCAAGTAGGTCGCGGCATTTTTTCCAGCCTGATAAGGAAATGTTCACGAGTAAAGAAAAAGGTTGGCATGGAAAAAATAGATACTTTTTACTCGTAGGTAGGTCATAGGTTGGTCGTAGTAGGTCATGATGGTAGTCGTAGGTCGTCGTAGAAAGTCATAAGTATCCGTAGGTAGTTGTAGGTCGGTAACTGGCCCGAGAAAAAAAAAAGCAAACATGACATCATTTTATCATGTCACCATTTTCCACTGGTAGCTAGTCGTAGTTGGTCTTAGGTGTGGAAGGCTGAGGTCGAGAGGGGTGGTAGGAGGTTGCAGACATAGTCGTAGGATGTCGCAGACATAGTCGTAGGAGGTCGTGGGAGGTCTTTTACTTCGGCGAGTCAACACGACCTTGACATTTTTTTCCTCGTCGAGGGTCTTCTAAACGCGTGGATTAGGTCGTCCAAGTGGGACAGGCCCTTTACTCCAGCACTTTGTGTCTATTCACGGTTAAAACTGTCCACAGTGTACAGATACAGGATAATGTTTGGTGCAAGATAAAGTCCAATAAAGTTTGATTAAAGATAGTTTGTAGGTCTCCAATGAAATCGATGGGAGGTCAGGAGCACTCTCTAAACAGTTCAGATGCCTGATAACAACTGGGAAGAAACAGCTGGGATCTCCCATTAAGCGGGACAGGAAGGTTTAGTCGTGCTTTAAATTGTGATGGCCACACATAATATTGTCCGCCAGCTAAGGTGTGGAGCAAATAGCCAGCAATCAGCTACCATGGAAATGAACAGCAGGAAGTTGGTGTGCTTGCATTTAATAGCATAACCAATTTAGCATTCATGTTCATGTTTGCATTCATGTTCTTATTAAATTAATGTCAATAATTCATCTCTTTTTTTAATATTAGGAGCCCTATTTTGCATTCAGCGTATTTACTTTACAGGATTATAGCTGGCCGCATACACTTTGCACTGTTTTCTCAGTGTTAAAGTATTGTTGCAGATCTCCTTAGGGCTGTTTAAAAAAGCTCTAGGAAGACTGCAATATTCAACAGTGCTGTTAGCAACATTAATACTGTCTGGGTCCATTGTGCAAAGTGTGTTGTTTCAGAAGCAGAAGGTATTGCTGAAATGCTCAATTTGAATTTCTTGTAGTTCCTGCAATTCGACAAGCAGCTGAGATCTCATCAGCCAGTCTTTAAAGACACACACACCATCAGCTGTCGGAGAGTACTGTTTACTTGAGGCTGGCTGCCCTAGTGATGCCTAAGGCAGTGATTGAGCTGCCAGGCTTATTGAAGAGGTACTGGAGGGGCTGCTTGGTCAAAGTTTGTGCAAACCGAACCATCCTACCAACAACTAGAGATCAGTCCTAAGCTACTATCTATGTCATTGGAATCCCTCGGACTATATTTGATTGAACTTTACTGGACTTTATCTTGCCCAATAAACATTACTCACATTATTCCCTTTATCATGTATTTGTACACTGTGGATGGCTCGATTGTCATCATGTATTGTCTTTCCGCTGACTGGCTAGCACACAACAAAGCTTTTCACTGTACCTCAGTACGTGTGACAATAAATTAAACTAAACAGTGCCTGAAGGAGCCCTCAGCTCAATAGGGTCAAAGAGAACCTCCAGAGTTTTGGACAGATATTCCCGGTAGGAAGTTGCGAGGGAGGTGGTCCATGAGTGCAGTCAATGATTGTCTCGAACTGAGGAGACTGTAGTGGTAACAGATGTCTTTGGCTCATGTGCCAGTGTCTGTAGGCTAAAGGATGAAATCTGGTCTTATGAACTCAGCAATGACCTCTCTAATGCGGAGTTGATCAACAAACTGTGACATGTGGTCAATGGATGCTGGCTGGAACGATCCCACAGCTCGGACAGTGAGAATGAGGATGATCTTGACTTCAACATTAGATCAGTGAACATCAATGTAGAACTTGAAGTTTATAAGAAGGCGGATATGAGGTCCTCTGTGTGGAAGTGCATCCTGCATGGACTTTGCTCCTATGAGGAATACAGATAAGATATGGCTTCATGTGAAGACGAGGATGTTAGGGTGCACTGTGCTGAGCTCTTGTGTTCCCCCTGTGATCTGATCCCTGGCAGAGGGGGCAGCTGTTCACATCCGTGTCATCAGATGTGGCACTAAGTCTAGAAAACTGAACATTGTTGTCATCTTTAATTAGAGCAAAGGAAGATCGACACAAAATGCTGGAGTAACTCAGCGGGACATGCAGCACCTCTGGATAGAAGGAATGAGTGATGTTTCAGGTCGAGACCCTTCCTCAGACTGTCAGGGGAGTGGGAGACACAGATAAGGAATGGTAAGGTGTGAAAACGAGACATCAAAAGAGACGAGATCAAGGAAGTTGTAGAATAGATCATTGTTAGCTCGGAGAAGGTGACAACATCTCCAGCATTTTGTGTCTGTCTTGGATGTAAACCAGCATCTGCAGTTCCTTCCTACACAGAGCAAAGGAAGGGTTGGTCTTCCACATGAGCAGTGTGCAGAGTAGGCTGTGTGTGTGCACTAGGCAGCAGTGTGAGTGTGAAGGCAAGTTTAATATGATTAGTCTCTGAATATGATTACTTTTTAGTAAAAAGCAGTTCACTTATTTGGCATAACATAGGTGGCCATTCAACCCATGACGCCATGTTAGCTCCCATCAGAGCAATCTTATCAGACTATTCTCCATTTTCTATTTTCCCAATAGCCTTGCAATTTGTTCTCCCTCACATGAAAATAAATGGTTATTACTTACTTATGTTTGGTGTAATTCGCAGTAGTCAATTAATCTACTGCATATTTTTGAGATGCAAGACTGCATAAACCAATGCAACCACGGGGAGAAGATGCTAACTCCATGCACTGAAGTCAGAAACAAACCCTGGATTCCAGAGCTTAGAGGCAACTGCATTAACTGCTGTACCTCTGTGACACCCCAGGAGTTCACCATGGTTATTCTGCGATTGAACAACAATGGTCAATTTTAAGATTTAAGTAATTGAACATTTTTGGCGTCACACTCTCTCTTGTAATTTGATAGAATTTAATGCTGGAAAAATAGCAATGCACGTGAAAATCTCTCCCAAAGATAAACAAACCATTTTTACAATTGTGCTAAGGCATCATGAAGGATGTGCGAAGTTGAATCTCTCTGATGCTGTGTTTTTCCATATCGCAACACAGCTTTTATTCACAAGCACATTAGTTTCTAGCCCACTTATGTCTCACAGTGTTATATATGTGTGTTGGCACCTGGCAGAGATATTGAATCTAATGTCTCTTATTCCAAAAAATGAGGCCACCAATAATTTTATCCAATGTATCAGTTTGGTCTCTGTGCCATCTTTGGAGATTATTGTCATTCCATTCAAAGAGAAGCTAGTGTGAAGGGAAACCTTTACTAAGTTTCACTCCTGACAGAATCTCCATGATTTTGCAGAACATAATCCCAAAGTCCATGTCCTAGAAATTCATTGGCACTATGCCTAATGTATCATAGGCATCTGGACCCATGCCTGTATTAAGCATTAGCTTTGTAACATACAAAAATAGAAGAATAAGCATCTTTAAAAAATATATTCATTTAATATAAATTGACAATGAACTTGGCACATGGCGTTAATCAAACTCAAGACTGGAGAAGGGCCTTTTAACCTTTGCTCAGTTTAAGGCATCTTAGTTGCTCAAGGTATTTTCAGGTGCTTGACTGTCTTGATGAGATTGGAGGAGTTCTGTTCCCCAAACAAAGTATGTTATAACGTTTTAAGCTTACTGTTGAGCTATTGGGAGTAGTTTTAGATTCTTTAGTTTTAGTTTTAGAGATGCAGCATGGAAACAGCCCCTTCGGCCCACCAAGTTCAGGCCAACCGGCAATCACCCATACACACCAGTTCTATCCCACACAGCAGGGACAATTTAAAGGAGCCAATTAACTAACAAACTTGCACATCTTTGGAATGTTGATGGAAACTGGAAGTACCCAGATAAAACCCATGCGGGTCACGAGGAGAACATACAAACTTCGTACAGACAGCACCCATAGTCAGGATCGAACCTGGATGTCTGGCACTGTAAGGCAGCAATTCTACCGCTGTGCCACTGTGCCACCGATGTACTCCTGCTATTATGTGATCCTTTGTTGCTGCTGGACAAGCAGGATATTAACAACAAAATCATTTCAAGTGTTAATAGTCTAGAGATTCTGGTCTGAAAAAGGGTCCCAAACCAAAACATTGCCCTTCAATTCCCTGCACAGATGCTGCCTGACCTATTGAGTTACTCCAGCACTTTGTGTTTTGCTCATGAGCTATGAGTGTTTAATTGTTCATTGGAAACAGGACAATGAAATCTTTATTTGCTGCAGCTTGACGGGCCCATTAACACAACAACACAATGAATAACTATAAAAAGCAATAACATGATAAGTTATCAGTTACACTGGGTAACCAACCATAACAGTGCAAAGTACACAGTGCAACCTATAGAAAGTCCATAGTAGTTTGGTGCTGAGGCAGGTTTGTGTGCAAGATTGTACATAGTGGTTCAAGAGCTTGATGGTTGATGGGATGAAGCTGCTTTTGAACATGGAGGCAACAGTTTTCAGCCTGTACGTTCTCCTCGATGTACCTTCTCCTGCACCTTCTTCTCGATGGTAACAGTGAGAAGCAAAATGATCAGAGCGCTATGGGTCTTTGATGATATTAGCTGCCTTTGTGATGCAGCACTTTCCGTAGATCTCTTCGATGATGGGGTGGTGAATACCTGTGATGGACCGAGCTATGTCCACTACTTTCTGTAATCCCCCTCATTCTTGGGCGTGCGAGTTACCGAACCAGGTTGTGATGCAACCATTAAGAATGCTTTCATACCATTCAGAGTCCACCATGCACGTATAGAAGTTTGATAGTGTATATTAGACAACATGCCAAATCTCCTCAAACGTTCAAGGAAGTAAAAGCATTGATGAGCTTACTTTGTGATTGTATGATCATCAGAGATGTGGACGACTAGGAACTTGACACTGTTGACTCTCACCACCCGCCGATGAAAATAGATTAATGGACCTTCAACTTTCCCTTCCTGAAGTCAACAATCAGATCCTTGAATATCTTTCAAGATATCAGAGCAAACGTGGAAGCAACAGGAGGTACCAGATAGCCAGGCATTTCAAAAGGTGTCTCCTGCCCCAGGCCTCATTAAGTATGATCAGATGTAGGAAACCACATTTGGCATCTATTGCTTCCTGTTATATCTCCACAAGGAGATGCTGTGGGTGCAATCACTCACTGATGTGAATCCTTTTTCTTCATTATGCAAAAAGGTTACTGAGAAGGTATCCAATTAAGCATATGTCATTCTTTTTATTTGGTTTACAGTAGTTTTCACAATAACTTAATGGTTAAGGAACACCTGTGATCTACTTCTTGTGCCTATCCACAAACATCACGGATCTCTTTCCCAGTAGACACAATGTTCTGGTTTACACGTTGAGTGGTTACAACAGTGCTGCCATTCTCCAGGATTCACAGGATGTGATCTGGATGTTCCTGCTCTGGTGCCGTCTGGAGAACCTGTCCTGGCCTTTTCCCCAGGCTGTCTCTGTTAGCTGCTGGAAGATGTCTGTGCGTAGCCTTGGAAACTGACTACGGGGTAGGTCTCACCGTAGCTCTAGTCCAATGCTAGCGCTGTTGAAGGCACCAGCACAACTCTGAGCCCACCAATCTCGTTCACAATGTGTTGTGTCATTATACCATTTGTAGATGCAATGTCATATTTCATTTGCTGATCTAACATTATACCAGAAGGTCCTGAGGCACTCCTTGTGAAAAGGTCCTAAAGGGGCTGTCCCACTGCGGCGACCTAATTGGCGAGTTTAGATGAGTTTAGGAGAGTTTGAAAAGATGTCATGTTGATGACTTCCTTCAACTATGTAGAAGACCTCCTTTGACTATGTTGAAGACTAGCTTCAACTAGCTTCTGGAAAATTGGACATCGAATAATGGAGAGTGAACACGACCTCCTTCGATTTCCTTTGACCTCCCTTTGACCTCCCTTCGACTATGTTGAAGACTATCTACGACTATCTTTGACTACCTTCGATTACCTTCGACTACCTTCGATTATCAACAAATAACATGCCGACCTACTACGACCTACTTCGACTAAACCTACGAGTACAAAAAGTATCGAATTTCTCCATGGCGACCTTTTTTTACTCGTGGGCATTTTTCAACATTGAAAAATACGCCGCGACCTAGCTGAGGCCTCGAGTACGCGGGGACTACTCTCGAGCATGAAGGAGAGTTACAAAGAACTCCTAGGATCTCGTGTCGATCATGCTGCGAGTATAAGTCGAGGGCAAACTCATCAGAACTCGCGAATTAGGTCGCCGCAGTGGCTCATTGGTGCCCTGGCAGGTTATGACAGGATTCCATTCCTGTCTGTAACCTGAATGGGTTGCAAGTCAAAAATGCAGCTTCCCAGCAAAGTATCAAAATACAAACATGGACCAGCTAAGGAAAATGTGTGGTTAAACCAGGACATTTAATTCAACCATTCCGATTTCTCTCCAACGATACCGCCACAACCATGTTCTCTCACATTGGGAGATACCTGCAGCCCCGCAGTGGCCAGCACATCCATTTCACCCATTTCCTACGTGCTTGTTTGTTCATAAAGCCTTCAGGTGACTACCTGAACCAGGACTTTAGTACAAGAAACATCTTCCCTTAGTACATATCTACCTATTACGAACTTACTGTCACTTCGACTATATATATGACCTTACAAAAAGTATCTTAAAATTCCCATGGCGACCTATTTTTTTACTTCCGCGTGGTCATTTTATCAATTTTGGAACAAATTACGCACTACTTTATCTGAAGCCTATAAGTACGCTGGGGACTCTCAAAATGGCTTGATCTGCCCATTGAATAACAATTGCTTGAGTACTGAATGAGATTGGCAATGCAGCTCATGGCATTTTTGAGAATAAATGCTCACTAGATGATAATCTTTTTGATGCCAGGACATCACATCACACAGAACTCTCAAAAGTTAGGCTTCGCCGCAAACTTCATTGGGGCCTGCAGGTTTATGAAACTATCACCATTCCATGACTTACCACTGATGGCACATTGCAATTCTAGGTGAATGACGCTTCTCAACAAATGTAAAAATAAATAGCTTTTATAGTTCTGTCTAAGGCCGTGTTTTCATTGCAGGACAGTTTCTCATACTCATTCCGATTTCTCTTCAACGATTCCGCCTGCAACTGATCTTCTGTGGTGGGCGATACAATGCACCCCCGCAAAAAAGTCATGCTCCATGCTTTTTGAGCCTTATTTCTTTTCCTAAGTGTGTCAAACAACTATTGTCCATTCATTTGAAAGTGTAGATGTCCAGTTGTTCAACATCATTATTTATACCCACCAGAGAAGGGAAAACAATCATTATAACACTAGCTGTGTAGTACACATATCAGCGTGGCAATCCATGTTACCTAATTTTCATTATGTCAACAACACAACTATAATTTAGACTTTCAACACTTTATCACCATTATTCTTAAGAGTATACTAGCCTGGGCTCCTCACATATATACTGGTTCTTTTATTTCCATGATTTGATTAATAACTGTAAAAGGAAGAGCTGGCAATGCATTTCATGCCCTGCTTTTGATTATAACTGCACTCACTAGACATAATGTGCTTGATGCCAATGGGACATCACTGTTCCACACATTTCTCAACAGTAGTGGCTTCAAAGTAAAATTGTTTTGTCTCAGGGTGCAAAAACTATCATTCTTCTCATGACTTACCACAGATGCACATTTCTGTGGTGACCTGACCAATCAGCAAAAAATGTAAAAATAAATAGGCTTTTATAGTTCTGTCTAAACCATGTTTTCATTGCAGCCCAGTTTCTATTTGGTTTCATAATTTCTGATAACAATGGCAACTTTGTTCTCTTGTGCATTGGGATGTTGATCTTATTCTGTTGCCTATTCAATGAACTGTGTAAACAACTATCACTGATTTCAAATTGATTTGAATGTGTAGATGTCAAGTTAGTGACAACATCATTATTTATTCTACCAGAGAGAGAGAAACCAATCATATAACATTAGCTGTGTAGTACACATATCAAGCGTGGCAATCATTGTATTTTAATTTTCATTCTGTATTTGGCACTTACAGACATGCACCACTTGAAAATGAACAGATCAAACTCAGTTCTACTATATATATATATATATGTATATATATTTGATTGAAACAACTGCCAAAGGCTAATTCCTCAGCCCTGAACTTGATAGAAACACCACTCGCATATGAATAAAGGTTTTGTGTGAAATAGGAATCTGCCCAGTCTTCAACAGCATATTCCAAGGGAAGAGGCCTGAAGATCTGGAGTTTGCATCACATTAGGATGAGATTAAATATTAAACTCCTGGTAGCTCTGAATATTTTCCAAGCTCACCCATTCCTGTATGTTTACATTCCAAAACACTAGTTTAGTCAGAATTTCACAACAGCTCTTCTCTTCATGATAACTACACAGTACAAAATATAAATGGGTTAAATCTCAGCACAGGTCTTCCTTCTTTGATAATTAACTAACACCGAATGAGCTAGATTTATTCAAATACAAAAATATAAAGAAAAGCTTCTGAAATTGCATTGCAGGATTGTAAATTATGTACAAAATACATAACTGGAGGAATCTCCCTGCTTATACTATTAATCCTTTTATTTTGAAAAGTTGATGTCTCTTACTGAAATTTTGAAGAGAATTTCTTGCAGAAGTTGTTTTAGAGCCAAACTATCTTAAAATGTGGTTGTACTGCTCTGCTGGTCTATAATTTCTCTTCCCATTCCCCCTGCTGTGTTCATCAATATAATTTTCTCATGTTTTTATTGTTATCTTACACCTTGCCAGTGTTAAATGTATATATTTAATAGCATTCACCAATCTCCATCCAATAGTTCTGGAATTGTTGAGACACACACATATTTACATTGTTTGGGGATTATGCTGCAGAACTAACCAATTTATTGACCATTGGCAGCCTAAGTGAGATAAATAAATTGGCAGTGGCACAGGTTCCAATACGAATGCTGGCACACAGTGGGTTAATTCAACCGTGAAGACAAGTGGACAAAATATCCCTCCAAATGTGCTGCCATATTTGTCGGAAACTCCCATCAACAGTGCACTTGGCTGTGTTATGTAGCACAACATAGTTTCCTGTCAAGTATTTGTAAATATAAATATACAGCAGAAGTAGCATATAAAAATAAGCAGCCCTTATTGAAAAGCTATCCATGAATGGTTGCATTAAAGTCCATTATCTGGCAAACTTTTTGCATGAGGGTGAAAGGTAAGCGATACCATTGACACGAGGAAACTTAAGAAGTTTTATTTTACTCAGAAAAAGTCTAATCATTAAAGAGAAATTGACTTCAAACATAGTACCATGGCAACCATGTTACAAAGGCAATATTACTATCACATATTGATTAGAGTTATGTCAGTGAAAAAAGCGGTTGATGATAATTGAACCAATGGGGTTGTCTCGTTGGTACTGTCCCAAGTTCTGTCACATGTGCTGCATCAATCTTTCCAGTAAGCTGTTTAAATCGTTTGCAGGAGCCATTTATGCTTAGGTTAGTTACTCTTAGTTATTTCTGTATCTTTGTGGGTGGATTATATACGTAGATGGGCGTGTCTGCATTTTTAGGAGGCTAGCGCACTCAGAGATTGGGTTTTTAGTTTGCCTTGAGGGATGGTGAGGAAATGGTTTTTACCACGTTCACATTCATGTTCACGAGACACCATGGAAGAAACATTTAGTAAGAACGAAAAGTTATGAATTATTTCTTTGTTTTGTATTACTTCAATAAAAGACCAATTAATCAAGAAACAACGACTGGAAGATTCATTTTGTGCTATCTGTTAGTGCACGAACTGTATCTCCACCACATCCCCGAGTAGTAATCCATATATATCTATCTATATATTAAAACTGTGTGTGTGTGTGTGTGTATTTCTGTGGTTGTGTGTTTGTGGATGCCAGATTCGGCCTTTGATTCCTTGGTCCGCCAGTCATTTTTTCCATTTCACTAGTTCATTCACTTTTACATTCAATTATGCTCTCCTCAAAACATTTTTACCTTTTTATGTACCCATTTTTTAATAAAATTCTCCACCCTCCCCTACTCACTCATTTTGTCGCCTCCTGCTGACCAGCGACCATAATGGCTGCTGGTGCCCGGCTCTGTCACGCTGCCTCAAACCGAACATCGCATATTCAACCGCTGCTTTTCCAGCAGCGGGGGAACAGCCAGCACGACAGAGCCGGCGTCTCAGAAGTGCCGAGGATGCGAAGCCTCACACTCTCTAACCGCTGTTTTCACTGACTTCATTCCACAGTTAGTTCAGTTCAGTAACAACAACCCCCCCTCCCCCCCTGTCCCCCTCTCCCCCCCCCCCCCCCTCCACCCCTCCTCCCCCCCCCTCCCCCTTCCCTACCCCCCCCCCCCCCCTCACCCCCTCCCCCCCCCCCAGATTGTGAGCCAGATTGGAGGGGTTCAAGTAGGTTATATGCAAGGAGGTGGGAATGAAGTTGTGACGCGACGATACGCTCCAGGGTTTTTGAAAGAAAGGGGAGGTTTGAGATTGGGCGGTAGTTAATGAGAGAGGAGGGATCAAGTCCAGATTGGTGTGACAGCAGCAGTTTTGAAAGCGGAGGGGACAATTCCTTGGGACAATGAGGAGTTGAAGAGATTAGTGAGGTAGGGGCAGAGAACGGGGAGGCAGGACTTCAGCAGGGAAGTGGGGAGAGGGTCGAGGGAGCAGGTAGTGGGTTTGGAAGGGCTGATGAGTTTGGAGATTTCAGTAGGGGTGACCAGGTAAAACTGGGAGAGGAAGCAGTGTGGAGGAGGGGTAAGGAGGTCAGTGGAGATGTTGAAAGGAGGGGCCTTGGTAGGTGGTGGAGTAGATGCTGGGGAGTCGGGTACAGGGGATAAAGATTGATAGATGGTGCTGATTTTATCAGCCAAAAAGTGGAGGAATGAGTTCTAGTGATCTGGAGTAGAGGTAGGGAGAGTGTTGGCTCGAGGCTTGAGGAGGTTGCCCACTGTGGAGAAGAGGGTTCTGTGGTTTAGGCAGGGGTCGGTGAATGTGGAGGAGAGGTAGGCAGATTTTGCAGCAATGAGGGCATCTTTGCAGTCAGTGAGGTGGAGTTTGTAAGCTTCATGGTGGACTGTGAGAGATGATTTCTTTGTGAGTCGTTCAAGTCGGCGACCAGTCTGTTTTAGCTTACGAAGTGCAGGTGTGTACCAAGGTGAAGATGTGTTGAAAGTTACGTTTCTTGTTTTGAGGGGGGCCATAGTGTTAAGGGAGGTAGACAAGGTGGAGTTGAGATGGTTTGTGAGATCATCAGGTGAGATGTGGGTTGAGTCCAGGGGGAGAGTTGTGGAGAGCAGGTCAGAGAGATGGTGGGGATCAATGGATTTTAGATTACGGAAGGTGATTTCTCGGAGGAAGCGGGGGCGAGGTGGCGGAGAAGGGATGGTGAACCGTATAAGCTTATGATCAGAGAGGGGGACGAGGCATGGATGGAGGTCGAGTACCGGTTGATTTGTGGAGCAGACCAGGTCAAGGATGTGACCTTTGTCAAGGGTGGGAAAGGTGACGTGCTGAGTGAGAGAGAAGTTGTCAAGTAAAAAGGTGAATTCAGATGCGAGCTTGTAGGTGGGGGAGTCCATATGAATATTTAAGTCACTAAGTAGCAGCAGACGTGGGGAGAGAGATGAGGCAAATGTGAGGAGTTCAGTGAAGTCAGATAGGGAGGAGGGGTTTGGTTTAGGTGGCCGGTAAATGAGGATGACTGTCATGGAGGAAAGGGCTTTGAAGGCGAGGAATTCAAATGATGCTACTGGGGGGAGGATGAATTCAGTGACCTGAAAGTTCTGGTTGAAAATAACAGCGAGGCCACCTCCATGGCAGGAGGGGCGGGGTTTGGAGATGTAATTAAATCCAGGTGGGGATGCTTGATTGAGGGAGAAGAAGACATTGGGTTGTTGCCAGGTTTCAGTGAGCAGAAGGAAGTCCAGAGTGTTGTCAAGGATTAGTTCATGGAGAGCAAGGGCTTTGTTCGGGAACAGCGACCTGGTGTTGAGGAGGGCAAGGTTGGCATTGTGAGAGGGTGGAGGGATGGGGGCAGGCTGGAGAGATCTGGTTGTCCCAGTTGACAGTGCGTTAACGGTAACATTCTCGAGTTATTTATGAAAATGTTCACAAATCTGAAACAACTTTGAAAATAAACTGGCCCTTTCGCTGATGACGTCACAATGGATCTGCTTGCTGCCGTCATGCTCGTGCTGCGAGTGACGTAACCCCCCCCCCCCACCTCTCCCTCCTTTCTCTCGGCTCCTCGGTAGCCTCCTCTCTCTCTCTCCCCCCCCCCCGCGGGCTCTCTCTCTTCCCCCCAGGCTCTCTTCCAACCCCCCCTCTCCCCTCCCCTTCCCCCCCATCTCCCCCTCCCTCTCTCCCCCTCTTCATCATTTGAGGATGTAACTTATCTCAAGTTTGAGATACACAAACAGATAGTTTGAAATAAGCTCCATCTTCAAAATCTATAAGCAACCAGTAATATTATGTGTTGAGTTTTTTGGAAATTTTGATTGTGAACGGCATTCAATAATTACAAGGCTTCTATGGCTGAGTCTTTTCTTTGCAAAATGGCAAGACACAGTACCCTCAGGCATTACATCTCCTTGGGTTGCACAGCAATGACTGCAAACTATAGTTTATTGGCAAAGAGGGTAATTTCCAAACAGGAAAAGTCTCAAGTAATATTGCAAAACTTGGAGTAAAAATTAAGGTGAAACTTCCTCATTCAGTACACAGAATTAATTGCTTAAGGTTAATTAATTGCTTCCTTAATGTTATTTTGTCAGAAGTGATAGTGAAGAATCTCTTAGGCTTCAAACTTATACTGAATGACACAGGATATATTTTTGCCAACAAGTGATTGTAAAGTCATGTGAGAGAACAGATTTGGCCTTGAACAATCTTCATTAAAATCAAGACAGCAAGATGAAATGTTTCCAATGGAAGAGGATAGGTAACTAGAGGATAATGTTTTAAGATAATTACTAAAATAACTGGCAGAGTTGAAGTGCCTTTTTCCAAAAAAAGGATTGGCATGTTATGATCTACACTGCATTGCTTGTTGGAAGCAGATTCAACTGTAGCTTGTTAAATAAGGAATGACTGTATCTAGATGTCAACCCGTGTTGTATTGTCATACGCACAAATACAGTGAGGTAAAGTACAATGAAAGACCATAGAACCTTTGAAATACCGTGAGGTATAAGTACAATGAAAATCTTGCTTGCAACAGCATCACAGACACGTACACTCAGACAATGCCGGCAGACATAAATAATATGTATAATACATAAGCTATATGTTAATTACACATTTAGAATGTATTTTTTTTCTTGGAAGGGCCTTTTTCTTTTCAGTGTCCAGACCTTATGTGTAATTTATATATAATTTACATGTAGTTAATGTATACTACATTAATGTATACTACATTAATGTATACTATATGTTTTGTGTGTTGTCTGCCTGCACCAATTTCACTACACCAATTGGTGTATGTGTTAATGAATGTCCTTTGTATCCTTTTGTATCTCTGTAATGCCTGTGTCGTAGTTATAGAGCTATAAGGAAAGGATCGGGGATTAGGATTAATTGGTAAATCTTCTGAAGACCTGACAGGATTACATTGGGTCAAGTGGCCTCTTCCTGTCCTGCATGATCTGCAACATGGAACAGACAGAACTGGCGTGAGTCTAATGTTCATGACATATATAATTTGAAGGTGATGCCAACTATTGGCTGACATTTCCAGCTGGGAATATTACAGCTTTCTGTTTAATAATATTTTAATGTTTGTTTTTTATAATTAAAATGCATTGTAGATCATAACACACTTTATTGTCCAATAAAACAAAACCAGCAATCTAAAGTAACTTAATAACATATCTGGGCTGATGAAAAGAAGGCCCAAAACACAACCTCTTCACTGTATCCATTTACTTCAATTTTGGAGTATTCATATTGCTATGATTCAAACCACTTTGAGATTAAAGTTACTGCGAGATATTCCTTACAATTACAAAGAATTTAAACAATAGAATAAACATTTCCATTTGAGGACATTGGAAGCTAAATCACTAAACATAAAGATATAGGTAGAGTAGAATGATTTATATTCATATGGATCAAGTCAAGTCAAGTCAAGTCAAGTTTATTTGTCACATACACATACGAGATGTGCAGTGAAATGAAAGTGGCAATGCTCGTGGACTTTTGTGCAAAAAGACAAACAACCAAACGACCAAACAAACTATAAACACAATCATAACACACATATTCTTTTACATAATAAATAATGGAAGGAAAAATGTTCAGTAGAGTTAGTCCCTGGTGAGATAGGCATTTATAGTCCGAATGGCCTCTGGGAAGAAACTCCTTCTCAACCTCTCCGTTCTCACCGCATGGCAACGGAGGCGTTTGCCTGACCTTAGCAGCTGGAACAGTCCGTTGCAGGGGTGGAAGGGGTCTCTCATGATATTGTTGGCTCTGGAGTTGCACGTCCTGATGTATAGTTCCTGCAGGGGGGCAATTGAAGTTCCCATAGTGCGTTCGGCCGAACGCACTACTCTCTGCAGAGCCTTCTTGTCCTTGGCAGAGCAATTCCCAAACCAGATGGTAATGTTCCCGAACAAGATGCTTTCCACCACCGCTGCGTAGAAGCACTGGAGGATCCTCGGAGACACTATGAATTTCCTCAATTGCCTGAGGTGGTAAAGGCGCTGCCTTGCCTTACTCACGAGTGCTGAGGCGTGTGATACCCATGTCATATCCTCGGAGATGTGGACTCCCAGATATTTAAAACAGTTCACCCTATCCACAGGATCCCATTTATCCTCAATGGAGTGTACGTCCTCGGATGATGTGTCCTCCTAAAGTCCATGATCAGCTCCTTCGTTTTTTTGATGTTCAAGAGGAGGCTGTTATCCTGGCACCAGAGTGCTAGACCAGCCACCTCCTCCCGGTAGGCCTTCTCGTCGTTGTCTGAGATCAGGCCCACCACCACAGTGTCATCAGCAAACTTAATTATTGAGTTGGAGCTGAACCTAGCCACACAGTCATGTGTGTACAGGGAGTACAATAGGGGGCTGAGGACGCAACCCTGGGGCGATCCTGTGCTCAGGGTGAGGGACTTTGATGTATTCCCTCCCATCTTGACTACCTGGGGCCTGGCGGTGAGAAAGTCCAGGACCCAGGCACACAGGGAGGTGTTGAGCCCCAATTCCATTAGCTTCCCGGCCAGTCTGGTGGGGACTATCGTGTTGAAAGCTGAACGGATCAGCTGAATGGATCAGATGAGAAAACTGTGCCATATGTCTGAAATAAGACAATTCTACGTAATTGAGGTTTGCAGTTACAGATGCACATTGAAACTTATGTGGATAAGAGTAATAATTAAAGATAGATTAAACACCAAAATTATGTTTTAATATTTAGCAATCATGAAGGAGGTCCCAACCACTAACCATGAAATGTAAGTTTCAATGTGATCGCGTCAGCTTTTGAAGTTGGCCCCATCTAAAATGGCGAGATACTGCATGATACAGTGTCTTTCACTGGTAAAGACTCAGATTTGGGCCAAAATAAGCACTAATCATGTACAGCCAGCCAAGTCATTGTCTCTGGCTGAGACATTCAGAAACATTTGCAAACTATTATAAATCAATGAATAACTAAATCTGATAAATTATTTAAAACTAGAGAAAATAAACAAAACTAAACATTTGAAGTCAGTTATGACCTTAGACTTACTTTTGCTCTGTGTTGCACTCCTTTTAAAGGAATGGAGCTGGGGAAATGCCTCAGTTTCATGGGTTGTGGCTGGAATTAACATTGCCCAATATCCAAGAGCAGATTAAAAACGTCTGGCAGAGTGTGGGCAATAAATTGGGAACTTTCACGATTCCTACATTTTGTGGTACCTGGATGGTTCCGTGTAAAGTATAATTCACTGTCATACCTGCAACAGTTTTATGTGGGTTACACAGAAAAGCTGGGAGAAACTCAGCGGGTGCAGCAGCATCTATGGAGCGAAGGAAATAGGCAACGTTTCGGGCCGAAACCCTTCTTCAGACTGATCAGGGGGGTGGGGGTGGGTGGGGACAAGAAAGGGAAAAGGAGGAGTAGCCGGAAGGCTGGAGGGTGGGAGGAGACAGCAGGGGAGCTGAGGAAGGGGAGGAGACAGCAAGGACTAACAGAATTGGGAGAAGTCGATGTTCATGCCCCCGGGGTGCAGACTCCCCAAACGGAATATGAGGTGCTGTTCCTCCAATTTACTTCCCTACCATTCCTTGACCTCACTATCTCCATTGCAGGTGATAGACTTATAACCGACATACACTATAAACCCACTGACTCCCATGGCTATCTGGACTACACTTCTTCCCACCCTGCTTCCTGTAAGGACTCCATCCCCTACTCCCAATTCCTCCGTCTACGCCGCATCTGCTCCACGGATGAGGCGTTCCACACCAGGACATCTGAAATGTCCTCACTATTCAGGGAACGGGGGTTCCCCTCCTCCACCATAAATGAGGCTCGCACCAGGGTCTCTTCCATACCCCGCAACACTGCTCTCTCTCCCCATCCCCGCACTCGCAACAAGGGCCGAGTCCCCCTAGTCCTCACCTTTCACCCCACCAGCCATCACATACAAAAAATAATCCTCCGTCAGTTTCGCCACCTCCAACGTGACCCCACTACTAGCCACATCTTCCCTAACATCCCCCCATATCTGCCTTCCGCAAAGACCGCTCCCTCCATAACTCCCTTGTCAATTCTTCCCTTTCCTCTCTCGTCCACCCCCTCCCCGGGCACTTTCCCTTGCAAGATAGCAGGAGATGCAACACTTGTCCCTTTACCTGTCCCCTCAACTCCGTTCAGGGACCCAAGCAATCGTTCCAGGTGCGACAGAGGTTTACCTGCATCTCTTCCAACCTCATCTATTGCGTCCGCTGCTCTAGATGTCAGCAGATCTATATCGGTGAGACCAAGCGGAGGTTGGGCGATCGTTTCGCCGAACACCTCCGCTCGGTCCGCAATAACCTAGCTGACCTCCCGGTGGCTCAGCACTTCAACTCCCCCTCCCACTCCGCCTCCGACCTCTCTGTCCTGGGTCTCCTCCATGGCCACAGCGAGCAGCACCGGAAATTGGAGGAACAGCACCTCATATTCCGTTTGGGGAGTCTGCACCCCGGGGGCATGAACATCGACTTCTCCCAATTCTGTTAGTCCTTGCTGTCTCCTCCCCTTCCTCAGCTCCCCTGCTGTCTCCTCCCACCCTCCAGCCTTCCGGCTACTCCTCCTTTTCCCTTTCTTGTCCCCACCCACCCCCACCCCTGATCAGTCTGAAGAAGGGTTTTGGCCCGAAACGTTGCCTATTTCCTTCGCTCCATAGATGCTGCTGCACCCGCTGAGTTTCTCCAGCTTCTCTGTGTAACCTTCGATTCTCCAGCATCTGCAGTTCCCTCTTAAACACAGTTTATGTGGTGTTCCCTCTTTCAAAGGTGTAACAAGGTTCTCCAATAACAGGATCCAAGCCACTTCAGTGTAGAAATTCCACATTTCCACACAGCCATGTGTACTTGTTTCTGGATTAACATAGATTAGCGAAGTAGTATCAACTATTTTTGGTGGTGTGTTTTACGCAGGGTGGAAATGCCAAAGGTAAAGCTTTAAGATGAGAGAGGGAAAATCCTAAAGAGATTTATGTGGCAGGTTTATTGCACATAGAATGGTAGATGCCTGTAATGTGCTTCCAGGAGAAGTAGTGGATGCAGACACTCTCCTGAACAGGCAGGGAATAGAGGGTAATAGACCTCTATAGAAATAAAAATATGAAGAAAGACTGGATAGACTCGGCTTGTACTCAATTTGAATTTAGAAGATTGAGGGGGGATCTTATAGAAATTTACAAAACTCTTAAGGGGTTGGACAGGCTAGATGCAGGAAGATTGTTCCCGATGTTGGGGACGTCCAGAACAAGGGGTCACAGTTTAAGGATAAGGGGGAAATCCTTTAGGACTGAGATGAGAAAAACATTTTTTACACAGAGAGTGGTAAATCTCTGGAATTCTCTGCCACAGAATGTAGTTGAGGCCAGTTCATTGGCTATATTTAAGAGGGAGTTAGATGTGGCCCTTGTGGCTAAAGGGATCAGGGGGTATGGAGAGAAGGCAGGTACAGGATACTGAGTTGGATGATCAGCCATTATCATATTGAATGGCGGTGCAGGCTCGAAGGGCTGAATGACCTACTCATGCACCTATTTTCCATGTTTCTATGTTTCTAAAACATGAGGTTAATTTAAGATTAGTGGAAATGAGTGGTCGATGGTCAGCAGGGACCCAGTGGGCTGAAGGGCCTGTCGCCTTGCTGTATTCACTCTATATAAAGTTTTGACTAGGGGGGAATATGAATTTTGGAAGTTGCACAGACGACTGGAATTAGTAATTCATCCATTTTATTTCAGAGAGTGTCAATTTACGATCACAGAATCACAGTATGTGATTTAATCCCACACCTTGGTAATATCTGTGCTTCTTAGCGTGGCCAACATAAATTGTTTAACATGTAGTCGGGATATCTCTTTCCCATAACCTAATTTCTTTCCATACGGTGGCCCATCACATTTGACCTACTCTAGCTCTGTCTATCTCTATTGTTGCACATTTGTTGACAACTGCTATTGAATTCACATGTTCCAGAATCCTAGTTCGCTGATGTTCTGTGAGAAATAGCTTTAGGCTCCAGCCATATTTCAACTGTCAGAGATCATAGCATTAGGAACGTTAAAACCCTGAAGTGAAAACTTATCAGAGTGCACAGTGCCTTGCTGAAATATACGGTACTATTGTTACCCATATTCATTAATAAAGATGCTGTCAAAGCAGTTTATCTTTGCCTTAGGATCAGGCCACATTATTTAGAACCATTATCTGTCTCATGCTGTAATAAAGGAAAAGCTATAAAAAGGGTATTATGTTGTCAAAAGGAATTAGGATATGATCTACTGATGAAGCAACAATTGGATCATAATCAGATCCAGAAATTGAACTGTAAGTCATTAGATCAAGAAATACAGAACCAAAGAGGTAACATAAGAGACAACTTAGATTCATAGAGTAATATGGTGTGGAAACAGGCCCTTCGGCCCAACTTACGCACACCAACCAACATGTTTCATCTACACTAGTCCCATCTGACTGCGTTTTGCCCATATCCCTCTAACCCTGTTCTATCATGTAACTGTCTAAATGTTTCTTAAACGTTGCGATAGTACCTGCCTCAACTAACTCCTCCGGCAGCTCGTTCCATACACCCACCATCTTTTTGTGTGAAAAGATTACCCCTCAAGTTTCTATCAAATCTTACCCCCCCCCCCCCCCCCCCCCCCCCCCCCCCCCCCCCCCCCCCCCCCCCCCCCCCCCCCCTCCCCCCCACCTTAAACCTTTACCCTCTGGTTCTCGATTCCCCAACTCTGGGCAGCTTCTGCACAACATATTCTAAAATTCCTCAGAAGAAATATTTCACAGTGAAGAACTTTTCAAGTGTATTCGCCATTAGGAAAGGGGAAAACAAACAAATGCCCTTCACACAAACCTATTAGGAGAAGAAACAAGAGGTCAGATCATGCTGGAACCGGGGATCTTGTGGCAAAAGCTGTCAAGCCTCTCAGTTCAAGCCTTATTACACTGTAATCTTCTGAATGTAAGCTGGTGCCCAGTGGTGAGGGCAACCATGCATATGGAAAATTAATTACTGACAGGATCATCATTTTCTCAGTCTGATGTGACAGGAAGAGTCAGGAAGAAAGAGAAGAATGAGGTTTTGCAGAGCAGACAACGAGCATTTTTAAATATTAAAATGTTAGTCATGTAAAGGTATATGTCCAAGGACCCTCACACATACAGCCAAGCATGCATTAGATCATGTGAAGAAAATCCTCACTGCCAATGCTATTATTGTTTGTGTAATAATGCATTCAAATCAGTATCAGCAATTTATTAATTCACCACATTATACCGTACTATTCTTTAATAATAAGACACTTTGGAGAATTAACCTTAAGTCAGTCACAAATGCCTAATTGTAAACGGCTTGAGATTATAAATCCTACAATGTATCTGGAGGAACATCATAACTGAGAACTCAGCATTATGCCTTGCAGCAGATTTACGTCAACTTTTAAATATACATTAATTCCAAATTCCAAGTTCAGAAATGTCCCTTTAACATAATACTCTGTTCTCCACTGGATTTATCAGAGTTAAGCAGTGTAGAAGTTAGACTTGCTGCAGGGTTGCTTTTGCATTTCCAAATTGGTATGCGTAACACAAAAGTGCTTGGGCATTTAGATTTTAAATCAGACACCATTATGTAACTTATCCCACAGATTTGGGGCAGTAAACCTGCTTTTTGGTAAGGAATGTGCTGAATACATATTAGTTACATAATCACTTTAACCCACCTGTTCAGTTTCAGGCTGAGAACATTCGGCTCAGAGTAGTAAATCTATCATTGAAATCCATGTCAAATTCAAACATCAAAATGTTGCACTTTTGACACTAGACAGGCAGCTTTTTACTAACCCGAACTCTTCCCATCACTATGAATGCACAAACATTTATTAACATAAAATAAAAATCCATTTTAAACATAAGGTTTAGCATTATATGTGCTTAATGGATGTAAAACATGTTGGAAATGGATCGATTTGGGAAACAATGTCTCCTGTTCAATCTGCGTTACAGATAATGGTACCATCAATTTGGCGTTGATAGATGTACTCTCTGAAGTATTAGAGGCCTGCATAAATAAAGAGGCAAATACCCAATATCTGTCCCCTGGAAAAACTGAATGACAATTTATAATCAAACAAGAAGCACCCGTATAATAAGATAAATGTTACAGAGACACAAGACACAGTAGAGGCTGGAACCATGAATGAACATATTCAAGAGACATCTGAGGAGGGGAAACGGTAGGTTGTGTTTCAAGTCAGGACCCTTCTTCAGATTCTACCAGCAGTTTGTTTTTTGCTCAAGATAATTATCATGGCTGATTCAGAGAACCCCTAAAGGAGCAATAAGTTGAGTTGTTCCCTCAAAATTGTAAAATCTACCAATGCTTCTATACATTTATACATTTAGATTGACCTGAATTGTGTTGTGCCTCTGGGATTGTTTAGTTTAGTTAAGTTTAATTTAGTTAACCTAAACTAAACCACGTGTACCGAGGTACAGTGAAAAGCTTTTGTTGCGTGCTAACCAGCCAGCGGAAAGACAATGCATGATTACAGTCGAGCCATTCGCAGTGTACAGATACATGATAAGGGAATAACGTTTAGTGCAAGGTAAAGCCAGTAATGTCCAATCAAAGATAGTCCGAGGGTCGCTGAGGAGGTATCTAGTAGTTCAGGACCGCTCTCTGGTTGCGGTAGGATGGTCCAGTTGCCTGATAACAGCAGTTGGTGCAGTTTGTTATCTTTATCAACAATTTGGTTGAGAATGTACAAGGCATGGTTAGCACGTTTGCAGATGACAGTAAAATAGGTAGTATTGTAGAAGGTGGAGATGGTTATCATTCATTACAATGGAATCTTGATCAGCTGGTCAAGTGGGCTGGGGTTTGGCAAATGGATTTTAATTCAGATAAGTATGAGATCTACACACAAAATGCTGGAGTAACTCAGTAGGTCAGGCAGCATCTCTGGAGAGAAGGAATGGGTAACACCTAAGTATTAGGTGTTACATGTTAATTCAACCCAGAGCAGGACCATCACAATTGATGTGTTTACCTTGTTTACCAGAGGGACTAAAGATGGAAATTAGCTACTGGCTACAATCTTGCGTATTACATGTAAATGCTACATTTAAGAGGGAGTTAGATGTGGCCCTTGTGGCTAAGGAATCAGGGGGTATGGAGAGAAGGCAGGTACGGGATACTGAGTTGGATGATCAGCCATGATCATATTGAATGGCGGTGCAGGCTCGAAGGGCCGAATGGCCTACTCCTGCACCTAATTTCTATGTTTCTATGTTTATTAATATGCACTGTCCCCTAAATAAATAAATTACAATTACAATTACAATGAATGGTGGAGCTGTGAGAAATGTTGTAGAACAAAAAAGATTTGGGAGTACAGGTGCCTTGGATCCCTGAAAGTGGTGTTGCAGGGAGATAGGTAGCGAAAAGGTTTTTGACACACTTGCTGCCTTCATCAGTCAGCGAATTGAGTACAGAAATTGTGTCATTATGTTACAATTGTACTGCAGGCTGGTGAGGTCACACTTGACACATTGTTTTCAGTTTTGGTCGCCCTGCTACAGGAAAGATGTCATTGAGTTGGCAAGAATGTAGAGAAGATTTACAAGGATGTTGCCAGGACTTGAGAGCTATGACTCTATGATTATATGGATTGCCAACTTTAAAATTCAATGTCAATAGTTTAAAATTATCTATACGTATGCATAAATAATGCACACAAACTCATTAAGAAGATAGCAAACAACTTATCAAAAGTTAAAAAAATGCCACAAATATTCAGCAGGTCAGGCCGCATCTTCCCACAAATACAGCTCACCTGCTAACTATTTCCGGCATTTTCCGGTTTTAAACATCTTTGCGATGCCTTATCCTTGTGTAAATTCAGCTATTGTGGTATCTTGCTTGGTTTTTTTAAGACCATGTATTTAACAGTAACAATCATCACACTTTACATTTTTGTCAGACGTCTTGTGAGTTAAGAATGAGATTTGATATACAGTATGGGGACAGAAATTCTCTGATTTCAGAAATATTGGGAATAGAATGTTAGCACTTGGTTTGTTTCACTAATAACAGTAGTCAATGTATAGTGATACGTCTTTCTGAGGGCCTTCATGAAGAACATTTTGAGCCAGAATACGCCAACAATTGCAGGAAATTACAAGGATAATTAGACCATTTAGACCATTTAATCGTCTAATTGAAAATCGAGTTGCTTAATATTGTTTGATTGAAATATTTGGGGTGGCTCAATGACACAGCAGTAGTGTTGCCACCTCACAGCACCAGAGTCCAGGGTACGATTCTGACCTCGGGTCTGTGTGGAGTTTGAACGTTCTCCCTGTGACTGTGTGGGTTTTCTCTGGGTGCTCCGGTTTCCTCCTACGTCCCAAAGGCATGCATGTTTGTAGGTTTAATGACTTCTATAAATTTGTCCCTAGTGTGTAGGATAGAACGAGTCTATGGGTGATCACTGGCTAGCTTTGTATCTCTAAACTAATCTAAACTAAACTAAACTAAAACAAAACTAAACTAATCTAAACTAAAGTCAACTCAAATAAACTAAAATTAATAATGGAAAAAACCTCCCATGAACAAAGTGCTGGCCGAATTTGACGTGTCGGTCAGCATATGTGGAGGGAACTGATCAGACAGAAGAAGGATCCCAATCTGAGGCATCATCTGGCTATTTCAGCCACAGATACTGCCTGACCCATTGAGTTTCTCCAGCAGTCTGGGTCGTCATTGTGGGAGGGAACAGGCAATTACAGTGGGACGGTCGTCAGGAAATTGTGATTTCTGCATTCTCAGAAGCAATGTAGATTGTCATTCAAGCTCTCTCACAAAGAAGTTGTGTACTGCTGCTTTATCTTGGCAGTATCTTCTTTAACCTGTGAGACAAAAGGTAACATTCCCAAGGCTACACTTGTTTATCATCCAGAACATCAGTGTAGGAACCAGAAAATGCCTGCAGCTCTCCTGTTATGGTTACAGTGAAATAACCACAACTTTCCCTGAAAAAAATACCCTAATCTCTCCTGGACTCCTGGAATGGTAACATCACATCAGATAAAATACTCTGATTCAGATGAAAGTATATCAAGGTGTACTGTCATTTTGCGACTCTCCCAAATGCACTTTCCAATGTACTTTAAAAAATACCAAAGCCTATCTGAAAATAATGATAGTTTAATGTCACATGTATCAAGTTGCAGCAAAAAGCTTTCTATTGCATGCTAACCTGTCAGCGGAAAGACTATACATGATTGCAATCAAGCCATGTAGGATAATAGGTTAATTGGTCTCTGCAGAGTTGCCGCTAATGTGTAGTGAGTGGAAGCAAAAGTGGGATAATATAGAACTTGTGTAAACATTTGATTGATGGTCAGAATGTCGTCGATGGGCCAAAGGACCTGTTTCCATGCTGTATCTCTAAACTAAACGTGATGCCTGAGGGACTGATGAGGGCAGGAACTCTCACATAATTTAGGCAAATTCAGGATTTAGGCAAATTCTTGAATCCCCAAGGCTGAGAAGGCCTGTGAAATAGAAAATGGGACTAGAACAGAGAGGTGCTTGATGGCTAACATGTATCCAGTAGGCTGAAGGGCCTGCATCCATGCTGTACGACATTATGACTCTACGGCTTAGTTTCCTGTAACATAAGGGTGGTCACGGTGGTGCAGCAGTAAAGTTGCTGCCTTACAGCAAATGCAGCGCCGGAGACCCGGGTGCAATCTTGACTACGGGTGCTGCACAGAGTTTGTACCTTCTCCCACGTGACCTGTGTGGGTTTTCTCCGAGATCTTCAGTTTCCTCCTACACTCCAAAGACGTACAGGTTTGTAGGTTAATTGGCTTGGTGAATTTAAAATTGTCCCTAGTGTGTGTAGGATGGTGTTAATGTGCGGTGATCACTGGTCGGCGCGGACCCGGTGGGCTGAAGGGCCTGTTTCCGTGCTGTATCTAAACTAAACTAAACTATCTGGCAAAGTAACTTTCCATACTGAATCAAGTGATAGTTGGCTGAAAATTTACCTTGCCTTTGTCATGCGATGCTTTCTAATTAGTGCAAGAATGCTTTTGGTGCCACAATACCACATTTCCACACACATGGCCACTGAATGCTATGTAAGTCAATGTGACAGAATGCTCCTTTCAATAAAAGAGCTCTGTTCACTTAATTTCTCCTAGCAACGAGCTTCTTGTGTTCTTAGTTAATTTCACCTTGCCTCTTCCATCACAATTAATCATTCACTGCCCTGAGCTAGAAGATGCGTCATGGAAAACCCGACTAGCTCTTTGGTAATGCTGCATTTTCAGAATGCTTTAGTGTAAGTCCATACCTTTCACCAAGTTTCTGAAAGGGTGAAATTTGAGTCAGTTTAGAGTGGGATGCAAATTCCTTTCAAAAAGGCACTTCCTCTAACTTTGCCACCTTCAGCAGTCCATTTTATTATTGAGGTATCTCAACACATATGTGTATTTCCTTTTGCCTGCAATCCAAATTTGATTGTTGTATCTTAACTAATTTTCTATTATTACATGTCTTTCTATCATGCAACATGTCAATGGAATGCAAATTAGTTCAGTACAAGTGAAGCTCCATCACCTCAGGGAGCATTTCCCTTTCATGTGCTACCTGCAATGGCATTTGGAAAGATACAGCAATACTCCTTATGGCAAAATCTTCCAAATTCATTGGAAGGATGTGTGCCTGCATCAGTGTCATCTCCCTTGTCTACCATCTCTAGCACATTGCCAGTTCCACATCATTCCCATGTCTTGCACCAGACTTTTGACCTTATTCTTTAGACTTGGAAACAGGCCTTTGGCCCACCGAGTCTGCGCCGACCAGTTATCATACCATACACTAACCAACACACTCTAGGGACAATTTTACAATTAACCAAAGCAAATTAACCTACAAATTTGTATGGCTTTGGAGAGTGGGAGGAAACCGGAAAACATGGAGAAAATCCATGCAGTCACAGGGAGAACGTAGAAACTCTGTACTGACAGCACCCATGGTCAGGTCGATCTCAGGACTCTGGCGCTGTAAGGCAGCAACTTTACCATTGCACCAAGAGTCATTACTGCAACTTCCATGAGGAAATAGAAAAGACCACAAGACCTAGCATAAAATTAAATGCTGAAAAGTGCATTGTCAAAGTATCAGAATATAATTTATTTGGTTTGAACTATAAAGCAGATGGAGTACAAGGTGAAGGTTATCAGTGAGATGAAGGCAACAACTGACAAGAAGGAACTGCAAGGCTTTCTGGGGCTAATACGTCAATATTCCTTCATCCTCAAACTTGTCTTCCACACAGCCAAGCTAGAGAGATCATGAAAGAGGATGTTGATTTCCAAAGGTTTGCCTCCAGGACCAAGACTTGAACAGACTCAAATAAACTATCACATGAGACAACGCTGTAATACTATGATAGATGAAAGTCTGTCACTCTACAAGTAGACGCATTTCAGAAGGGAGTACCTTACTTCAAGAAGGTAGATTAATTGCATTTGTCTTAAAAGCTCTAACACCGACCGAAACAAGATACGCCAATATCGAAAGGAAACTCCTGGCTGTGTGCTACGGGCGTGAAAGGTTCCACACCTACTTATACGGAAGGAAGTTTGAAGTTGTGAGTGACCATCATACACTAGAACAATCGAAAATAATCTCTGTTCAAAGATTCCTCGTGAGGCTTCAGAGCTACAATTTCACCTTAAGGTTCAAGCCAGGAAAGTAAACAATGGTTGCCAATGCTCTATTTTGCCTCTCGCCATATTTGAAGCACAAAATGGAAGATCCTGCTGTCAAAATCCATCATTTCGTAAATGCAAAGCCTACAAAGGCTCTCCTGCACCTATTTTCTATGTTTCTAAAGCTGAGCCAGATCAGAGATTAGACCAGCAGAGATGAGGAGATGCAGCAGCTCACTCAAAAAGTAATTAAAGGATACTCAAGAGAATCAAACAAGTCCAGCCAGAAATAAGGGGATACTGGTCCATAAGGGAATAGATCTCTGTAGGAGACAATGTATTGCTGGCTGGATCAGGAATCATTGTGCCAATATCAATGCAGCAAGAACTTTTCCAGAAGTTCCATGAAGGCCACATGAGAATGGAAAATGCAAGCTGAGGATAAAATTAGTTGCCTACTGGGTGAACATTTACAAAAAATAGAAAAGTTGGTGTCTGAATGTGGTGTATGCCAGAAATACAGAAACACACAACAAACAGAACACATCATACCCAGTGGGATGCCACCAAGGCCATGGCACATATTGGGTATTGGATTGTTTACCCACAGCCAAGAATGGTACTTGATTGTAACTTGCAACTACTCAAAATTCCCATTCATCAGAAAGAATAAAGACCTGAGGGAATCAACAACCTCTACATTAGATCCTGTTTGCTGAGCAAGGGATAGCTCAAAAGGTGATTTGTGATAATGGAATCCAGTTCGCCTCCAAAGAGTTCACGGAATTGAGAGAAGGCTACGGATTCACAAAAACAAAAACATTTTATTTTAAGAATGGGGGATGTTTTGTTATCAATTTTTAAACTATGTTGTTGTGACATGCCAGTTGGGTACAGGACGTATTTACATCATGTGACCAGGAGCTATCTGCAGAGCATGTGTGCATTAGAAGCCATTACGAGCAGAAACCATTAGTTATAACTTATTAAATGTGAACCACAGCACAGAGTGTTGGCTCTGTTCTTTCTTTTCATTTGGATTTTACAACTACAAAACATAACTTGGTGGAAAAGGTTATGATTATTACGATGACCCACAAGCGACCATACAGCCTCACTGGTCGAACCATCAGTAAAGTCATCTTGGACTACTGCCATGACATTCTTCTTAATCAAGAAAATCAACTCTAGAATTCCTAGATTCTGCTGGAGTAGCTACAGCAGGACTGCAGCGACTCATCCTGGTTTATTTTTACCACCTGGTCAAGGACAATTAGGGATAGGTAATAAATATTGGTCTTGTCAGTAATGCCCTGAGCCGAAACTGGATAAATAAGTCAAACAAATAAATAAATAAAGATTTTGTGCTTTGTGCCATTGAGGTACTTCCTGAAAGAAGGCTTTGTGCGGGGCAGGTCATGTCTTACAACCAAAACCAAAATTTGAGGAGGTGATCAATGAAGATCGGGAAGTGGAAATTGTTCAAATGAACTTTAGTAAGGCTTTTGGCATGGTCCCTCATCATCAGTTGATCCAGCAGATTGAAGTAAATGGGATCTATGATGCCTTGGTATTTTGGATTCAGAACTGGATTACCATAGAAAGCAGAGGGTTGTGGTAAAAGGGTATTATTCTGCCTGGTGCTCTACAGCATCAGTGCAGGGACTCTGTTCTTGGTTCTTGGTTCTTGGTTCTTGGTTTCTTGGTCCTCCAAAATATTCCAAATGGAATTTAAACTGGAGGTGGTGGAGGGAGGGCTTAAGCCAGCAAGGGTTATTGGGAAGAAAGAGCTACTTTAAATTTAGTTGCATCTGGTTGGGTAACTGTAGTAGGGTGGAGATTATTCCATGTTTTAATTGTGCGGGGGAAGAACAAATTGCTGTACACATCTGTCTTTGTAGCTGGGATCACAAATTGGATCGAATGCCCTCGTCTGCTCCTAATTGTTGTTGGTGATATATGTAAATGACGGATGAAAATCAGGTCATGTCAAGTCAGGTCGAGTTTATTTTCACATACTCAAATGCGGTGAGGTACAAGTACAAAGATAAATTGCCTCCAGCAGCATTACAAGCACATAGATTAAAAAAATACACAAAACATAAATTGGACATAAACTATCTGAGCCAGTGAAAAGAAAACGTCTACACAAAACATGATTAGTAAAACAAGCCTATGGTGGTGGAGAAGGTGGTGCAAGAGGTGATCCATAAAGGCCTGTCCCACTTACGTGTCCTTGGCACGCAAATTACACGACCTCGTGGTCGCGTTGAGGCGCACGGGCATTGTATGGCCGCGTGGGGCCGGTCCCACTGAGAAGCGCGGAGGGGTATGTAGTTGTGCGCGACATCGCGTGGGGCTCCAACATTTTTGTAGCGAACAAAATCTTCGCGCGCAACGGCCTGTCGCGTAACTGATGGCCAAAGTGGGACAGGCCCAAGACCCTGGCGCGAGGCAATAATCTCACCTCCAACAGCAGCAGAAGCAGGCAAACGATCGCCGAACTCGGCCTGGGGCTCACGGCCGTTGTGGTCCGGTTCCGCCCCCACTTCTACTCCCAGAGCGGGGCCAAGAAAATTGAAGATAGACACAAAATGCAGGAGTAACTCTGCGGGACCGGCAGCATCTCTGGAGAGAGGGAATGGATGACGTTTCGGGTCAAGACCCTTCTTCTCAGACAGAAGAAGAGTCTTGACACGAAACATCATACATTGCTTCTCTCCAGAGATGCTGCCGGTCCCGCTGAGTTACTCCAGCTTTGTGTCCATCTTCAAATGATGTCACACGCTCCAGACGGTTGTGCGTACGCATGAAATAGCGTGCGCCCTTCGCGGGACCGTCGCGGGTCAACGCGACTGTGAGGTCGCGTAATTTGCGTGCCAAGGATATGCCAGTGCGACACGCCCTGTGGTGCTTAATTCATGAGGTAGGATGAGGAGTGTGCAGGTCAGTTCAAGAATCTCGTGGTTCTTGCAATGTAGCTGTTCCTGAACCTGATGGAGTGGACTCCGGGCTCCTGTTCCTCATGCCCAACAGTAGCAGCAAGAAAATGGTCATGCCCCACATGGTAGGCATTCAGTTATTATACCTTTAGAAAGATTAAAATAGTCACTAGTTTCTTATATATACTATTAAAACGATTGTTATTTTAAAAAGGTTAACATTTTGAAATAATTATTGCAAGGGAATTAATCATCTCAGTTATCAATCATTATGATTCACGAAACAGTTTAAGAAAATCAGTTACGTCCCGTTCAACATTTTAAAGTACTTCAAAGATATGGTGGCATGATGGATAAATTAGTGGTCTAGCAATCTAGATGCCTCCATTTTACAAGGTGAAATCCATTACGGCAGTTGGGGAATTTTTGATCTAATAATCTGGATTAAAAATATAATTAAACCTTCAATGTTTTTTCACCAGGAGTGTAAAGGGCTGATATTCAGATCAACTCGTGTTTCTATGCTGGTCTCCTGTGAAAAACAAGGAATTGATGTCACAACAGCATTGGGATTTTGCATTTATGTCCATGTAAATATACGATGCTGTCATTAGAGCAATAACATCAAGTGCTGACATTTGTGACATGGTTACAACTGCCAATTCCAATGAAACATACTTTTAAGATTACAGTTTCTTACTTTTGATGCATTTGCAAAACATTTGACCTTTTTGAAACAACTTAAAAAATCTACCTTTCCCATAAATTAACAACCACCTGCCCCACTATAAACTAATCTAAAGTTTTCTCCACTTAAAGTTAAACAATCTAGGGGTCATCACTGATGCTCATGTTTAAAATCAGGTGTGAATGAGTATTATCACTAACAAAATGAGAATTAAAGTAATCTGTTGAAAGACTTTGGGACGAATGATGTCCAATCAATTAAACCAATTATTTTTTTTTTAAGAGATCTGTTTTGGTTTTTCAAATAGTCTTATACTTCACTTACATATTTAACAGGTTTATAAAGGGGTGTGCCTTTTGAGGACACTGGGCCAAAGTGTGTTAAACGTGTCTTGACAAGAAAATATAAATGAATCTCCAGCCTGGAGCAAGTATAGCTGAACATACTCTGGCACGCAAACCTAATCAAAGTGACAGCAAATAACAGCCTGATCTCTAATTGACGTGCATGTTGCCACAAAACCTGCTGGACACACTAATATCATGATCACTGAAAGATGGTTCGGGTCTAACTGGTTCTTAACCAAATTTAGTTTGCTTGATGTATATTAAACAAATAAAATACATTTTGTTTCTGGAACAAAACGGGATAAAAAAAAGTGTGATGAAGATCCATTGTACCTGTAATACCATACTTTTAGTGCCAGTCAGACACTATTCTCCATTGTTTCTATTGTGAGGATGTTTGCATCATGCCATCCCAGAAGTATCTGTTGTTCTTGCATCAGTCTAGTTTTCCTGACACTGTGACAGACTGGGACACCAGTCAGTTAAGTCGGCAACCATGAGTGCCACAACCATACTACCATTCTTATACCCGCAACTCCCAATTTCAAACCTGTTTTCTTGATTGTCCAAAGGTCGGTTTAGGGAAAGCTTTGGCAGCCTCCTGGGAACTGGCTTGCCTCAAATTCACATGCCTTTTGAATTTGGTGTAAATTATGGGTGCTGTGTGGCACTCAGCAACAGGGCAGGCTGAAGGCAGCCTCTATACCAATCAGATTAAATAGCGCTCACAACCTGGTTTAGCAGAAAATAAAGAGCATGGAATAGATTTCATATTTTAATCGCTGTACACAAAACAAATGATTTTGGATGGGAAAAAATGATATAATGTTTAGACAATAGGCAATAGACATTCGGCCCTTTGAGCCAGCACTGCCATTCAATGTGATCATGACTGATTTTGGTCATTTAAATTTTTTGGTTGATTATTTTTTCTGTTTTTCTAGGTGATGGGTCACAATATTAAAGGATAACAACTACAAGAGAAGATTAGAAGTTGTCTAACCTGTGGTAATTATTTCACCTCTTGACATTTCTAAGTCTTTTCATCATCTACTAGACAAAAATCGGGAATGCGCTGGAATACTCTCCACTTGCCAGGATGAGTACGGCAAGAAGCCCAACAGCATCCAGGCCAAAGCCAAATGTTAGATTCACACAATAAATATTCCTTCCCTTAATTGCCAGCCCATTCTTGTTGCAGTGTGCATCATCCACAAAATGCTCTTCAGTTACTCACCCAGTCTATTTTGACAAAACCTCCTACTAGGAAAGACATAAACAGATGCATAAGATGCATAGGAACAATATCATCTGCCGGATCTCCAAGTCTCATTTCTGCCTGGTTTTGAAATGTACTGTCGACCTTTCAACATCACATCTCAAGGGTAATAAATGCTGACTTTGCCTAAAATATATATATGTTTTTAAGTTCTTCATTTTCCATGCCCATTTTTTGGGCTGCAATGTATTGGTTACTTTGGGAGGTAAGTGCTTAATATTTTCTTGTTTGAGAGAGTAACTATAGTTAAGGACATGAATTACCACTTCAGTCTCCTGAAATTTGATTGATTGCCTTCAGGAGGTGGAATGGAATATCCCAGAGATTGTTTTCCTGTATCCAAATAAATATTTTCACTCTGGCTTTTGTGTCCCTCCTAAGAGATTTTATGATTGATGGTGCTTGTAATCAGCACCTTGTCTGGATCCGACAGACTGGATGGACTCGTTTTTTGATGCTGTTTTTAGATATTGCTATGTGCAGTTCAGCTGATTCTTCATTGGCAAATCATTACACTATAGTAGCTGGAATTCCACACCTGGATGGCAGAATGTTCCAGAAATCTTCACGTTAATCACATTGTCATCTTATCTGTTTACTGTGTGAGTAAAGTTATCGAGGTAGAGTATAGGCAGTGAGTAGATCAAACATTATGTTTGCATAAAGAGCTGAAAAGCAATGAATGATTCTGGAATTTGACCAGATTTTGTGTACACGCACTTTATGTGCAGTATGTAGATGATGCAATGATGCAGACAGAAACATTATAATGGAAATCAAATGATGCAGGTATTGTTGCAAAAATCTTTGCTTGTGTTAATCCCGCAACTATATAAAATGTAAATTGAGATCCTGTCACACTCTTAATCTTGGTTAAAGAAGGAAAACAATTGCATATCATTTGTTAAATGAATCACTCTTAAGGGCCTGTCCCACTTAGGCGACTTTTTAGGCAGGAGACTCTGTGCACGCTTCATGATCGCCACATGGTCGCCACATGTTCGCTGGTGGTCTCTGGTGAGTCTCCTTCATGGTCGCGAGGAGTTCCCACATTCTGGGAACCAGTCGCGGCCTCAGTATGGCCGCCGCAAATTTTTCAACATGTTGACAAATTTTCTGCGACCAAAAATTGCTCGCCATGGAGAAAATCGATAATCCTGTAATCGTAGGTGCAGATGTGGTGGGGGCGCCATGTAGTTATAGGTAGTCGAGGTAGTCGTCGGTAGTTTTAGTTAATCGCCTTTGCTGACCGGGCATTTTCATTGGCTCGTTTGGGGGAAAAAAAAACGTAGGCACGAGTTTTCAGAACCGCGGACAACCGACTGGTAATGTTAAATGCCCGCCAAAATTCACAGCTGTGTATCTCTGGCTTATTAAAAGTCCCCCCCCCCCCCCCCCCCCCCCCCCCCCCCCCCCCCCCCCCCCCCCCCCCCCCCCTCCCCCCCCCCCCCCCCTCTTTTAAAGGACTTATTGTACACTGTGCTAGCCATCTTAACCTTCCTGGTCATCGCGGTGTGTGTCTGTATCACCTTGGCTTTGCGCCGTGTGAATTTCAGACGGTGATCCCCCGCTTTCCCTGGCACCCGCCTTTGTGATGTGTGTGTGTTCCACTCTGACAGTCTCCGTTCCAGTTCCCGGTTTTTCAGGCGAGTGCCGCGAACTTGACAGTCGCCGGCAGTCTGCTGAAAAATCGCCTCAAATGGGACAGGCCCTTTAGCATTGTGTTACAGAGTTAATGCTGATTAGGCAATATTTTGTTCTGTGATCTCAGATCCATTAGCAAATGGGTTGACACTCCACTGATGACCCACAAAGGAAGTAGTATGTTTAAAGTCAGGTGAAAAATGATAGCACGTTCATCAAATGGATGGTATAGATCATTACTCTAACGAGTCCATGGCCATTAAAATAAATCAGGAGGGATGTAAGGCAGTCATTCAACAATAATGAACAGCTTGGGTGCAATGGACGAGAGGAAAGCTATAATGGGGAGGAAGGAGTTCCTAAATGTTCTCAAAATAGATGTTGATGTCCTGGTCAGTGGAATAGATTTCCAGAGCAAAGCAACCAGAAGTCTTGCTAGGGCACGGCAAGAAGAGGCCAGCAGGAAGTGGCTCCAGCTTTATCTACAAGGCATGAGAATTCCCAGTCTATAGAACAATGCAGAAAGAAAAATCATGCCCACACAGTTTTAGGGAACCATTTCAGTAAATACATCACTGATTCGTTCATTCTGGCAGTCATTGTTTTTGCATTTGAATTTGCAAAGCAGCATGAGAGAGATTATGTTTCATTACATTACAGGCACATTACATTATTATAATGATGTCCATTTAAAGAGACATTCGCGCATCTAGCTGGGCAGCTTCAGAACTTACTGAAGGCTATTTGAACACTTACCAATGTTCACTGAGTGTGTTTAGACCAAGTAGGAGTACTTACTGATGACATAATCATTCAATGAGTGCTGCAATGGTGACATAATTGACAACACATAATTGATAGCCTTTCTGTGTGAGGCAAAGTAAGATTTGCAGCAATGTTATCTTTGCACTATAGAACATAGAACAGTACAACACAGGAACAAGCCTTTTGGTCCACAATGTCCTTGTCAAACATGATGCCAAGTAAAATTAATCTCCTTTGGCTGCACGCGATCCATATCCTTTCATTCCCTGCATATGAATGTAGGGTCCATAGAATCTCCTCCATGCTATCTGACAATTCTTCTATTTTGCCAAGCAGTGCATCTTCCATCTGAATGCATATCTGAATCAGCCTTATGAACATTGTGTCCTATTTGTGGCCATCACCTGCCCTCTCTGGTTCAGTACAGATGCGTGGACCCATTTGCAACCTATTTGGAATTGAAACATTGCACCAGATTCCCAGTGCAGGGCGCCACTCAACAAGGCATTAGTGTCTGATGAACCTCTCTATGTTACCTCTCCCTAGTCTAATCTCCTTTCACCGCATGGTGTCAGCGTTGAGCATGGCGCTGTGTCGTGTCAGACACAATAATGCACTGAGCTCTTCATCGTCAGCAACACTCTGTCCTCCCCTATTCCCATGCTCCTCCTACCATGGGTATTGATATTCCACAGGTGGGGAAAGGGGGGCATGACCTAACTCCTAACTCACCTTCAGGGCAATACAGAATAAGGTACACCTGTAAATTGTGGGTAAGGTGATGCAGGAGCACAGATACTAATTAAAGTGTCTAGAGTTGATCCTATCACCGTGGGTGTAGCCAGCACAATGAAATGTAAGGCAGCATACCTGGATGATTGAGGATAGCACTTACAATGGAAGGGGTTTGGAGTCCAGTAACCCATCTGCCACCAATCACAGCATAGTCTCCATCAGCATTTCCCAATCAAGTGGGGACCTCCCTCCTGCTTGTGGTAATCGCAGCCTCAGTGAAATAGATAACGGAACATTTTGAGCAACATTCATGTAAAAAAAGGAACAACCGATATTGGTTTATAGCACGAATAAACACAAAATGCTGGAGTAACTCAACTGGGTCAGGCAGCATCTCTAGAAAATTGATAGGTGACGTTTCGGGTTGGAACCCTTCTTCTGATGGATTGTAGGGGAGAGGGGAGAGGAGAGGCAGGACAAGGTATGGCAGAAAATGCTACGCTTCGTCTTGCCTCTCCTCTCCCCCAGCTTCCTTTCCCACGGCATGCTAAAATGGCCGTGCATCTGTAGAAAGAACAGGTCTGAAGCATCTCTCTGAAGAAGGGTCCCGACCCGGAAGGTCTCCTATCATTTTCTCCAGGGATGCTGCTTGATCCATTAAGTTACTCCAACATTTTGTGTCTATCTTTGAGCAATATTTTATTTAATTTTGGTGTTGGATTGTTAGAAGTGGAATGAAGGCGAGGATTGGGAGAGGAGTGAATTGTTATGATCAAGAAGGCACTGTGTAAAAGGAGATGCATTAAATACAATGTTGAAAATAAAACATTTATCAAGCTAAGGGGAAAGTTAATTAAATCAATTTAGTTCATTCTGAGGCACGGGTTCAATAGATTGAAAAATCTACAGTTCCATGAATAGTTTCCAATATAAAACAGTGATCACAAATTACACTGCCAGAATCATGAACAAATCTTCCTTTGAACTGTCTTTCAGAATGATTATATCATACAACATTATTCAAAATTTACAATTATTTATTATTATATGCCTCTATAATTAAGTTGTCCTTAACATCATCCTTTTTTGAAGCTTTTGGGAACGCCTGTTACCTTGTGTATGTGTATGATTTAATTAAAAGTGAATGCATGGAAGAATGAATGAATGAATGCATGACTGAATGAATGAATTAATGTATGAATGATTGATTGATTGAATGAATGAATGAATGAATGAATGATTGATTGATTGAATGAATGATTGATTGAATGAATGAATGAATGAATGATTGAATGATTGAATGATTGAATGAATGAATGAATAATGATTGAATGCATGAATGAATGAATGAATGAATGAATGAATGATTGAATGCATGAATGCTTTATTGTCACATGAGACAAGTCACAGTGAAATTTGTTGCTTGCATACCCAAGGTATGCAAAAGTCGCCACATAAGGGCGTTGACAAAGTTACAATGCATACACGGTATCCACGCCTGGTCCCTCTTAATTCTCCCCATCCATCCACCCCTGCCCACACAGCACCCCCCCCCCCCCCCCCCCCCCACATGGTCCATTGTTCTTCTCCTTCCCTCATGGTGGTCCTTCCATGCTGCATCCTCCATTGTTCTTCCTCCTCCCTCATGGAGATCCCCCCCATGCCGGTACCTCCATTGTTCCTCCCCCCGACATCGACATCCTCACTCCATGTGGTCCGTCCCCATCTACCGGTCGCAGCCCCCATCCACTGCCGCACTGACCTCTCCACTATCGCTGCTGAGTCCTCTCCAGGTCCTCCTGGAGAAGTTCTACTCTAAAGTTACATCAGTGCAGGCTGCAAAACATGGCAAGTACCCGGCAAATGTGTTTGTAAGAGTGTCATACATCTGGCAATTTGCAATTAGTATAAAGCCAAATATAAGCATCTTGTATGGCACATCACTTATATTAAATCTGTTTGCTGAGCAACTATCAGCTCACTCAACGAAGTCGCACTTTCCGTTTCATTTTATTTTTAATTGCTCGTCAAGAGAATATCACAAATATGCTAAGCTCTGCTTTCAAACACAAAGATAATACTTTCAGGATTTGCTCAGCAAATGTTTAGATTTTGCCCCAACCAAGCTCCCATTTTTGAATTACATGATTCCCATTCCCTTTGCAAGTTCCAGCAGTTTTATATAGTTAGTTTATAATTACATAAAATTATTCTATAATTTTTATACAATTATAATAATTATAATAATTTAGTTATTTTAATTTTATCTAATTTCACTTTATGAATATAAATGCAAACCCAGCCTTGCCTCCTGGCATATACTGATGAAATGTGGGCCTTGGCAGTAAGTGGCCTGAAGCCAATATACTGTTGAGCCTGGATACCTCCTGGGTGTGAGTGTCAGCTCAATCGACCTCTACATCACAAAAAGGTAAATGGGGTTATCTGCAGGACATGGACCTTGGTTTCAGTCAGTTGTCATTCGGGCCCATTAAGGTCATGAATTTGGACCAGTTTTACTCTGGATGTCATGAAACAGTATTTGGTGGTGCAATGTTCTAGTTAGGATAAGTGCTATAATTCATTGGTTTAATGATCTTCTGTTCCTAGAATAGCAAACAATGAAAGGACATGTGTTTAGAGCTGTATACACATTATTGTGGTTACACAGGCAATGCTCGGCATGTTATATATTACACCACATTGATTGCTTCATGTTTGTTAAATACTGTTGCACAACTTAGAAATGTCATTCTGCTTTCACTGGGAGAATGCTCCAATCCATCAGCTTTTTGTCACACCTCATTGGTTCTTGGTTGGTAGGCATTATTCACCACTTTGAAAGGGGGTTAAGGAAAGAGCGTTGACGTTGCGGCCCTGTTTCCACCAATCTTTCTACCATCACGCACAAGTAGCACAAGAAGCGACAAGACAGACACCATTGTATGCAGATGCCAAGAAGGGTGTACAGCTCTGGCTGAACAACTTCTAATCTTGTGTGTGAACTCAATAAGATGAAGACCACTTCGAAAGAGCCAAAATATATTTTTCTTATAGAAACTTTTTTTCCACTGGCATCTCAGACTTTCTCATTTCTTTAGGTAGACAAAAATGCTGGAGAAACTCAGCGGGTGCGGCAGCATCTATGGAGCGAAAGAAATAGGCAACGTTTCGGGCCAAAACCATTCTTCAGTTAATTTCTTTAACTTCTGTGAGAAAAAAAACTGCACTGCAGAAATGCATTTTCTTATTATGAGCAGTTCTGCCTCCTGCTTACAGAAGGTCAGATATTTGGTAAAATACATTGTCATTTTGTTATACATATTTATAATTATGATGAGATCCTAATCACCCAGGTTCAGTGAGAGAAATTATTTTTTAATTCAATATGATGTTTTTAAAAAGTCAAGAATATTTTAACTCCAACGCCTCACTTAAGTACAACTGGTTGACTTCTCTGTCAGTTCTGCAGTAAGTTACACAGGATGAATATCCGATCCAATGGGAGTCCCTTGATCGAGGGATAATGGTAATAGTGAAATTGTACCATTTCCATTCAATCTTCTTTTAGACCCATCAGAAATTTGGCAAAAAGAACTTGTCTCTGTAATGCAAAGCATTAACCTTCTCATTGGACACAAAATGCTGGAGGAAGAAGGGTCCCAACACAAAATGTTACCTATCCATTTTCTCCAGAGATGCTGCCTGCCTGACCCACAAGAGACCCAGCACTTTGTGTCTATTTGTAAACCAGCATCTGCAATGCCTTGTGTCTTCACTTTAAGGAGATATGCGGGACAGGATTTTTACACGTAGACTGGTGAGCGACTGTGGTGACCATGGAAGCAGATACGATGGAAGCATTTAAGTGGCTTTTAGAAAGGTACATGAATTCGCAGGGAATGGAGGGATATGGATCACGTTCAGGTAGAGGTTAGCTTAATCTGACAACATTTTGTGGCTATCTTTGGTATAAACCAGCATCTACAGTTCCTTTTTATTACATTTAACCTTTTTGCTATCCTTGTATCTCCCCACTACTAGGAACAAAAACATAATGTTTTCCATGAGAACTATTCTCCATTTCCATGAGAAATTTGTGAGTCGTCTTTAAATACAGGAGAGGTGCCGGAAGACAGAATGGTGGCAAATGTTGTGCCTTTATTCAAGAAGGGCTGGAGGGAAATTACTGAGAACTATAAGCCAGTGAGCTTAACACCAGTAGTTGGAAGGTTACTCGAGGGTATTCTGAGGGATACGATATACAGGAATTTAGATGGGCAAGGGCTGATTAGGGATAGTCAGCGTGGTTTTGTATGTGGGTCGTCATGTTTCACAAATCTGATTGAGTTTTTTGAAGACGTGACCAAAATGATCAATGAGGGTAGAGTTGTAGATGTTGTATATATAGACTTCTGTAAAGCATTCGACAACGTTCCTCATGGTAGGCTGCTCTGGGAGGTTAGATCACATGGGACCCAAAGAGAGAGCTGAATGGATTGAAAATTGGCTTCATGGAAGAAGCAGAGGGTGATCATGGAAGTTTGCTTCTCGGAATGGAGGCTTGTGACTAGTGGTGTGCCTCAGGGTTCAGTGCTGGGCCCGTTACTGTTTGTCATCTACATCAATGATTTGGATGAGAACATACACAGTAAGATTAGCAAGTTTGCAGATGATACAAAAGTGGATGGTTTTGCAGATAGTGAAGGTGGTTGTGAAAAATTGCAGCAGGATCTTGATCAGTTGGCCAAGTGGGTGATAGGATTTAATACAGAAAAATGGGAGGTGTTGCATTTTGTGAAGTCTAACATGGGAAGATTCCACACAGGCTCTGGGTAGTGTTGTAAAGCAAGGTATCTAAGAGTACAGGTGCATAGTTCCCTGAAGATGAAGTCACAGGTAGATCGGGTGGTCAAAAACTGTTTTGGCTCATTGGCCTTCATCAGCCAGAGTATAGAAACATAGAAACATAGAAATTAGGTGCAGGAGTAGGCCATTCGGCCCTTCGAGCCTGCACCGCAATTCAATATGATCATGGCTGATCATCCAACTCAGTATCCCGTACCTGCCTTCTCTCCATACCCCCTGATCCCCTTAGCCACAAGGGCCACATCTAACTCCCTCTTAAATATAGCCAATGAACTGGCCTCAACTACCCTCTGTGGCAGAGAGTTCCAGAGATTCACCACTCTCTGTGTGTCTAGTATAGAGGTTGGGAGGTCATGTTGCAGATGTATAAGATGTTGGTGAGGCCACATTTAGAGTATTGTGTTTAGTTCTGTTATAGGAAAGATGGTGTCAAGCATGTAAGGGTACAGAGAAAATTTACCAGGATGTTGCCAGGACTAGAGAGGACTCTGAGCTATAGGGGAAGTTGGATAGGCTGGGCCTCTATTCCTTTGAGCACTGGAGGATGATCTTACAGAGGTGTATAAGATCATGAGAGGAATAGATCGTGTAGATGCACAGAGTCTCTTGCCCAGAGTAGGTGAATCGAGGACTAGAGGACATACATTTAAGATGAAGGGGAAAAGATTTAATAGGAATCTGAGGGGTAACTTTTTCACACAAATGGTAGTGAGTGTTTGGAACAAGCTGCCAGAGGAGATATTTGAGGCAGGAACTATATCCACATTTAAGAAACAGTTAGACAGGTACATGGATAGGACAGGTTTGGATGGATATGGACCAAATGCTGGCAGGTGGGACTAGTGTAGCTGGGACAGATTGGCCGGTGTGGGTAAGTTGGGCCGAAGGGCCTGTTTCCACACTGTATCACTCTATGACAATGGCTCTATGAGCAAATGGGAAGGGAAACCTTTAATAACTGCTTCCTGTGTTAGTTACTGGTGGATTTCCGTTCTGCAGCAGGCGGAGCAGTTACTCTCCTGCTACAGATTGAAAAAGGGCCTTGACTCAAAACATCACCCATCTTCCCTTCCCGTCCCCATCCCTGAAAATCAGTCTGTATAAGGGTCTCGACCTAAAATGTCACCTAGCCTTGTTCCCGTGTTCTCCAGGGAAGTTGCCTGACCTGCTACGTTATTCCAGCTGGTACATAAAAATGCTGGAGAAACTCAACGGGTGCAGCAGCATCTATGGAGCGAAGGAAATAGGCAACGTTTTGGGCCAAAACCAATCTTCAGACCTTTTTTTTCCTTCGCTCCATAGATGCTGCTGCACCCGCTGAGTTTCTCCAGCATTTTTGTGTACCTTCGATTTTCCAGCATCTGCAGTTCCTTCTTAAATAAGTTATTCCAGCAGTTTGTGTCCTTTTGTTTGTTAAGTAGTATCTGCAGTTCTTTGTTTCTGGAGCATTTATCCTGCCATCCCACAGCCAGATGCAACACCAAAGTCTTCATCAAAAAACCTTGGGTAAACTTAGGCCCCACATCCTGCCACGCACAACTTCAAGCTTAGATGAAGACCAAAGTCTTAATAGTCACTTCTTGACCAAGGACTTTAACCCTTGTTGTCTTATGGAGTTAGACAGCATGGAAACAGGTCTTTGGAAATGGGCCATTTGTAGGTAAATAGCTGACATGGATTTTGGATCATAAGGCCTCATGTCCATGAAGCTATGCTTCTACGATTGTAAGCTTCTAATGACACCCTATATTTCTTTTCTTCATGATCTTATACACCTCTGTAAGATCGCCCCTCGTCCTTCTGTGCTCCAAAGAATAAAGTCTGAGCCTGCCCAACCTCTCCTTATATAGCCCTTGAATCCTTGTATATCTTCTCTGCACGCTTCCCAGGTTAGCAACATCCTTCCTATTGCAGGGTGACCAAAACTGAACACAATACTCCAAATGTGGCCTGACCAACAACTGTAGCATAATATCCCAACTGCTATGCTCAATACCCTGACTGATGAAGGCTAACAAACAGAAAGCCTTCTTGACCACACTATCTGCCTATGATGCCACGTTCAGGGAACTATGTCCCTGTACTGCTATATCCCTCTGCTCTATAACACTCCTCAGCGCCCAGCCATACACTATGAAGGCCTTGCCCTAGTTTGTGTATCGAAAATGCAACACCTCGCACCACCTGCATTAAAGACCTCAACCATTTACCATCAAAACAATTCATTAAGAACAACTTCATACCTGCTGTTATCAGACTTAACTGGACCTCTCTAAAATGAAGGATGTATACCGATCTCCCAATCTACCTCTGTGGCTGTAACATTATATTTTGCATTCTGTTTATTTTCCCTTTTTGCACTGCCTATTGTACTCAGGTTGGATTGGACTCATGTATAGCATAGCATGCTTTTCCTGTATAACAAGCAAAACAAAGTTTTACACTGTGTCTCAGTACACATAACAATCATAAACTAAAATCAAAGTGATCGACACATTGTAAACATTTTCAAAAAGTAAAAGCATGTGGATCTTCTAACGGGTGGAAATATACGCTTTCACAAAAATAAATTAGCATTTAAAATGACTTCAATGAATCACAGAATTCCTGGCAATTAGACACCATGGTAACAGGAATCAGTATCAACATTCAAAGTAAACAGACGAGGTTAAATAATAAACTCATACTGTAGCCTGAATTATCAAATAAAATTTCTTACAGATCCAGGTGCATCCCATAGACTTTACACGTGATCCTTAATAAATATTGACCAGAGCAGTTTGGAATAAGGGGCGTTGGTGAATTCTCAATCAAATCCTCAAATCTATAATTATATTTCTGTTGACATGTAGGTACTTTATTAATACTGCAGTTCCTACTTTGAATATAAATGAAAACAGGTGTATTGGTGTTGTAAAATTCACCACATATAAAGCTGCATTGTGAAATTTTAATAGCACTTTCCCCTTCTTGACTTTTTCTATTGCTTTTAACTTCCTGAATATCTCATTGCTATAAATCTGGACAGGTTCGGGAATACATGCATTTAATTTAATGAAAACAATTTATATGCTCTAATCAATATTTTGTTTTAGTAAACATCAGTAGATCTATATTTTGTGTCATAAAGTACTTTCATAAACTACACCTTAAATTAATTATTCTATATTTTAAATCACGCCATTATTTCTAGATCGACCTAGTTTGTCGCCTTTTAATGTGTGCCTACTCAAGATGACACCAATTATGCATCTTTATATTTAGAAGAAGAATCAGCTGGAACAGTAATTCCTTTGTACATATTTTGAGGTTTTTCCGTTGTACCCATTTGTAGGACTTTTTGCGTAGGTTTAGATTTTAGGTTAATTATTGTTACATCCACGAAAGTATAGTAAAAGTGTTGTTATGCATGTTATTTAAACAAATCAGATATACCATATATAAATGCAATCAAGTTGAACTCAAATACAATAGATAGAGCAAAGAGAAAGATACCGAATGCAGAATATTCACAGCGTTGTAGTGCTTTGTATTGCATCAGTTCCATAGACAAATCCAATGTCCACAATGGGGTACAGGTGGATGGGGCATTACCCAAGCTTATGGAATGACCATCCAGAAGCCTGATAACTGAGTGGAAACGGTTTCTGTGACTGATGGTGCATGCATTTCAAGCTTGCAGTAAAACAGTAGAATATCAGTTTTCTTAACATTAGTAGGTTACACCATGCTATAATTTGTGCTTCATACCTCATTCTTTACACACATTAATCATAATTAATGGACATTTCGCACTATTTTTAAATATTTTCCTGAATACATTGATAAACTTTCAAATAAAACATTTTCGCAGTCTTGTGGTGTTACTTGGTTTTCTGAGAACTTTATATGTTTGGAACTGGATTCATGAACCTTTTATTCTCAGTGGGAAGCATTCTTATTGATAAGAATGTGCACAGGTGCAGAACAACCTGGACAAGTAAAATATATGCACATGTCATGACAAGAATGTGCAGGGATATTGGATGCAATCCAACCAGCATTGTTGCATAGAAGCTGGGAACACTGATGAAGGAGCCCTTTTGGAAAACCCAGCTGAATATTGTTACAGAGCAGGAGTTAATTTAAGAAAAGAGTGCGCCAAGATTGGGTCACCCACTCTGTGATTACGGACAGTTTTGGGCCAAATTCCAAATGCCAGCTGCAAGGAAGGTTAATGTCACTCAAACCTCTCTGAATTATCTGCAACTATCAGACAAAATCTATAAGGACAAAGGCCATGCGTCTAACCCTGACATCTGTGGCCATGAAGTCGTTTGAGCGCATTATTCTCGCTCACCTCAAAATCAACACTTCCTCCAACATGGACCCATATCAATTCGCATATAGAGCCAACAGGTCAGTAGAAGACACAGTCAACTTGGCCATCCATCACACTCTGCAACACCTGGAAACCGCCAACACGTACGCCCGCATCCTGTTCATGGACTTCAGTTCGGCATTCAACTCCATCAACCTAGTCAAACTCTTCCATAAATTAACGGACATGAACATTGACCCCTGCATCTGTCACTGGATCTATAGCTTCCTTTGGAGCAGACAACAAAGGGTGAAGGTACATAACACCATATCTCACCCTCTGTACCTCAGTACAGGAGCCCCTCAGGGCTGCGTCTTGTCACCCTGGTTATTCTCACTCTACACAAATCAACTCACATCCCAGTATAGTTCAGTTAAAATGTATAAATACGCAGATGACACAACCATCATAGGTCTCATCTCTAACAACAACGAAACAGAATACCGCACTCAAACACACAAAGCAGTCACTTGGTGCACAGATAATAACCTCCTACTCAACACATCAAAAACACACAAACTTATCATTGATCTCAGACGTAAGGCACAACCCAAGACCCCCCTACTCATCTCAGGCGAACCCATATCCACCACTGACTCATTCAAATTTCTTGGCACTCACATAAGCAATAACCTCAAATGGAAAATCAATTCAGATCACACTTATAAAAAAGCCAACCAAAGACTTTTCTTTCTCCGCCAGCTCAAGAAGTTCAGAGTGAGGAAACATCTCCTAATCCATTTTACACAGCCATCATCCAAAGCATGCTCACTTCATCAATAACAGTCTGGTACAGCAGTTTAGACACTCACTCCCGTAATAAACTACAGCGCATAGTCAACAAACCATCCAAAATCATCAGCACTCCCCTCCCAATAGAATCACTCAATCTCAAACGGTCCGTGTCAAGGGTGAAGAAAATCATTTCTGATCCCTCCCACCCAGCTCACCACATCTTCCACCTGCTGCCGTCAGGAAGGCGCTACAGCTCACTGCCCGCCAAAACATCACGATTTAAAAACAGTTTCTATCCACATGCAATTCGAATTCTGAACACTCTATGACAACATCACATAGCCACCTCGTGCATGTACTTTATACTGTATGTTGTTGTGTTTTATGTTATGTTTGACGGGAATCAGCTTATTGTGTAACATCCTGTACTGAACCTGAATTCCACCAGCTTGATTGTGTGGTCATTAAATAATCTGAATCTGAATCTGAATTTAGATCAATTTGTCTCGTTTAGTATAACCGTAAACAGGGCACTTTGATCTCCTTAGGAAGCTGCATTATAATTGCTGGGCAATGAACACACCAACTGCGCTGATTCTGTTTGGGCTGGAATATCTGACTGGGAGAGGATTGCAAGTAATTGTATCATTTCCTTTGTAATAATAAACAATGCCAAAATGTATCATGAAGAGAACAACTTTTAGTTGAGTGAAATATGTGATTATTTAAATTTGGAGGTGAACATTTTATAGAATACTAGACCAATGGGTCCTGTTCCCACAACACACGGTTGCGGGGCCGGGGGAGGGGGGGTGGTGGTGACCTTCGGTGTCACACACACAACCACCCCCCACACACACACACTAACACCCCACCCCCCCCCCCTTGACATTATATTAATATTATTTATTTGCTCCTTTTACCCCATTCCCTGCCCTATCCACTCACGCATAACCCCCAACTGTGCAGGCATGGCTATAGAGGGGGGGGGGGGGGGGGGGGGGGGAGAGGGAGGGGGGGGTAGAGAGGGAGGAGGGTAGAGATTGAGGGGGTGGGCGGCATCACAGGGGAGGAGTGCTTCCCGAACACAATACTCCACTACTCACCCATAGGTCCCAATATTCACCAAACCCTAGAGAGGGAGGGGGCAGAGAGGGAGGGGCTGGGTATAGGGGGGGGGGGTTCAGATTGGGAAGAAGGGGCAGAGAGGGAGGCCCCACCTCTCTCTCCTCTCCCCCTCTCCTATTCCCTCTACCCCCCTCTCCTCTCCCCCCTCCTCCCCTTCTCCATCCATCCCCCCCCCCCCCCCCCCCCCCCTCTCCACCCCCTGAGAAGGTACAACAAAGCAAACGGAGATAAAATGCAGTCGGAGACACTCAGACTGGTCGGAGAACTGGGAAGGGGGAGTTAAAGTGTTGAGTAGCCGGCAGATCAGATAGGTTCAGGCCAGACTGAGTAGAGGTGTCCAGCGAAATGATCACCAAGCCTGCGCTTGGTCACGCCGATATATAGGAGTCCACACCTGGAATAGCGGATACAGTAGATGAGGTTGGAGTGAACTTCTGCCTCACCTGAAAAGATTGTCGGAGTCCTTGGATGGAGTCAAGGAGGGAGGTGTAGGGACAGGTGTTGCATCTTCTGCGGTTTCAGGGGTAAGTACCTGGAGGGGAAGGTTTGGGTGGGAAGGGACAATTTGACCAGGGAGTTGCGGAGGGAATGGCTACCAGAGAGTTGCAGAGAGAATGGTTGCCAGGGAGTATAAATTGCTTCTTGGCCGCCCGCAAGCACATTGCCCAGACGGGCAGCCATTCTGGAGCAGTCATTGAGCAGCCATGTTCTGGCTTCGGGCAAATCCACTAACACTGTCTTTGTCAGGCTTGAAGATCAGTTCCATCTTTTCAAACTGTTGAAAACATTTTGACCGAGTTCTGCAGTACTTGAGCCTTCATTATTTCTATGCCAGTAATTACTTGGATATCAAAGCCAAGGGTACATTTACCAGTTTGGCTGTTAAGACTTAAGATGAGAGAACAGTTGAACCAATAAATGCCACAGGAGATTTAAAGAAGGATTAAGGTTAGGTGAACAATTGTACAGATTGTTGTCCAAATACTCTCTGAAACAGTATCGGCACAAATACAGCATTGAACAATAAGAAAAAAAACATTGTAATTAGACGGTGAATGGGAGTGAGCTGGCAGAGGGAGTTTGGGAAAAAAAACTGTCAATGATGGCAGGCAGATTACTTTCAATGTCTGTACATTTTAGTTAAAAGTACCAATAAAAACTAAAAAAAATAGAATACTGGGTTTAGTGTCAGAACATGAAATGAAGACTGCAAAACATTATCCAAGATCTTTACAAGATAGGGAATAAGGCAGTCGTAGTGTTATGTTCGATTCTGGGGTAATGTTAACAATCAGATGCTGCAGGAAAGATCAGTGACCACTGCCTCAACAATGATGTCTTTCATTTGGAATTAGATGAATTGGGTGAAAGATCCTGCAGACTTTGCCAATAGGGTGGGCGGCGCCACTCGCGTAGCAGCGGCCTCTGCAGTCCGTCTGTCTTTTTTTTATTTTCTTGTCTCGTTTGAATGCAGTTTATAGTGTTTTTTAACTGGTTATGTGTGGGGGGGGCGGGGGGTGGGGAAACTTTTAAAATCTTTTCCCTGTACAAGGACCCGACCTTTTCTCTGTCGGGTCTCCGTTGTCGTTGGCGCCGAGCACCGTGGAGCGGCCTCCAACCGGAACGACCTGGGGCTCCAGTCGCGGAGCCTGCGGACTTATCATCATGGAGCTGGCCGGGTTCGGAGCGGGAGGAGCTGTGGTGGCGAGCTGCTGCGGCCCGACCCCGGAGGTTCGGAGGCTCCAGCCGCCGGCCCGGTGGACGGTGATACCGGGAGCTCGCGGGTCCCTGGTGGGAGACCGCTTTTCGGGGCTTCCGCAACGGCGACTTCTCCCGCCCAAGTTGCGGAGTTGAAGATGACCTGGAACGGGGCCTTACATCGCCCAGCGCGGCTTTAAATGGCCGCCGGACTTGCTAGCGCCCACCGGGGGCTCCAACATCGGGACCCGGAGTGTGGCCTTGCATCGCCCGGCGCAGCTTTCAATGGCCACGGGACTTATTTACCATCGCCCGCCGGGGGCTTTGACTTTGACATCGGGAGGAGAACGGGGAGTGTTGGGGAGAGATAAGCGAATGGTATCTTGGCTTTCATAGCAAGAGGATTTGAGTATAGGAGCAGGGAGGTTCTACTGCAGTTGTACAGGGTCTTGGTGAGACCACACCTGGAGTATTGCGTGCAGTTTTGGTCTCCAAATCTGAGGAAGGACATTATTGCCATAGAGGGAGTGCAGAGAAGGTTCACCAGACTGATTCCTGGGATGTCAGGACTGTCTTATGAAGAAAGACTGGATAGACTTGGTTTATACTCTCTAGAATTTAGGAGATTGAGAGGGGATCTTATAGAAACTTACAAAATTCTTAAGAGGTTGGACAGGCTAGATGCAGGAAGATTGTTCCCGATGTTGGGGAAGTCCAGGACAAGGGGTCACAGCTTAAGGATAAGGGGGAAATCCTTTAAAACCGAGATGAGGAGAACTTTTTTCACACAGAGAGTGGTGAATCTCTGGAACTCTCTGCCACAGAGGGTAGTTGAGGCCAGTTCATTGGCTATATTTAAGAGGGAGTTAGATGTGGCCCTTGTGGCCAAGGGGATCAGAGGGTATGGAGAAAAGGCAGGTACGGGATACTGAGTTGGATGATCAGCCATGATCATATTGAATGGCGGTGCAGGCTCGAAGGGCTGAATGGCCTACTCCTGCACCTAATTTCTATGTTTCTATAAGACCTTGCCTCCCATCACAGTGAGGAGGAGATTCGCTGTGATGGATGTTTGTGTAAATTGTGTTGTGTCTTGGTTCTTCTTCTTGTTTGTATGACTGCAGAAACCAAATTTCATTTGAACCTCAATGAGGTTCAAATGACAACAAATTGTATTGTATTGTGTTGTATTGTAGGAGAAGGCCAGTTTATAATGAAGGTTGTACAAAGTTGAGAATTGTCATCTTGGACTATTTATATTATGACATTCTATAAATTGCTCAATTTGCAGAAAGCAATGGATACAAGGAAATAACAGAAATATGGTATAGAGAGAAGATCACCCATGATGTACTGAAAGGTGTGCAGGTTCAAATGACTGCCAGCGTACTCCCGCTTTTCCTTCTGATGTTTTTATGTTCAGTTTGTAATTGCAGGCCTTCATTTGATCATGATTCGCTGGTCTTAGATTTCCATGCAAACTTCGCTTATTGAAGATTTTGATTTCAAAGACATTAATGGTGCAGAAACAGCAGAGATTCAATACTGCATAAGCAATCAGCATTATTACAATGGCTAGATGTTATGATCTCATTGATTTCTGAAGAGGACACAGTCAATATATTGGCACCAAATGTTTGTCCAAAGCCAGAATCATGATGAAAGCCCAGTACCAAATGTCCGCCCCTCGACAGACCCGTTGAAATAAGAGCTACATTTGCGAGTGAGTAGCTGAGAGGAGGAGCAAGCTAAGATCATTGTGATTTTGCGGCTTGCCAATCCAGTAATGTTTTTAACTGAGCCCATGTTTAACTTTCATATCTACACCAGATTGTCTAGTAATACAAGATCTACAAGTATAATGGTTTTCAGTGAGCAGACTCCATGCATTTTTGCTCTACTATATTTCTGCTCGGGCATTATCAACAGAATGGTATGTTCTACAATTAACAATTTACAACGTGAATGGTTAGAAACAAAGGAAACATTTTGTGGAAACCCACAATGTGCAGACTTTTTCTGTTCTCTCTCTCCCAACTCACTGAACCTCATCCAAGTCAGAACATAGTGTTCTTGCTCCTTTCCTTTGCACATTAGTACTTGCTGATTTTTTTTTAAGTTTCCGTAATGGGCAGATACTATTGACATGCACTAAACATAACCTATACTTAATCTAGCAACATCTGTAAGGAAGACTATTAGGCAGTCAGGAAATATTTTACAGAGGCTTTCATTCACATTTCTGATAACAATTTATAGGCATCCTACCTTAGCAGGTTTTAGCTTTAGATAATCACTGTGTTTACTAGTGGAGTAGGATTCCAGGTTATTCTTGCAGGTTGGCATTTTAATTGTTATGTGGCTTTCTATGCAGAGAGTATAGATTAAGGGCTTTAAGATAGGAAGAATAGAGAATTGTTGTTTTAAACTTGCCATAGTAAATATATTGAAATGGAATTAGATTAAAAACAAATCCAGAAGAATTAAAATTTCAAAATCCAAACAGAATATGAAAAAGACCTTCCCAGGTAACTTAAAAAGCATGATCTTACACTCATTGGAACATTGTCATACTCTTATCATTTCTATAGAAGTAGAACAGACAAGAGCACTGGATACAGTGAAAACGACAGGTCCACCTCAGTTGCAAAACTGAAGACTCGGGCTTCTAGAACAACCTAGCTGCCTTTAAATCTAGCTGTTCCAGTACAGCTGCAAAAATAGCATCTATGTTCCAGAATAGAAAATTACACAGGTCTGTTCTGTTCACATAGATTCAAAGCATTGATTTATCCCTCCTCAATCTGTTCTCAGTCACCAGAAAAAATGATGGAAGCTGATGTTCAGTGCTATCAAGTAGCACTTTCTCATCATTAGTAGAGCATGTCGTCTGGTTGCATCATGGCCTGGTTCGGCAACTTGAATACCAGGAACAAAGAAGTCTGTAAAAAGTGATGAAGACTGCCTCATCCATGACAGGAACTAAACTCCCCACCATCAAATGGATTTGAGTCTCTGCCTCAAAAAGGCAGCCAGCAATTTTAAGAGACCCAAGCCATCCTGGACACATGCTCATTTCACACCTGTCACCGGGAAGATGATATAAGAGCCTGAAAGGTGCAAGTTCAGAAACAACTTCTTTCCTACAGCAATCAGGCTATTAACCGCTACAACCTCCAAATATGCTCTGAACTACATAGACTTTGGGGCATTGGTTTTGTCTTTGTGCACTATTATTGTTTGTTTGTTTGTTAACTTTTTTTGTATATATTTTTTGTATATATTTTTTGTTATTTATTCATTTATATTGTTTACAGAGTGCTATGTTTACAAATCCTGTTATGCTGCTGCAAGTAATAATTCCATTGTTCTGTCTGGGACATATATGGCAATAGAACACTCTTGGCTCTTGACCTATTCACTATTGGCAGTTTTGGTTTCATCAGGAGCACTGGGCCACATCACAGCCTAGTCTAAACATTAGCCAAAGAGCTGAAGTCCAGAAATGTAGTGACATTTATATCAAGGCAACTTTTGACTGAGTGTGCTATCAGGGCACCCTAGTAAAATTGAAGTCATTGGTTGAAGTCATACCTTGCACAAAGGGAGTTGATTGTTGTCATCAGTAGTCAATCATCCATGCTACAGGACATTACTGCAAGAATTCCTCATGCTAGTGCCTTCAGTCCAACTGTTTTCAGCTTCTTCATCAAAGAACCTCCTTCTGTCTTATCATCCAATATATGGATGTTTGCTGACCATGGCACAATGTTCAATTACTTGCACAACTCCGTAGCAAATGAAACAGCCCACGTCTGGATGCAGCAAGAACTACATATATTGCTCAGGCATGGACTGATGAATGGTAACATCCACATTGCAATGTGAAAGGCAATTACCATCTCGACACTGAAAGATTGTAACAACCTATCCTATCATGACTTTCAACGACTTAACCATTTCAAAAATGCAACCTGGATTAGAAGGTTGCAGCTACATGGAGAGATTAGATAGACTTGGATTGTTTTCTCAGGACCACTTAACTCTGGACTATATAAGTGCATGGTCTAAACAAAACTAGGATAACATAGAACTAGTGTACGGATGATCATTGGATGGCATGTAATTGGTGGACCGAAGAGCCTGTTTTCACACTCTATCTCTAAACTAAACTAAACTAAGATTAAGTGTTCAGATTGTAAAATACAAAATCCTGCATTTTGTAGCCCAATATTCCAATGCAAGTTGCAAAAGCCATACATTATAGTCTTACAGCACAGGAATGGGCCCTTTTGCCAACCATGTCCATACTGACCTTTTTGCCCATCTACCCTAATACTATCTGTCCACTTTACGACTGTAGACTTCTATATCCTAAGGCCCTGTCCCACTTACGTGTCCTTGGCACTTTAATTACGCGACCTTGTGGTCGCGTTAAGTCGCGACGGTCCCGCGAAGGTCGCGTGCGATTTCATGCGCCCGCACAGCCGTCTGGAGCGCATGACGTCATTTGAAGATGAGTTACTTCCCTCACTACCCTCTGCAGAGCCTTCCTGTCTGAGCAGTTGCAGTTGGAGTACCACGTGTTTATGCAGTACGTGTTTATGCAGTACATACTGTGTGAATGTGGATATATTCTACAGGTTAAAGTAGGGTTCTGACCAAAAACATCACATTCCTTTTCTCCAGAGTTGCTGCCTGACCTGCTGAGATATTCCAGCATTTAGTGTTTCTTACATACCCCTTTCAGTCATTCCTTTGCCTCCTTCACTAAAGAGAAAATAGGCTCAGCCTATCCAATCTCTCTCCAAAAGTAAGGTTGTCCAATCCACACCACATCCCTCTGCATTCTCATCAGCCAAACCATATAATTCTTACAGTATGGAAACCAGCTCTCAGTGGCTTAACCAGTGTTTTGTAAAGTTGTAACGTAATGTCCCAATTCTCACAATCAATGACCCAACCAATAAAGACAAGCAGTCCACATGTCTTCTTCACTACCGATCTGTGTTTGCTCTGGAATCTGATTTTACCATCTGAACAATTACCAAGAACATTATTTACAAAGCTGAAACAAGAATATGGCAACCAGCAACAGCACACAGACCACAGTAGATGAATGGACAGGGAAGCCAATCTTTGCTGGTGATGGTTAAGGATGTAAAATGGCCAGGACATTCATATCATCTTTGATGTTCGGTCAGTCAGTATGCCAGATTCACAATATGCCAATGTTTGGCAATGATAAACAAGATATGTTTATCATTGCAAGGTGTCATTGGTACATTTTGACAGATAGATCAAGCTAAATGGTTTAGTAAGTACAAGAAGAAAACATCTGAATGTATATTTATATCGCTTTGAAATTGCCAGCAAAGGTAAAGAACACATGAAATCTTTGTTTTCATAAACTGAGACAACATGCAAATGCAATGGGTTATGTTAAATCTTTACACAACACTGGTTAGGTCACAACTAGAATATTACCTACAACTCTGTTAACCATCTTTGAGGGTGAGGGAGGTGAATACCCAAGAGAGCGTAAACTAGAACGATAATAGAGTGCAGATGCTGTGTTTGTTCTTTTGGTGTAACATAGGTTGAGATGAGATTTGTTACATGGTTACATGTAAAAATCTTTACACAACACTGGTTACATAAAGTTCCCGATGTGGCCTCCTGTATTTCGGCGAGACCAAGTGTAGACTGGGTGACCATTTCACCAATCACCATCTGCCAAGGCTAGCTCCCGGTTGCTGACCATTTTAACTCCCCTTCCCATTCACTGACATTTCTGTCCTGGACTCCCATGGACAGAGTGTGACCACACAAACTGGAGGAACAAGACTTCATATTTCACTTGGGCAGGTTAAAAGACACAGGTTTGATCTTTGTTTTCTACACATTTTTTTTGGGAACCAACCAACCTACAAACAACTCCCCTCCCCCCCCCCCCCCCCCCTCCCCCTCCCCCTCCCCCTCCTTTCATCCCCTCTTCCCTGAGCCCCACCTGGGTTCACACCCATCTATCCTTTCTCTTCTCTTCCCCTTCGCACCCATTTCTCCCCTTCCACCTGTTGCTTCACGATTCGCACATCTTCTATCCTAGTCTGTATCGTTATCCTTATCCTTGTATCCTTATCTTACACTTTTGCCTCATCATCCCTGGCCTTTGAACAACCATCTGTGTCCACCTGTCACTTGCCAGGCTTTGTCCTGTCCTGCCCCCATTTCTCTGCCTGCTTTCTCCTCCACAACTCCAATCAGTCTGAAGAAGGGTCCTGACCCGAAACATCACCTATTCATGTTCTCCAGAGATGCTGCCTAACCCGGTGAGTTACTCCAGCACTTTGTGTCTATTTCTTACAATCAGTGCAGGCTTCTTATAATCTTACCATCTACCTGAATATGCTGAATGCAACAGACTCTGAACACCAGCCAAAGAAGTTACGACGTCAAGCAGCACACAAGCTAAATCTGCCAAAACTTTAACATACCTATTTGAATGAATGAATGTATGATTGAATGAACGAATGCATGATGAATGAATGAATGAATGAATGGATGAATGAATGAATGCATGATTGAATGAATGAACAAGTGCTGTTAGCTGTGGGAATGATTGAACTTGTTGCATCCAAATCTTGGCCTAAAATGGCAACTGCACATTTTTCTCTACAGATACTTGCTAATCTGTTGAGTTCATCCTTCCATTGCTCCAGGTTGGCTCAGCTGCAATCTCGTGTGCCTCAGTTTAAGTCCTTCTTGAATACTATCATGTCAGCAGCTTATTCAAATGTTGAGGATTTTTTTAGATACAGCGTGGAAACCGGCCTTTTGGCCCACCAAGTTCATGCTAACCAGCGATCCCCGCACATTAACACTATCTTACACACACTACATTTACATTTATACCAAGCCAATTAACCTACAAACCTATACACCTTTAGTGTGGGTGGAAACCGAAGATACCACCATGCCTTTTGGCTAAGATCAAGTGTAGTATCTGTTCTTATCAGTTTAATATCTGATATGTCCCTTATCTAGGGACCATATATTAAATTGTTTTTTGGAACAGGGATATGGAATAGAGGCATTATTTGTTTTAAAGTTGGCAGTGAAAATCTAATTACACAATTCATTGGGTCAGCAGCTTCGAAATATGAACAATGTTAGCAATGGTGTTATTATCTGGAAAATGTATTATTGTCATATATGTTTCAAATGTGCAAGGTCAGAAATTCATCGATGCAATGTTCAAAGGCAGAATCATGGAATTTTCCACTTGTTTTTGTGTGTCGTATAGTTATTGCGATCATCTCTTCACTTTTGGGTGAGATCTTTTGTGTTCGCTGGTATGTTTTTTCAGGTGCCAAAACCACCCAAACAATATCAACAGTGAGGTAATGTTTAAAATATGTCACTGCCAAGGTTTTCAGCTGCATTAGTTGTTCACTTGCAGACAAACTGGTTTTTATTAGTTAGAGACTCAATAGCAATGTTATTCCAAGGGCCAAGCATACGAACAGTCGGATTGCTGGTCTCCTCTCTCCACACTCATGGCTTACTCTGTACTTTACTCACGTGGAAAACTGAACCTCCCTTGTAAAGTCAAGCACATTGATGTCTCCTAAAAGTGACAGATATTGCCCTGCTTCTTGATTGGTGATCTGCAGCCAAATTTGCAGCTGATTAAAAAGAAGAGGGAATGCAAATAGTGATGGAGATGCAAAGCCTGCAAAGGGATATGGATGTGGATAGTTAAACAAACTGGAAACAAAGTGGCTGATGGAATATATAGGTAAATGGAAAGTTATCCACTTTGATAGAGCACAAAGGCATAGTTACACTACAGACTGGTACTTCAAAGAGGGATCTGTGTATTCTCCATGAAGAAAAGAAAGTTAGCATGTAGGTATGGCGTGAAGGCAACTTGAATGTTGGTTTTCCTTTCGAAGTTTAACAACCAATCTTGCTGGAATGATATAGAGTAACACTACACCTAGAACACAATGTACAGTTTTATTCTTACTGCTTTGTATTGGCAGCAGCTCAGATAATATTCACCAGTTTGAATCTTCAGATTAAGAATTTGACTGAAGAAGGGTCTCAACCTGAAACGTCACCCATTCCTTCCCTCCAGAGATGCTGCCGGTCCCGCTGAGTTACTCCAGCAATTGTGTCTATGTAAGAATTTGCCGTATGCAGCTGCTAAGACTTTAAGGACCTGCAAATGAGATCTCTTTAAATGTTGACGGTCTTTAAAAATTCATGGATACTGGAAGTCGCTGGAAAATATCAGCATTTATTGTCCATCCATATTTTGAAGGCAGTTAAAACCATCATGAATTCAAACAGAGCTTTTCAGTAATAATTGCTTTTTCTGAAGGTGTGGATTAATATAGTGGAGTCCAATAACATTGCCTTGCGGTTGTTTTGGGAGGATTGCAACATTTTGGAGATATTTTAATTCTGAGAGTTGGCACACAGAGATCTCTAGGTTATGTTCTTATTTAAATTGCAACCACATTGGGCCAAAGGAAATAGGTGTTCAAAAGAATAACAAAGGAAAACAAGAAACCTCTCTTAAAACCACAAACCACTTCTACATTAAATTGTTCAGCTAGAAACCTCATGAATCTTTAGATAACATACGTTTACTGTGAACTGAAAGAGGACAAACTGATCTGAAGTTTATACTACAGGAATGAGGGACCAGTTTGATTTTTCCTCTTGGCATAAATCCTTTAAGAACCAACCTCAGTACACTACTTGTTTTTTTTTTTAAAGTTTCAACATTACTTTCAGAAAGCAATCTTTAAACAGCAAGTGAAAGTCTCTCATTGCAAAAGCAAAACATTTTAAATGTTATCATCTATTAGGTAGTCTTATCAAAGCATCTTCAAATGAGTGATTGTTTTCAATGGAAAAAAACACTGACCAAATGCTACCCTAGAATACCAAAACGGTTAAAAGTTTGAATTTTTAATTGTTGCAGAAAATCAGAGAGATGAAAAAAGCATTTAAGTAAACCGGAACCCAAGATAAAATGAAACAAGGCAATGTTAATGGACTGTTATTCAAACATAAATTTAGTAACACTTGAATATTTACATTACAGGTTTAGTTTCCTCCTCATGATAAGCTATGAATATCACAATTCCCTGGGAAGTCCAATGCAAAGTGAGGAAGGCTTGATTATTTACAGTGAAATGTCTATTCTAGAACTTTTTTTGGTCAAATTATTAACTACAACTCTTCCCCTCCTCATAGTTTATTAAGGCCGCAGAAGTCAGTAAAATGGAGGCTATCTTCTCCATTGAGCCCCTTATGCCACACTCCAGTTATATTTATATTATCATCATCTGCAATTCCTTCTTATCAATGTGGTGCTAATTAACTGTCAAACTACAACAAGGTTTTGGTCCTAACTGGTGATTTTGGGAAAAAGTTTGGCTTGAGCACTGGGTCATGTTACACAGTAACTTGATATTACAGTGACATCTGCTGGAGGTAAAAAGATGAAGCAACAGAGTTTGTTTTGAATACCAACACAGGGTGCCCCTGCTTTACGCAGTTTGAGCTACTGAAATTCGCCCTTGTATAATTCACAAATCACTACCCAAAACTTAAGATATGGAATAATATTTGCCCTCACAGGATTTGTGTGATGAAAGTAAATAAATCAACACAAAGTGTATTTTTGTCAACTTGTGTTTCTTGACACATGCGCAGATGATGTTCGTATTATGGAAAATCACAATACAGACTGAATCCAATCCCCCATAATACGGGATCGCTTATATAGCAACTAGCACTGAAAACAACAATTTCTGCACGCTAATTAGCACCACTTAATACATGTGGTAATGGGCACTCAATTCATGAGTTCAATTATCGTACAAATCCAGATTAAAAAGGTTTGATTTTCCTCATGTGGACAGCAATAAATCAAGGATATTACCAGTAACCTCTCAATTCCCTTAATATCACCACCCGCTCTAGAATGTTGATTGACAGGAACATCCTGCTGAGTTCTTCCAGCAGTATATCTTTTCACTACTGATAGAATTGATTCTTGGTTTTAACAAATCATTTCTATTGAAGACGGAAAAAAGTGGGTTGTTGAAGCCACTGAAAATCTGCAGCCAGAGTATTTTCAGCAGTAATCTGGGTAGTTTAGAAGTGCCCAAGCAACAGCCAGTAGATTTCAAAGATGCTTAGACGTATCTACAGTCTAAATAAGTGTCCCGATCTGAAACGCCACCTATTCATTTTCTCCATGGATGTTGGCTGACCTGCTGAGCTACTCCAGCACATTATGTTATTTTTTGTATACTGGCATCTGCAATTTCTTGTTTCTACAGAAATAAAGTTGGTTGAATCTAGGGCTGGAGAACACCAATCCAAGGATTCTAGTATTAAGTCTGGGATGCAGCCTCCATCAGCTTGGGATGCACAATTATAGGGAATGGAGTGATATAGATTATATGCAGGGAGTTGAGAGTTGGTCTTGGAATTATGTTTGGCACAGACATTGTGGACCAAAGGGACTGTTCCTGTGCTGTGCTATGTTCCATGCAACAAATGACATGGCCACCTCAGGCTGCAATTCCTTGGGAACATCTTACTGTGGAGTTGAAGGCCTCAAAGCAAAGTAAACCTTCAGTTCTTCCCATACATGGAAATGTAAGAAATATAGCAAAAATAAAAGTGGAACATGGCTTTTAAAGGAATTGTATCCAATCCAGTTGCCTTACCCAACTTCCCAATTGTCTTCCCACTATCCAAACATATTCCAAGAAGGGACTCGACCCGAAACGTCACCCATTCCTTCTCTCCGGAGATGCTGCCTGTCCCGCTGAGTCACTCCAGCTTTTTGTGTCTATCGTTGGTTTAAACCAGCATCTGCAGTTCCTTCGTACACACATCACAACTCTCCCTGTATTCCCACTCTATTGTTCCACCAATGCTGGCCAAAGCCTCTACCCAGTCAATCTCCCATTAACTCTTGGAACTTCTCTAAAGATCTAAAATCTCTTAATAGTCACCATGTCACATTCACATCACTGTGAACTATGGCCTGACTGATTCCCCCTACAAGTTCCCCAACAAGTGAGATATCAAGAGGAAAATCCGCGTGTGCTTGTCCGCCTAAGCAAACATAATGCCTTGGGCCTCATTCACAATAATATCTATGAAATTGAGTTCAAAACGTTCATCATGAGGAAGCAATACTTAGAGAAAATAATCAAATGAAATAGACATTTAAAACATATAGTTGCTAAAGTTGACTGCACAGCATTAACTGCCATAGTGTTGTATTTTGTTCCCTGTTTTCTATTTAATTTTTTTTTTAATATCAGTTAGAACAATAACCCAATCAATCATTTAAATTTCTAGTGCAAAAATAAGGTGTAGGGTACAAATGTAAAACTGAATAAGCTTTACTGATATTGACCTAAACAGACACGGTACCATTTTACTTCCTCATTTTTCTTTAATGTGAGAACAAGCAGACGCTAGACCTGAATTCAAGCATTATTCAACTTGGATTATTAATGGGCTCAATAAGCCATGGTAATGGAGTTTCAAATCTGTAATGACACAGTCTTCTCTTTTTATTGAGCAAATGCCACAGACCAATATTTCCAGCCGGGCTATAGCCTGAGCTCTTTCATGTGAGCACTATTCTTTTTGGATGCAACAAACTTGATGTAACGAGCCTCTTGGTATTTTAAACAAAGAACTATAAGAAAATAATAGGTTAAAAAGGAGGGTGGATTCTAAGCAGGAAGTTATAGCTGCTTTTTGGAAACATCAGGATCCACAAGTTTCACCACACTGACTGCTGCTGCGTCTAACCATGCTCTACATGCACCATGCAGATGAATGGATATTTGTTGATGTTACAGTCCTCATCGCTCCAAAAGCCAGAATCTGAAATATAAGAATTCCAGCAGAGAGACAAAGAATTACAACATTTCCATTACATCCATTTTAAGAGCATGAGCAGATTGGCCTCTTGACCTTGTTCCATCATGAACTAGTTCAATGTTAACTGTCTCAAGGGGCTGAATCTGTTGCTCTGCATTACTTTGAAATGTTCCTAACCTGTCCACTGAAAATAAAACAAGTGGCACAGTGGCACAGCAGTAGAGTTGCTGCCTTGCATCACCAGAGACCTGGGTTCGATCCCGACTACTTCTTCTTCTTTCGTGTGGCGTGCACAGCCTAAAGTTGTAGGACAACTTGTTCTATTTGATGATCCTGACTACGGGTGCTGTCGGTACGAAGTTTGTACGTTCTCCCTGTGACTGCGTTGGTTTTCTCTGGGAGCTTTGGTATCTTTCAACACTCCAAAGACATGCAGGTTTGTATATTAATTGGCTTCGGTAAGTTGTAAAAAATGTTGTCCCGAGTGTGTAGGATAGTGCTAGTGTACGGGGTGATCGCTGGTTGGCACTGATTCGGTGGGCTGAAGGGTCTGTTCCTGCACTGTATCTCCAAAGTCTGAACATTGAATCGGGTCATATCTTGATTAGATTTGGGCACCTGGGGTTTTACACAAAGATAACCTGTAGTTGTACAACCTTATCCTGTATAAATCACGCCTTTTGAAAGAGAAGAGCAAAAAATATATAAAATATCATAATAATTTTCTACAAGTTGGTGTGAACAGTTAATAGAAACTCCCATATCCCATATTTCCTAAGATATAGAATACACCTGTAATCTATTCTTCCTCAGAAACCATTAACCGCCCTCTTCTCCATATTTGGGATATGTAGAAAACCCCATTCACTCAAAGAACCTGCAAACTCCACACTGACAACACCAGAGGTCATGATGGAACTCCAACCCGCTGAGCCACCTTGTAGCCATTTAAATTGTTTGGCTCAGTCCACCTGGACCTACCTGAGGTTACACAAAAAAGCTGGAGAAACTCAGCGGGTGCAGCAGCATCTATGGAGCGAAGGAAATAGGCAAAGTTTCGGGCCGAAACCCTTCTTCAGACTGATCGGGGACGGGGGTGGGTGGGGACAAGAAAGGGAAAAGGAGGAGGAGCCCGAAGGCTGGGGGATGGGAGGAGACAGCAGGGGGGCTGAGGAAGGGGAGGAGACAGCAAGGACTAACAAAATTGGGAGAATTCGATGTTCATGCCCCCAGGATGCAGACTCCCCAAACGGAATATGAGGTGCTGTTCCTCCAATTTCCGGTGCTGCTCGCTGTGGCCATGGAGGAGACCTAGGACAGAGAGGTCGGAGACGGAGTGGGAGGGGGAGTTGAAGTGCTGAGCCACCGGGAGGTCAGCTTGGTTATTGCGGACCGAGCGGAGGTGTTCGGCGAAACGATCGCCCAACCTCCGCTTGGTCTCACCGATATAGATCTGCTGACATCTAGAGCAGCGGACGCAATAGATGAGGTTGGAAGAGATGCAGGTAAACCTCTGTCGCACCTGGAACGATTGCTTGGGTCCTTGAACGGAGTCGAGGGGGGAGGTAAAGGGACAAGTGTTGCATCTCTTGCGGTTGCAAGGGAAAGTGCCCGGGGAGGGGGTGGTACGAGAGGGAAGGGAAGAATTGACAAGGGAGTTATGGAGGGAGCGGTCTTTGCGGAAGGCAGATATGGGGGGAGATGGGAAGATGTGGCGAGTGGTGGGGTCACGTTGGAGGTGGCGAAACTGACGGAGGATTACTTTTTGTATGTGATGGCTGGTGGGGTGAAAGGTGAGGACTAGGGGGACTCGGCCCTTGTTGGGAGTGGGGGGATGGGGAGAGAGAGCAGTGTTGCGGGGTATGGAAGAGACCCTGGTGCGAGCCTCATTTATGGTGGAGGAGGGGAATCCCCGTTCCCTGAATAGTGAGGACATTTCAGATGTCTGGTGTGGAACGCCTCATCCGTGGAGCAGATGCGGCGTAGACGGAGGAATTGGGAGTAGGGGATGGAGTCCTTACAGGAAGCAGGGTGGGAAGAAGTGTAGTCCAGATAGCCATGGGAGTCAGTGGGTTTATAGTGTATGTCGGTCAGAAGTCTATCACCTGCAATGGAGATAGTGAGGTCAAGGAATGGTAGGGAAGTGTCGGAAATGGTCCAGGTGTATTTGAGTGCCGGATGGAAGTTAGTGGTGAAGTGGATGAAGTCAGTCAGTTGTGTGTGGGTGCAGGAGGTGGCACCAAAGCAGTCATCGATGTAGCGGAGGTAGAGGTCGGGGATGGGGCCCTGGTATGTGTTGAACAAGGATTGCTCGACGTAACCTACAAATAGGCAGGCATAGCTGGGGCCCATGCGTGTGCCCATAGCTACGCCTTGTATTTGGAGGAAATGGGAGGAGTCGAACGTGAAGTTATTGAGGGTAAGGACCAGCTCCGCTAGGCGGAGGAGAGTGTCAGTGGCTGGGTATAGGTTGCTTCTCTGGTCGAGGAAGAACCGGAGGGCTATGAGACCATCGTGGTGGGGGATGGAGGTGTAGAGTGATTGGACGTCCATGGTGAAGATGAGGGGGTGAGGGCCTAGAGAATTGAATGCGCGGAGACGACGGAGAGTGTCTGAGGTGTCTTGAACATAGGTAGGGAGGGATTTAACCAAGGGTGATAGGATGGAGTCAAGGTATTTGGAAATGAGTTCGGTGGGGCACGAACAGGCAGAGACAATGGGTCTTCCGGGACAGTCAGGTTTGTGGATTTTAGGGAGAAGGTAAAATCGGGCTGTGCGGGGCTGGGGAACGATGAGGTTGGAGGCTCGGTCGGGTAGGGCATTGGAGTGGATGAAGTTGGTGATGGTGCTGGAGATGGTGGCCTGGTGCTCGTCAGTGGGGTCATGGTCCAGGGGTAAGTAGGAGGAGGTGTCCGAGAGTTGGCGCGTGGCCTCAGCTTTGTAGAGATCGGCGCGCCAGACTACCACGGCACCTCCCTTGTCAGCGGGTTTGATAACCAAATCTGGGTTGTTGCGGAGTGAGTCGATGGCAGAACGTTCATGTGGTGAGAGATTGGAGTGAGACAGGGGAGTGGAGAAGTTGAGGCGGTTGATGTCGCGACGGCAGTTATTGATAAAAAGTTCTAAAGCCGGAAATTGGCCACGAGGGGGGTTCCACGAGGAGGGGGTGCATTGGAGACGGGAAAATGGGTCATCAGTGATGGGCGAGGACTCCTTCCCATGGAAGTACGCTGTGAGGCGGAGGCGACGGTAGAAGCGCTCCAAGTCGTGGTGGGCGCGGAATTCATTGAGGTGGGGACGGAGGGGGACAAAGGTAAGACCTCTGTTGAGGACAGACCGTTCGGTGTTGGAGAGGGGGAGGTCGGGGGGGATGGTGAACACCCGACAGGGATGGGGGTTGGGGCCGGACCTGATCTCCCGATTGCCAAACACTTTAATTCCGCTTCCTATGTTAATTGAACTTTCTTTCCTCGGCCTCCTCCATTCTCAGAGTGAGGCCAAATGTAAATTTGAGGCACGGCATCTCATATTTCGCTTGGGCAGCTTACAACCCAGTGGTATGATTTTTTGTTTTTTCCAACATTAACTAATCCCTGCATTCCGTCTCTCTCCATCCCTCCCTCACCTGTCGTACCAGCTTCAAAGTCATCTTGTTGAGTCTCATTATCTATACTCGTTCCCAACTATCAAACAGCTAACAATGGCCTGTTTCCTTTATTATCATTATTTTTTTGCACATCTTCCATTCATTTGTTCGATATCTCTCGACATCACTGTCTAGATATCTCTCGTTTCCCTTTCCCCTGACTATCTGTCTGAAGAAGGGACCCGAAACATCACCTATTCCTTTCCTCCAGAGATGCTGTCTGACCCGTTGAGTTACTCCAGCTTTTTGTGTCTATCTTCTTTTTATGAAAATTGCATTTATATGAGCATACTATTGTGAATACAGGTAGACACATGCGTGGCATTTTAATTGTCCATGTGCAGTAAGTTACTGTACTACACTTTACAAAGAGCCAACTTACCATGAATGAGTGCCATGGTGTTGCAATATAAGCCAACCAAAGGTTTTCCTGCAAGCCAGTTTTGATAATCCCATCTGGATCCATCAGTCCAAATCATGTTACCATCCTATAACAGGGCAATGAAGCAAGATAATATAATTTGAAGACATTTCTCAGAATTAAAAAAAACAGAAATGTATACTTGAATTTTGTGCAACAGTGAGTTGTAATCACCTGGTGGTTATCAGAGCTACCAATCCAAACTTTCTGATATGGGCTACTCTCCTTTTGAACTAATCGCAAGACAAAATCATTATTTTCCTTGCTATGTATTGAAGCAAGGTGACCACCATGGACAAGGCGTTGACAGTACACCTGACAAAGAAAAGACATTCAATATTATATGACAATTCTGAGGAAATTTCACTCGTTGGAGGATTTGTAAGCCATTCTAATGTAAGCCATTCAGCAAAGTTCCCCGATGATTAGGAAGTTTTCAACCATTACAAACATTGGAAGCAGTGGTGTAAGTTGTAGACACAAGAAACTACAGATGCTGGAATCATGAGCAAAACACAAAGGGCTGGAGGAACTCAGACGGACAGGCGGCATCTGTGAAGGGAACGGACAGATTTTATTTTGGGTCAGGAGCCCTTCTTTAGATTGCAGATATATGTTGGAAGAGATTACATGGCCAAAAAAGTGGTGTAATGAAGTGTAAGGTAATGGATTTGGTGAGGACAAACTAAGAGAGGAAATACACAATAAATGGCAAGATGGAGTGCAGAGATTTACAAGAATATTGCCTGGACTTGAGGGTTTGAGCTATAGGAAGAGGTTGGGCAGGCCAGTTAGTACTTTAACCCTTGGAGCACAAAAGGCTGATTTTACTTCGGAGTCACGTGAATGACTACGTGAAGAACCTGTCCAGCACGCATGCACGACACATAGCGTTCAAGCAGATGCAACAGCGACGAACGGGAGTACAGGTGCTCCCGCTACAAGCCTGAAGGAATGGACCGTTAGGTAAGTACTTACCTACAGGTGAAACTCGCGACTTTGCTCCTCTTTGTTGCTCCAGGGGAACTGGAGACAGCAAAGTAGCACAGAGGGAAGTGGCCCCCGTTCGATTCCAGGGAAGGAACGTTCCGTCAGTGGAGGGGGGAGAGGCGGCACCTGGTCCGCACACGCTGCGGTCCACAGTCAGGGTACTGAGCCGATGCCCAGTCCGCTAACAGCTGTCTGACCAACAGCAGCGGACTGGAGGGAAATTCAAAAACCGGCCGGTAATCCCTGCATCTCCCGACAAGGAGACTTGCCGCCCGAGAACCGCAGAAATGCCGCCCGAAAACAGCAGGCAGCCTCTAACAGCAAAGCCAGCAACAAAACCACGGGCTGGATATAGACACAGATGGAATCGGCACTTCAAACGAGAGCAAGCAAGTGTCTGTTCTCCAAGCCTAGAGCAAGGTCATGGAACCATAAACTCCAGCGAGACTTGCCTCAGGAGCAGGGGCAAGTTTGCCAAGGGAGCATAACACTCCCACTCCAGTGCCTACAGCACTGGCCATCTCCCTTGTCGAGGGATCAATGGCGACCAGGGCTGGGCTGGTCAAGAAAAGGGGTCACTGGCTGAACAACATCGGGAGTATGCTTGAGGTACAGGATCAGGAAGAGCTGCTGGGTGTGGCCGCTATGTGGCTCCACCACTAGCGAGATGGCTTTCAGTCTCAACTGACGGCCAGCTTACTACCTGTTCTTTTTAAAAAAAAACTCTCCAAGACAGGTAGTCATGAGGTGTTGGATTTCATCACGCCTCCCCTAAATTGCATTTACTCAAAGTGCCCACCGTTATTGGGGGGTACATTGAGCATAGCTTTTTAAAACCCAAATATCTTAAATTGCATTTGATACCCCTGACGTCGGCTATCATTTTCGCATGCTCATTCCAGCGGGGCAGGGTAATGTGGCAAAACACCTGACCCCACTGTTCACAGATGCTCTGCAACTTCTCAGGAAGTTATAAAACCTGCCCTCAACCTAAAATTCACAGGACTGTGAGAACGCCAACCTCACAACCACAGATCCTGCTATCTGGCTAAGTTATCAAACCAAGCCTAAGAAACTGGACGATGTATCCAAAATATTCAGCATCAAGAGGGCAGGGCCTGGAATGAGCACCACACAAAACCAGACAGCAGTACCTCCACACGTCCACCAGTAGGCGTCTACTTAATAGTACTGGTGAAAGCTCGGGGCCCGCATGCCAACCCCCAGTAAGCCCTTTCAGGCCAGGGTCCAGAGCGGGCCCCATGGAAAATGCGCCACCCCCCAACAACACCATCCCTACAGACAAGGAACCAGAAACCGAAGAAATGAACACACCACTAAACAACAGTGAAGACAGATAAGTATGGTTCCTACCATCACATAAAAAGTGAAGGGTTTGTACTAACAGGGGGGGGGAGGAAATCACACCTGGGTTGGGAACATGAAGAACTATCACACTTGGTAGTTATATACCAAAAGTATTCAAGGATATAATTTGAATTAAGAAACCCATCACTTCTCGGCCTTTTGGCTAAGATCAAGTATAGTATCTGTTTTTATCAGTTTAATATCTGATACGTCTCTTATCTAGGGACCATATATTACCAGTTCAGCATGCACCCCAAGGGGTCTACCCTCCCACTAAAAAAGAACATGAGCGACTAGCTAACTGAAAAAGATATACTAGGAGTCATAAAGAAGCCTATATGAACCTTTGGTACCAACAAACCCAAGATGGTGAATGGCGCACCATCATTGATATACAAGGGGTCATAAAAAACCTAATATGAACCTTTGGTACCAAAAAAACCAAAGATGGCGAATGTCGCACCATCATTGACTTTACCGCTTGAGTATTTCACCAGGTTACACACTTATGGAAAATTGTAACTGCTAACCATGGATTTCCTAGGATACTTTATGGTAGACATCAGCTTAAAAGTTGCATACTATTCAGTACCCATTCATAAAATTTCGGAGATACCTATTTACCTGGATGGGGTAACTATGGCAGTATAAATCATCGACTATGGCTAATATCAGCCAAAACTGTTCCCAGATATTCAAACCAGCCCTGACACTATTAAGGAACATATCGTCCTGGCATGTCTCTATGATATTAACGACAGACAAATCCATGGGAATAGCTACTATACTTATTTAACCGAGCCTGTCATACTATCCAGATAGTTCTACGTTGACACCATCCACAACTATTGACTATCTGGTATTCAATTAACTCTACCCACTCATCTATAACATTGCCATAGGAGAGTCAGCATATGACACAACCTGTAACAATTAATGGTATCAATCAACCAACCATTCAACATTGGCTAGAGTAATTGGGAGTTAGTAGCAGCATTTCCAGCTACTTAACTTGAACCTTTCCATTAGAGCTAAGGTGCTAATGTTTTAAACTGAATAACCATACCCAGAACATGGTGGCAAATGGACTAATCTGGAGTCGTCATCACTATAGACACTGGGCGTAAAACCTAGTTGGAAATATTGAGTACGTTCTATTGGTAAAGCATATTATTCTGTAGTGCACCATTTTGCATGTTCGTTTATAAATTAACAACATCACAGTGGTGACATACACCAACCACTTGGGCAGAATAAATCGATATCATGTGACAATTTATTTAACAATTGGTAACCGTAGGTCGTCAAACATATCCGACCATCGGCAAACCTACCTACCAGGTGAGCTAAATACTGTAAACAGACATATTAAACCAAAGTATTTGCTGAAATTACAAAGCAATATGGAACACCAGATATCGATTTCCCTGTATTTCAATTGAATCACCACGTACCGATGTATGTAACATGAAACCAAACTTTGAGGCAGTGGCAATTAATTCATTCCTGCTGAACTAGGGGAGGGGGGGGAGAATCTAATCTATGTTCTCCCCCCTTTTTTCCTACCTCATCAGTCAGGTACTACGCACATGCCACGATAAATTAAACTACTGGGTTGCAGATTTGAAAAGACCATTACTGGGCCTGGGTTGCAGAATTGGGAAGACCACTGCTGGGCCTGGATTGTCAAAATAGCGCTATCGACACGATGACAGCATCCCATCGCATATCCACTAGGGAACATACTTGGCGAACATCAAGAAGTGGGAAGATACTATTCAAATACAGGAACTACATATTCAACTACAACAAAACCTGTACTGGAGTTCCTGGCAGGTCTTCACCACAATGAAGGACTCAGCTACTGCGCCATCAACACAGCCAGAAGTGCTCTGTCAGCCTACTTAACTCGGGCACCAGGACAACAGGCCATAGGGTACCACCTGCTGGTGATCAAATTCAGGAGAGGCATATTCAACTCTAATCCCCCAGACCTAGGTACACCCAAATCTGGTGTGTCAGTATGGACCTGACGTACCTTAGGGGGTGGTCACCAGCCAGGTCCCTCACCCTGGAACAGCCCACCCTGAAGACGGTCATGCTGATGGCCTTGTCTCAGCACAAAGAGTCCAGTTTCCTCCATCTACTATGATTGGACAATATGGTCTACTAGACCATGTTACATCTACCATTAGGGGCTCGTCAAACAGAGCAGACCAGGGACATCAGGTCTAGTCATAGAATTCCAGGCATACCCACCTGAACCACGGTTATGTGTCATGACCCACTTATTGAACTACATCGACACAATAAGTAATCCTCGAGGGAGAGAAAAAGCCTTATGGGTCAGCCACAAGAAACCTTATGGTCGGGTGACGAGCCAAACTATCTCAAGTGGCTCAAGCAGGTACTGGGAATTGCTGGAGTACATATAACATGTATAAATCTTACTCCACCAGGGCAGCATCAACATCAGTGACTAAGAGGATGGACATGCCTATGGACCACATCCTGGCTACAGCGGGGTGGTCTAGGGAGTATACGTTCCAAACTTTTATAACAAGCCGCTGGCAGAACCTGCATCGTTTGCAGAAAAAGTATTAGAATCTGCAAATATATCATTTAAGCCTGGGGGAGCATTTTGGTCTTGTTATTGTTAATAACACCATTATTGTTTTACAAACAGATTCATGGTTGATTACGATAACATACTTCCTCCCTCAAATGACTTTGGCAGCGAGTGAAGTATGAACTGTTTCACGGTTTGAAATCACAGAGCTTTAAAATCTTCACGTAGTCACTCACGTGACTCCGAAGTAAAATAGTAAGATTAAACGGGAACTTACCAGTTTGAAGTTTGATCTGTATTTTATGAGGAGTTACGATGAGGGATTACGTGCCCTCCGCTCCCACCCTCAATAATAGAGATCAAACTGGTATCTAAGCTCTCCTTTTCTTTACTATATTTATTTCAATTACTGTGTCTTTCTGTGATTCCACACCGCTGCTTTGAAGTATGTCGCGCATGCGTGCTGGACGGGTTCTTCACGTAATCCCTCATCGTAACTCCTCATAAAATACAGATCAAACTTCAAACTGGTAAGTTCTCGTTTAATCTTCCTATTTTATAGATGTGCATAAAATTGTGAAGAAAATACTGTAGATCAGGTGAATGCACAGTCTTTTACCCAGAGTCGGGGAATCACGAGACAGAAGACATTGGTTTAAGGTGAGTAGAATTATTTAAAAGGCAACTTAATGAGCTACTTCTGAGAAGAGGTACTTGAGGCAGGTAGTATAATGACATTTTAAATAAATTTAACAGGTACATAGATAGGAAAGGGTTAGAGGGATAGGGGTCAAAAGCAGGCAGGTGGGACTAGCGTAGATGGGGCATCTTAGTTGGCTGGGGCAATTTGTGTGGAAGGGCCAGTTTCCATAACTTTATGGCTCTACACTAAGAATAGTAGAAGACCAGGACAATCTTAGAAAGCATGTGCACGGACCTCTGAAGATTCACAACGGGTGGAGGGATTAAAAAGGCACATGGGATAATTGTGGTAGTCTTCTGAGGTTGAGAACCTGGACATAGGGAAATTATACTGATCTTATACACTACCTGGGCCTCAATCCACTGTACACAGTTTGAGAAAATGTGAAAATACATGTGACAGTGGAGTGGAAATCCACAACACTTGGAGAATTTGGTAAATCAGAGAGATTTTCCAGGCTGGGATACTTTCTGGGAGCTAAAGGGGCTGCAGGAGATTTAATTGATGTGCATATAATTATGAGAAATCTAAGCATGATTAACAGAACTATATATCCTAATTAGCAATGAGGTTTGGAAAAAGAGACAGTTTGAAGGGGAAAGCTATAAAGTTCAGGAGTTGGGGATGTTTTCTATCCAAAAAAAACGATTTAGAGGGAGCGTTTTGAGGGATATAGGCCAAATGCAAACTAGTGGGCTAGTTTAGATGGGGCATTTTGGTGGGCGTGGAGGAGTAGGAATGAAGGGCTTGTTTCCATGCTGTATGACTCTTTGATTCTAGAGCAGAATAATTCAGTACAACAACCATTTAGAATAACTCCCATGGAGAATTTCCAATCTCACATGATCAGTAAAAAAATGGTCTAACACTGTGGAATCTTTTCATACCTCAGCTTCGATCCAGTTAATTTCTTCATTGATGAACTGCATACAAGTAAAATTATAACCTGTCCAGCCAGAACGACAAGTCATTGTGCATTGGTCTTGGTAGAGATGAATCGTGTGAACTTCAATATGTCTTTGAGCTGGAAAGCAAAGTAGATTCTGATATTCCAGAATTCACTAAGCAAAGCTAAATTATCCAAAGAAATGATCAATGTTTTAAAAACATTTTGAATATTTAACATTTAATATTTTGAATATATTTTTTAATTTTCTCATGGAATGTGGTGTCATTGGTAAGATCAGAATTTAATGCCAAGATTTAAGTTCTCTTGGAATGGTTAATTATGTTATACTCTGGATTTCTTTTACCAACAATAACAAGGATTGATGGTCTTACTTTGATGGAAGATACAAAGTCTGTATTATAGGTGAGGAGAAGCCTCAGTTAAACTAATTGGGGAAGTTATTAGAAAATAAAAAATTATTGCAGATGCTGAAAATTTGAAATAAAAACAAATTAATGAAAACATTCAGCAGTCAGATCTAAAACATTAACTGTATTCCTCTTTGCAAAGATGTTGTCTGACTGGCTAAGAAACATAGATGACCTGGGCGATATTTATCCCCTAATCAACGGAAGCAAAAGTAAAATTTATATTATAATGTAATTAAAATGGATTATTGGACTTTGCTGTGGACAAAACAGCAGTCCTTTTTATTTAAACTAAAACATTCTTGTGGTTTCACTGATGAATAAAATTCTCCTCATGGAAAACCAAAGAACAAAAATCATGATCTGTTGTTTAAAGAATAATTCAATTCTGAGGTAAATTCATCAACGTACTAAATAATTTGAGGTGAAAACCTTCAAGGTTGGGTAATGTGCTTGAACATTGGCAACAAGACATGATATCTCCGACAAAGGTAGCAGAAGCTAAATGTGTGAAGCCTCTCGCTGAGTTGAAAGAAACGTTATTGATTCAAAAGCCATAAGTATACACCAAATTAATTTGAAATGTTTGGTTGCAGACAAGATGCTCGATTTAAACAGATACATTTTTTTTTCTAAGCCTTAACTGATAAATTGGAAAATTGGCTGTTATTTCTCCATTACTTTTATTTTTCTCCAGCCCTTTCCTAAGGATGTCGACTCATGTTGGAGCATGCTTTGATTTTGCGTTTGCAGCTCTTTGGTATTTTGTCCTATGTAGTCTCTGAGTGTGAGCCTAACCAGGTAGCCAACTCCAATTCAGTCCTCACGTGCTATCCTGAGCAAGGCAGCATATGCAACCATGCTGACCTAGTCAACCCAGGAGTCGGACTACTCCAGACATTTCTTCGCCCAAGTTCCAGGCCAGATGAATTAAAATGTTATTTTGACTTTTGAATTAAAATGTTATTTTGACTTTGAATTAATTAAGATCGCTTTGAGCTAAAAGCTTTTCATTTGAAGCTTCCTTCCAAGACTGCTGTTTTGCTGCAGTTCAAGGAGATTACCTTATTGGGGGTGCAAACTTGCTATCAGGCATGAACGAGTTCATTAGCGAAAGTGCAGGCAGATCAAAATCATTCCTTGATATTTTGTCAGTGCATAATTAGAATATCAGTCTATGCACTCTCTCACCCTTCTGATTAAAGCAGCTATTAGATCAATTATTTTATAGGTTATTCCCCACTTGCATTCATGGAAAAATCCATGAAACAAAGGGAAATGGATAGTTAATGCACTTACAAATGAATCATGCGGTTAGCTCTTAAAATTTCAAACAAAAATTTCAAATAAAAGAAAGAATAATTAAATATAGAATTAAAGACAGAGGTAGGTAATTGATTAACAGATTTGTAACTATGCAATGTTTTCATAATAATGGAAATAATGGAAAGCTGGTACAAATGCATTTTAATTAAACATCAGCTTTCAGATTTTGAAACAAATGCAAAATCATTAATGTCCATTTATTGAAAACTGGCATTTAATTATTGGATTAATTGTTAATTTTTCTGCTTGGTTGCTAATGCAGGTGATTGTTTTGCAGCATAAAATCTAGTTTAGCAACTCGAGCAACTCGAGGTCTGAAATATTAACCTTATGTTACAATCAGACACGATGAAAAATATTTTCGGTGAGCGGGTTATATGGTACTTAATTATGGTTAATTTATTTAAGTGTAATTTATTTTGGTTCCATTAACTTTTCAAAAATCAATTCTAAATCCACATTATATGCAGGTGAATATTATTAAAAATGGGCAATAGAAAATCTCCAAGCAGGTGGAGAATTTCTGCTAATGTTAAAATGATTCAACTTGGTGCCAAACTACATTGCATCTCGACTGTATCTTCTGGAGCTGGTCTCACTTTTCGTACCAATAGTGGTCAGGATGCCGAGCTATTGGTCTTCGCTTGTGAATGTCTCAAAACGCTTTCCATCAACGCAGAAGCAGAAGCAAGGCTGGCAGATTAGTAAGCAAAGAAAACATTACTCGGAGAGATCGCGAGGTGCAAGCCCGGTAGGGAAGTGAACCAGGGTCTTACCTCCCGCGCCCTCAAAGTCGGTTGCGGGAGGCGTCCCCGGCACAAAGGTGGCCGGGCGAGAAGAGGAACATCGGCCCGCTGAATGATCCAGGGGTTCACCTGGGTCGGGCGCTGCTCCAGAAGACCTAGTGCGCGGACCGGACTTTCGAAACGGCGCCAAATCTTGCGACTATTGAAAGCACAATTTAAATTATTCCAGATACTGCACTAACCTTGAATGTCACTGCAGAGTAATGCCCCAACTAATGAAAATACATTTAATATGGAAACCATAACTCCCAACCTGCCAGAAATGCAAAACCTATGGAGTAAAAACCAAACGCTCCAGCTGTGCTCTCATTCCTTGGCTGGTTTGTCCAATTTATAGCTTGATATTTCTATGCACTTTCACAGCTGAGTAAAACCTAATGTGCTGAAAAGGATTTTTGTTTAACACAAACATAACTTCCCTGCAAAAGTTTTAATGATAGCTCAGTGTCAATGTGTTTTGTACATCACTAATGTGTACATCACCACATTTGTTCCCGATGGCTGCAAAAATAAAGTGATGACCTGCTGTTCATGTGGAAGCTCAACAAAGAGAACCTGTAAACAGTAATGATATGCCTTTAATCATCCATTTCAATAATCTCAATCACCCGAACCACTATCTCTGCTTGACTGCCTATAATGAAATATCCAGCCGACCACTCTGTTTGATTTTAGGATTTCAAAAAATTAATAAAATGATTGCTGTCATGTGAAGAGTATAATTACAGCCAGTTCTGGTGATGTCAAATATGTTGTGGCAGATGGATTTTAACCACCCATATTGAAGCATGGCCAAGAAATACCAATGGCATGTCCCCAACTCTCACCAACTTCTACAAATGTGCTATAGAAAGCATTTTATTGGGCTGCATCACATCATTGTTTGGCAAGAGCTCCATCCAAGACTGCAAAGGATTGTGGAGAGTTGTGGTTGCAGACCCGTCCATCACGCAAAGCAACCTCCCTTCCGTTGTCTCCATTTATACCTCATGCTGCCTCGGCAAAGCCACCAGCATATCAAGGACTGGCCATTCCCTCTCCTCCCCTCGCCCATTAGAGAAGATACAAGATACATTTATTTGTCACATGAGCCAGTTGGCACAGTGAAATGTGATCACCATACAGCCATACAATAAAATAAAGAACACAACACACGTTAGAGTTCAACATAAAACATCCCCACACAGCAGAATAAAATGTTTCCCACTGTGAGGGAAGGCACCATAGTCAGTCTTCTTCCTCTGATGTTCACCCGTGGTTGGGGCCTCCGGAGCCCTCCGCAGTCGCCGCCAGGGGCAGCCCGCCACTCAGGCCCGCCAACCTCAGCGGCTTGGACCTCCAAAATGGCCGCTTCCCACCGGAGTCCGCAGCTCCCGAAGTCCCCAGGTCGCGCCGGGTGGAGATTCACGCTGGCGGCCCTCGGCAAAGGGCCCCAGGGATTCTGCAATGTCGGTCAGCGCCACCCGCACTGGGAGCTCCGTGAACACAGCCCCGCGATGTTGGAGCAGTGGCCCAACACTCCGGAGCTCCAGGTAGGTATCACCCGCTCTGCGGTAAATCCAGCGCCGCGCCGCCGCTGCTGAGGCTCTGATCCGGTCCCCAGTCTCCGGTAGGAAAGGCCACGATCCAGTGGTAGGCCGCGAAGAGAGGGGGGGGGGAGGGGGCGAGGACGCGACTCGGAGAAATAGTCGCATCCTCGCCAAAGAAGCGACTGGGAAGCGGTTTCCCCCTTACCCTACCCCCCTCCCCCACATAGAAAAACTAAAGAATCCCCAAACAAAACAATTTAGACAGACTAAAATTTAAAAAAGAGGGGAAAAAACGGACAGACGGTGCCTTCAATGCAGCAAAGAGATATAGAAGTGTGAACACACAGTACTAGATTCAGGGACAGTTTCTACCCAGCTGATAACAGGCAACTGAACCATCCTCCTAACATCTAGAAAGCGGTTCTGCACAACTATCTACCTCATTGGAGACCCTCGGGCTTTATCCTTAGTTGGACTTTACTAGACTTTATCTTGTACTAAATGTTATTCCCTCTATCATGACTCTGTATACTATGGATGGCTCAATTGTAATCGTGTATTGTCTTTCCGCTGACTGGTTAGCACGCAACAAAAGCTTTTTACTGTACCTCGGTAAAAATGATAATAAACTAAACTTAAGTTGATCTTTTAACAAAATTCTGTAGGTTTCAATGTGTTGTAACGTGGCTTTTAACCACTTGGTGGCAATGATTAACAATGAAAGCAGAGCTAAGCCAGTCTCTCGCTTAACATAAAGTGCTGTTCGAACTTAGCAGGTCAGCCAGCATCTGGGGAGGGATATCAGCTACCTGGGGTGTCATTGGGTTCGAAAGGTAGTTCAGATTGAGGTGAAGCAATAGGTAGGAGACAGAGATAGATGACAGACACCTTCCACTCTGTAGGAAAGAGTAGGAGTAAACGGGCCCTTTTCACAATGGCAGGCAGTGACTAGTGGGGTACCGCAAGGCTCAGTGCTGGGACCCCAGCTATTTACGATATATATTAATGATTTGGACGAGGGAATTGAATGCAACATCTCCAAGTTTGCTGATGACACGAAACTGGGGGGCAGTGCTAGCTGTGTGGAGGATGCTAGGAGGCTGCAAGGTGACTTGGATAGGCTGGGTGAGTGGGCAAATGCATGGCAGATGCAGTATAATGTGGATAAATGTGAGGTTATCCACTTTGGTGGCAAAACAGGAACGTAGACTATTATCTGAATGGTGGCCGATTAGGAAAGGGGGAGATGCAACGAGACCTGGGTGTCATGGCACACCAGTCATTAAAAGTAGGCATGCAAGATGCAGCAGGCAGTGAAGAAAGCGAATGGTATGTTAGCATTCATAGCAAAAGGATTTGAGTATAGGAGCAGGGAGGTTCTACTGCAGTTGTACAGGGTCTTGGTGAGACCACACCTGGAGTATTGCGTACAGTTTTGGTCTCCTAATCTGAGGAAATACATTCTTGCCATAGAGGGAGTGCAGAGAAGGTTCACCAGACAGATTCCTGGGATGTCAGGACTTTCATATGAAGAAAGACTGGATAGATTTGGTTTGTACTCGCTAGAATTTAGAAGATTGAGGGGGGATCTTATAGAAACTTACAAAATTCTTAAGGGGTTGGACAGGTTAGATGCAGGAAAATTGTTCCCGATGTTGGGGAAGTCCAGAACAAGGGGTCACAGTTTAAGGATAAGGGGGAAATCTTTTAGGACCGAGATGAGGAAAACATTTTTCACACAGAGAGTGGTGAATCTGTGAAATTCTCTGCCACAGAAGGTAGTTGAGGTCAGTTCATTGGCTATATTTAAGAGGGAGTTAGATGTGGCCCTTGTGGCTAAAGGGATCAGGGGGTATGGAGAGAAGGCAGTTACAGGATACTGAGTTGGATGATCAGCCATGATCATATTGAATGGCAGTGCAGGCTCGAAGGGCTGAATGGCCTACTCCTGCACCTATTTTCTATGTTTCTATGTATACTTAAACAGCATTCCTATTATATAGGTACATCAGCATAACAGCGTACATGGAGGGTCCTGACCCGAAGTGTTGCTTGTCCATTTCCTCCCTAGATGCTGCCTGACCCACTGAGTTCATCCAGCATTTTGTGCTTGTGAGTGTTTCCAGCATCTGCAGTCTCTTACGTCTCTGTAAGCCAATGTCTTCATAGTCTGAAGAAGGGTTTCGACCCGAACCGTTGCCTATTTCCTTCGCTCCATAGATGCTGCTGCACCCGCTGAGTTTCTCCAGCATTTTTGTGTACCGTCTTCATAGATCTGTTGTTGAGAGTACCCATCCATTATGGTTGTTATGGCTGAGCTTGAGAGGGGTGATGCAAATACAGATTAATTATTTTAGTAATAAATCTAATAATCTTTTGACTCATGATGCAGCTAAGTGTAATTTCAACGGGGTAGGTTTTAAAGCAGAAATGGCCTAACCAGGAACCTTGTGGGTTATTGTGAGAATAATCACTACAGCAACTGTCAGATTGTCAGAAAAACTCAACGGATTAATTCATATTCATTCATTTTCTTCAGCAAACTAAGTAAGTCTTCAAAATGTGGCTGTGGTTGCCAAACTAAATCAGTAACACATGCTAGAAAAGAGATATTCAAAAATCCGTCACTTTACTTCTTCACCAAGTTGGAGACCAATGTATCCATGTATAAAAATAATAACTAGTGTCCCCAATAAAAATAATAACTAGTGTCCCCAAACGGTTACAATCTCATTTTCTGCAGCTAGACTATTGTAGATGTCCAAAGGGTCAGGCGCAGATCCCGCAAAGTTAACTAGCTTTAAGTCTCTCACACCTATCATTTATTTTCAGGTGGGTCTAGCTCTCCCCAACCTCCAATCACTCTGGCCCAATCCCCCGCACCCTATGTGTACAACTCATATAAAGGAAGGCTGAGAATCAAATTTTCAGCATAGCTTTATGTTGAGGGAAGTTAGTGTAGAAATAGCAGGGGCTATGACAGAAATATTTCAAATGTTATTAGAAACGGGAATAGTGCCGGAGGATTGGCGTATTGTGCATGTTGTTCCATTGTTTAAAAAGGGTTCTAAGAGTAAACCTAGCAATTATAGAGCTGTTAGTTTGACGTCAGTGGTGGGCAAATTAATGGAAAGGATACTTAGAGATAATATATATACGCATCTGGATAAACAGGGTCTGATTAGGAACAGTCAACATGGATTTGTGCCTGGAAGGTCATGTTTGACTAATCTTCTTGAATTTTTTGAAGAGGTTACTCGGGAAATTGATGAGGGTAAAGCAGTGGATGTTGTATATATGGACTTCAGTAAGGCCTTTGACAAGTTTCCACACGGAAGGTTGGTTAAGAAGGTTCAATTGTTGGGTTTTAATGGTGGAGTAGCAAGATGGATTCAGCAGTGGCTGAATGGGAGATGCCAGAGAGTAATGGTGGATGGCTGTTTGTCAGGTTGGAGGCCAGTGACTAGTGGGGTGCCACAGGGATCTGTGTTGGGTCCACTGTTGTTTGTCATGTACATCAATGATCTGGATGATGGTGTGGTAAATTGGATTAATAAGTATGCAGATGATACTAAGATAGGTGGTGTTGTGGATAATGAAGTGGATTTTCAAAGTCTACAGAGAGATTTATGCCATTTGGAAGAGTGGGCTGAAAGATGGCAGATGGAGTTTAATGCTGATAAGTGTGAGGTGCTACATCTTGGCAGGACAAATCAAAATAGGACGTACGTGGTAAATGGTAGTGAATTGAGGAATGCAGTTGAACTGAAGATCTAGGATCTGTGCACAGTTCCCTGAAGGTGGAATCTCATGTAGTAAAGAAAACTTTTGTTGTGCTGGCCTTTATAACCCAGAGCATTGAGTATAGAAGTTGGGATGTAAGGTTAAAATTGTACAAGGCATTGGTGAGGCCAATTCTGGAGTATGGTGTACAATTTTGGTCGCCTAATTATAGGAAGGATGTCAACAAAATAGAGTGAGTACAGAGGAGATTTACTAGAATGTTGCCTGGGTTTCAGCAACTAAGTTACAGAGAAAGGTTGAACAAGTTAGGTCTTTATTCTTTGGAGCGCAGAAGGTTAAGGGGGGACTTGATAGAGGTCTTTAAAATGATGAGAGGGATAGACAGAGTTGACGTGGATAAGCTTTTCCCACTGAGAGTAGGGAAGATTCAAACAAGAAGACATGACTTGAGAATTAAGGGACAGATGTTTAGGGGTAACATGAGGGGGAACTTCTTTACTCAGAGAGTGGTAGCTGTGTGGAATGAGCTTCCAGTGGAGGTGGTGGAGGCAGGTTCGATTTTATCATTTAAAAATAAATTGGATAGTTATATGGACGGGAAAGGAATGGAGGGTTATGGTCTGAATGCAGGTAGATGGGACAAGGGGAGAATAAGTATTCGGCACGGACTAGAAGGGCCGAGATGGCCTGTTTCCGTGCTGTAATTGTTATATGGTTATGGTTCATATGGTTATATCAAGAACAATGGCAATTACAAAAGGTTCCTGATGAAGATTCGACATTACTAGAATCAATGACAGGCGATTTTGAAATTTAGGTGCCCTGGTGCTGAAGATAGAGCAGCTGTCTCACAACTCCAATGATGTGGCCCATTTCTTATCTTCTGTGCTATCTGTGTGGAGCTTTGACGTTCTTCATGTGATTGCTTGTCTGTGTTTTCCCCTGGGTGCTTTGGATTCTTGTACACCCCCAAAACGTGCTGGTTGTTATGTGAAATGGCAACTAGAAATAATCCTTAAGTCTCGGTGAGTGGTAGGAAGATCAGTGGAGGGGGGGACGGGGGTGCTCGTGGGTAGACATGATTTAATAAGCATGTGCAAGACAATTGTTGCAAAGAAATAAGTGGTGAAATGCAACTGAGAGGATTGCTATAGGAGTCAGTACAGATTCACACACCTCTTCCTATATCATGAGGAAATATAGTATAAATCTGCATGGTATGGAACTGGAACTGTGAACACATTATTTTGGTTTGGGTGAATGACTAAAACAGTGGTTAATTTGCAAAAGTGATAACTGATGAACGCACAACTTTGAGACCGCCTGCCAGAATTAATGTGTCTATACTTACAGCTTACTTTAGTTATATCAGATACAAATTGTCTTCTGTTACTGAAAATACTTTTAGGAACATGTAAAACAGGCTTAGAAACCCAAATTTCCAGTTGCTTATCTTTTAACCTCACATTTTATAAATTGTTCAACTAGTTCTGCGAGACTAAAGGAAATTATTTATCTTGACTGTTCTGCTCATTCCTAACGTTGACACAGTAAAGGTGAGTTTTGAGAGCAAGTACAGTGAACTCAAATACGTTCAGGGGTTACAGATTAGGTGTGCTCTGTCTGAGAAATGGAATAAGAGAGGGACACAACATCGGCAGAGAGCAGGAGAGGAGTAGATAGGCTAAAGGAAAAATAATTCAAGCAACATGCAAAAATCTGGAGCTTTGTAAAGGGCTTGGCCTGTCTACAATTCAGGAAAGTCCAGTCTTTTGCACATTGTTTGAACTATTTTTCTCCATTATGGCAATCCCTAATTCCCTTTCAACTGGTTCTGATACATCTCACCATTGGTAAGGACTCCTTCTGCAATCCAGGGTCATATCATACTGTACACTTATTAGGGTTCGGAGTTCTATTAAAATGAAGCTCTGTCCATAATAAGGCTGGAGTGTCAGAATAACACCTAATGTTATGCAGTCGAGGAATCAAATCTTTAGAGCTCTTTATGCATTGTTACTTTTTGCCCCCTTGAAGTTCACTTTTCTCAACCAACATTCTTTACCTTGATGCCTAGGGATTCTCTCCCACAAAACCCAGAATGCCTCACCATGTGGGGAAATGCGTGTAGCGCTGGTTTCACGAGCTGTTTACTGAGTAAGAATGGACAGAACAAACATGCATAGATATCCCCACAATGCAGACAAGTGCAGATTCTTTACATTCCTTTAACATCAGCTGAGAAGTATCGACATGAAACACTGTAGTTTTGCCCCCTGCACATTCATAATTTAGCCTACAACCAGATGTGAAGAATTCAAGCCCATTGGATAGTCAACAGAGTGGGGCCTAGCTGGATAGAAGTTGTAGAAATTGAAGAAATATTGGACTGCTTTAAGTGTTTTGCAAATATGAGTTCCAGAGTCTGCAAGAATAATTATTTCATATCTAGCAAGAAATGTTGTTTCCTAGTAATAAAAAGGAACTGTAGTGGCCTGGGGGTCACCATTTGTAGTCCAGGCCGAGGTCAGGAAAAGGCCAGACGTCAGGCAGGTTCAACAGTAGTTTTTAATGTCACAGCGAGAACACACACATCCCCAAGCAGGACCTCGGGAAACCCCGTGGCAGACCAACTCCCCTGTCCCTCAATAGCCAAGGGGGATGACCCAAAGAGTGGCCTAACCCCCAGGGACTGCCACAGAACTTCAGATGCTGGTTTATACCAAAGATAGACACAAAATGCAAGAGTAACCCAGTGGATTAGGCAGCATCTCTGGAGAAAATGGATAGGTGATATTTCGGGTCAGGACCCTTCTGTCCCGACCCGAAATATCACCTATCCATTTCTCCAGAACTGCTGCCTGACCCGCTGAGTTACTCCAGCATTTTGTGTCTATTTATAGCTTCCTTCAATTCTCCCTCTGGTCTGTGTTTGCAATTCAATTTGCATCATTGATTTGCTGATCGAATATTAAGCTACATCCATTTCAGATCCACAATCAGTCCACATAGACATTAATCTCACTCTTCCCCTCACACGGAGAAGCAGTAAACTTCCACACTCCTTTACTGACTCGTCGTCTACTGCTGCCAAGATTTATAATGCTCCGGAGATTCATATTTACAAATTAAGCATAAAATCTCTCATAATACCATTCCAAAATCTGTTGTTTTGAATAATGATTTAGTCTCCTACACATGCTCTGCCTGTTAAGGGATTACATCTAAGTGCAACCGTGAATGTTGCTGGACTGATAAAACCAACTCTGGAGAAATGAGACTTCTAGATTTTCTTTAAATGTACAAATTATCCCTCATGTGTAGGATAGAGATAGTGTGCAGGTTCGCTGGTCAGGGTGGACTCGATGGGCCAAAGGGCCCGTTTCCGTACTGTATCTTTAAACTAAACTAAACTAAACTAAATATCAAGGAGGATATTAACATGTCACATCAAAGCAGACTTGAAAAAAATTGGAATTCCCATTCTCTGTTCTGCTCCCGTATCTCTGGTCATTGCTCTCTGGTGGTGACTGTTCTCTCCCTGGTATCTGTCCTTCACTCTCATCTATCCAGGGCTTGTTCTTGATCTCTGATCCAGACTCTTCCCCTGGGTGTGTGCTGCAGACTCCTGGTTTCCTCCTGTTCTATGGTTTCCCATTTCTCATTATATCCCCAGTCTCCTGCCCCTTATCCTTGATACCTTACTTCTCCGCACCTGCACAAAAAGGTAGTGCTGCTACCTTTTTTATCGGTTGTGACATTACATCAATTGGTTTCTTAAATTGCAACCAGTAAACAGCTTGTATACACTGCTGACAGATGCCGGTTAATGAAAGGATGCAGCATTCATTTCCATCATAATTCAAAAGTCGATTCTCAGTGAAAATGAAGGCTTGAAACAATTCTCAAACCTTTTAGTCTATTGCAATAAATTCACATTACCTATATTCAAATATAGTTGTGCCCAGTTCCAAATTTTCCAAGGACACCAATTTCCTTGCAATACACTCATATCCCGGAATTTCCAACGCAATCATTTGATGGTGTTTTCCTAGTTACCACCACACCACTCGCTCAGACTGACTGATCAGTTCATTGAATCGCATGTTGTTGTGGTTTGGTAGTTTTATTTGGCAAGGGTTTAGATTGGGAGGATTGCTTCCTGTATGAACATTCCTACCATGTTTCCATGTTTGCAATATTTTGTTTCCATGTTTGCAATATTAACCGACTTCTAAAACACTACTTGAAAAATAGAAGAATGTACAATATTATTTTTATTCAAATTAACCAGCAACATTAGGGAATAAATGTGAATGCTAAAGCTCCTAAACCGGATGGTTAATCTATACTGCACCCCAATGGTGACCACTTAGCCTCCATCCTTTTAAAACGTATATTTTGTTGGATATACATATTGATTGCTAAATGAACTCATTACATTATCTGTGTAGGAACGAACTGCAGATGATGGTTTATACCAAAGATCCTAGAGGAACAAGATAGACCACTCCTCCGAAATCCAATGGGCTGACGTGTAGTACGTGATGGAACGTCACGGCCGCCATTTGTTTATGCCTCCCGCTGTGCACTCGCTCTATCGTCTGGTGTCATCAGTGTTGTAGGGAACAGTGTTTGATTTAGCGCATCTATCACATCACATATTTTAGTTAATTTTATTGTCAATGTTTTCCCCCTGTTCCCCCCATTTCCCTCCCATCTTTCCTCCCCAGCCGCCACCTTTGCGTAGTTTCCCTTGCATTGTATTGTGCAGTTTCCCTTCTATTGCTTTAACACACACTGTGCACAAAATTAAATTTAACATATATATATTTATATGAATGTGTGTGCCTGTGTGTGAGAGGAAAGTTAAGGGTCTGTCCCACCAGCATGCGATTGCATGCGTCTAGCGCGACCAAACGTGGCGACCGCCGCCGCTGCAGCCGAACCCCCCGGCCCACGAGCAGAGTTGTATAATCTTTGATTGCACCCTTCTTCAGGGCGGGCTTGTGATCTTTGCTTATGATGTCTCGACAATTCGAGGGACATAACGGGTAACAGCCATCGCCTTCCTTCCCAGACACGAATCTGAGCTCGAAAAATCTCCTGGTGGTGGGCCATGTGTCCCCGGGCCATATTTTCTCCCTTACAAGGGTACAGAAGTGTTAAAATTATTGTCTTTATTATTGTGGTCAGTAAAGATCTATTAAAAAATAAGTCTAATAACTTTCTAATGTAACCTAGCCTATTTTCCCAATGGCCGTTGATGGGAGAACAGAAAATAACATTTTCACCACAGAATATCGACTGAAAATAATAATAATATTTTCTCACCTTTCGTTTTTATTGGGGAACCTAAAGGATAACAAGTCGGGTTGCCTCCATTTACGAACAATTGATAGCAGAGCATGAGATGAGATTTTGAAAAATGACAGTGTGGGGGAAGCCCTGCCCAATAAAATGGGTCGACAATCACACACGTCAAACGCGTTTTTTAGTGGTCTAGCTCCTCTATAATCTTTGTTAAAAGATAGACACAAAATGTTGTCAGTTATCTTAGAAAAAGGTTTTCTGGTCAGAACCCTTCTTTAGACTGATACGACCACATCATTACATTATCCATAGTTACTAGTGAAAATACCCTTCAAATAGTGATCTTTGTTAATGCTGCTATTTAACTTCACAGACCCAGAAAAGTGGCTTCTTATTCCTTGAATGAGTAAACTATTCTGCCTACAGACAGGAAGTGATACAACTGGCAGCCTGGTGCCATCGCAACAACATGGAGCTCAATGCTCTTAAGAGAGAGGAATTGATAGTAGACTTTATGAGAGCTCTCCCTCCCCTCACCCCACTCACCATCAACAACACCACAGTCACATCTGTGGAGTCTTTTAAGTTCCTGGGAACCATCATCTCCAAGGAGCTTAAATAGGGGGCTACCATCGACACCACAGTCAAAAAGACGCAACAGAGGATGTACTTCCTGCGGGAGCTAAGGAAGCACATTATGCCACAGGCAATGATGGTCTAATTATATACGGCCATCATCGAGTCTGTCCTCACCTTCTCCATCATAGTCTGGTTTGGCTCAGCCACCAGGCACGACATCCGGAGGCTGCAGCAAATCGTCCAATCACCTGAGAAAGTTATTGGCTGCAACCTTCCCTCCATTGACGAACTGTACACTGCAAGGGCCAGTAAGCGAGCGGGTAAGATCATCTCTGACCCCTCTCACCCTGGCCACAAACTCTTTGAATCACTTCCCTCTGGAAGGTGACTCCGGACTGTCAAAGCTGCCACAGTCAGACATAAAAACAGCTTTTTTCCACGAATAGTAGCTCTACTCAATAACCAAAAATCTGTAGCCTCCATTTGCTCTGGTATTTTATTTAATTCACATGTTTAATCAATAATATTTGATTATTAATGTTTAATGTTTTATGTGTCATTCCTAACTGTCACTGTATGTCATTGTCATTTGTGGGCGGAGCACCAAGGCAAATTCCTTGTATGTGAATATTTGGCCAATAAACTTATTCATTCATTCATTCATTCATTCATCATTCTATTGCTAATGACAGGGAAGTCCCAGTGAATCCCCATCTCCCCCACCACAGATTTCTTGTAGACATTTGCTAGGAGGCCCAGGATAGTCCTCTTCTAGTCCAGACCAATTATAGCCCTGTTTAAATAATTTTCGGTCTACCCTGGGGACATCCACAGTGTGGTTTCTCACTAGATATATTGAATTAGTTATCAGGAATGCCCTAGGTTTATAAATGTTGTCTCATACCAGATGTTATCATCTGTACAAATATATTAAAAAAAGGAAAAGGTGTGATAAATCTCATGTAAAATGTGTTTGCCCTGGAGTTTTCTCAGTTTTGTGGTACAGTGTACTAATTATGTTAATTTTCAGTTTTGTTTATTTAAAATAATTACAATGTTTATATTTTACCTGTATAGTGGTCCAACAGAGACGGCTCATAGGGGAGAGAATGAGGCATGAGGCCTGATGCACAGCAGTCCCGAAATCCATGTTCAATAAATTAGCTATTCTCAGCAATGCAGAAGGTGCCACAACCAGATGCAAAGCATGTTTGAACATAAAACAACACTGCAGTACAGGAACAGGCCTTTCAGCCCACAACATCTGTGCCAAACCTGACTAGATTTCTACCTCCAATTGTTAAACCCACTTTCTACCTCTGAGCCATGAGTTGCATCATCAAGCCAATACTCAGGTGTTTCTTCGCCATTCATCCTTTGTCACCCATTGAAAAATTGGCTGGATGAGGTCTGCTGTGAAACCTCTTGGTGGTTTTGTGCCAATGATCTGCGAAAATTAACCCCTTCCAGTATATTACATTGGCCCCTTTTGTGATTCCAATAGGACGCTTATCCTTTCAATCTGGGAATGACAACTACTGTTCCAACTCTCAACCTTCACTTTAATTCTAGACTTATTACACCAGAAGCCCACATACATAGAAAGATAGAAACATAGAAAATAGGTGCAGGAGTAGGCCATTTGGCCCTTCTAGCCTACACCGCCATTCAATATGATCATGGCTGATACTGCTCTGCATCCACATTTATTTGATATCATGGTGCACTCTGCAGAAGGATAGTATGGAATGGGAAAGCCTTTGATCATACAATGTATTTTCAGTACTGCACAACGCTGACTGGCACAAGGTACTAAACTTTCAACAAACCCACCATCTGAAGAAAGGATCAGTCTGAAGAAGGGTTTCGGCCCGAAACGTTGCCTATTTCCTTCGCTCCATAGATGCTGCTGCACCCGCTGAGTTTCTCCAGCATTTTTGTGTAACTTCGATTTTCCAGCATCTGCAGTTCCTTCTTAATCAGAAGAAAGGATGCCAGTTCACAACAGCATGGTTGCCATACCATACCACTTCAAGGCAATTCTCGCTTTCAAATTTTCCTACCTAAGAAGATAGCTTCACACTTCTCCACACCATGGCGCAGTGGTAGTTGCTGCCTAACAGCACCAGAGACCCGGGTTCGATCCTGACTATGGGTGCTGTCTGTACGTAGTTTGTACTTTCTAACTCTGACTGTGTGAGTTTTCTCCGGGTGCTCTGGGTTCTCACACATTCTAAAGACATGCAGGTCTGTAGGTTAATTGGCTTCTTTAAATTGATCCCTAGTGTATGGGTGGCCTCGGTGGGCAGAAAGGTCTGTTTTCACATTGTATCTTCAAACTAAACTGAACAAAATTATTCTGCCACATTTTTGCCAGATCACCTAACTTGCCATTCTCCCTAAATCTAAATTAAATTCCATATGAAACAAAGTTTCTATTTCTGATCGAGTTATGGAACTCTCAATGGAATGCCTGCGTTGGTGACGGCGGCGCGACTCTGGTCAGCAGCGGCCTCTGCAGCCTGTCCGCGTTTTTATTATTTTTTGTCTGTGTTTTTTATGTAGTGGGGTGTGTGTGTGGGGGGGTGGGGGTGGGGTGGGGGGGGGGGGGGGGGGGGAAACTTTTGAATCCCTCCCTGCACTGGAGACCCAACCTTTTCTCGTCGGGTCTCAGCTGTCGTTGGGGCCGCAACGAGGAGCGGCCTCCAACAGGAAGAAGCCGGGGACTCAGGTGCTGACTCACCTCACCGTCGCGGAGCTGGCCGAGACCGGAGCGGGTGGAGCGTGGGAGGAGTCTGCACCGGGAGCCCGCGGGCCCCTGGAGGGAGACTTTTCACAATTGTATCTTCGGGGCTCCTGCAACGGCGACTTCTCCCGCCCGAGTTGTGGGGTCGAAGAAGCTGAAGCACCACTGCCCCGCGCGGCTTGGAAACTTTGCGAGCGCCACACCGGGGGCTCCAACATCTGCGACCTCGCACATTTTAATGGCCGCGGGACAATCGATCGCCACCTAACTTGACCATTCATCGGGGGGGAGAGAATCAGTAAAGTTTATTTGGCCTTCCATCACAGCATGTGATGGATGAAACAAAGTTTGTCTGGGGTCTATTTGTGTGTAATGTATGGCTGAGAAACGGTTTGGACCTCCAGGGGTCCAAATGACAATTAAATATACTCTTGACTCTTGACTAAAATGTCGTCAAATTAATTTACTGTTAAATGTTGGTTAGCTGAACCAAAACTCTCAAAACATTATAACCAGGTTGATTGTGAATGCAAGTGGTAAAGGGGCCACTGTGCGACAGAAAACACATTATGGTAGACTTCTGGTTTAATTTAGTTAAACATAAAAATAAAAATTCATTCACAGAACTCGAATCGAAAATGATGCGACTCTGTTAATAATTGGATCGCCTACAATTTTTTTTTGGTATGGTTTTTGTTTCTTCCAACACTTTTGTGCTCGATCCCCTCCTGACTGACATTATTAGTGCTGCCTGCACACAGTAGGCCACTCAGTACCCTCAAACCTGTCCCGTCATTCAATACGATCATGACTACTCTGCCCCAGGCCAGAACTCCGCTTCTATCCCGATGTCTCCAGCTATGTTTACAACCTGAATGTTCTTATTCTATGAACAATAACATCTTGCAATTTCCCCAGGAACTAAATAACCTATACTGTAACATTTTTAAAAACGGAGGCTGAAAATATTGCCAAAAAGAACTTGTATTAAATGAGATAATATATATAAAATATCACAAACTCCCTGCTGGACCCTCTGCAGTTTGCATATCGGGCCAATAAATCTGTGGATGATGCAGTCAACCAGGGCCTGCACTTCATCCTACAGCACCTAGACCGCCAGGGGACCTATACGAGGATCCTGTTTGTTGATTTTAGCTCTGCATTCAACACCATTGTGCCAGAGATACTACACATCAAACTTTCTGAGTTGACTGCCTGAACCCCTCTGTCAGTGGATCACCAACTTCCTGACAGACAGGAAGCAACATGTGAGGCTGGGAAAGCACATCTCGGACCCACAAACATTCAGCATTGGAGCACTGCAAGGCTGCGTACTCTCTCCGCTCCTCTACTCTCTCTACACCAATGACTGCACCTCCACAGACACCTCTGTCAAACATCTCACGTTTGCGGATGACACAACCCTGATGGGAAGGAATCTGCCTACAGACAGGAAGTATCACAGCTGGCGTCCTGGCGCCATCGCAACAACCTAGACCTCAATGCTCTTAAGACAGTGGAATTGATTGTAGACTTTAGGAGAGCCCGTCCTCCCCTCACCCCACTAACCATCAACAACACCACAGTCATATCTGTGGAGTCTTTTAAATTCCTGGGAACCATCATCTCCAAGGACCTTAAGTGGGGGGCTACCATCGACTCCACAGTCAAAAAGGCACAACAGAGAAATGAAAATGAAATGAAATGAAATGAAATGAAATGAAATGAAATGAAATGAAATGAAATGATTCAATTTATTGTCATTGTCAGTGTACAGTACAGAGACAACGAAATGCATTTTTAGCATCTCCCTTGAAAGGGAGACACAGGGCGTCGCGGTGTGCCCGCGCCTGCCGCCGTAATTACATTCCATTACAGGCAAAGGTGGGTGAAGTGTCTTGCCCAAGGACACAACGACAGTATGCACTCCAAGAGGATGTACTTCCTGCGGCAGCTGAGGAAGCGCAATCTGCCACAGGCAATGATGGTCCCATTCGACATGGCGAGTGGGTTCTCACCTTCTCCATCATGGTCTGGTTTGGCTCAGCCACCAAGCACGACACCTGGAGGCTGCAGCGAATCGGCCGATCACTAGAGAAGATTATTGGCTGCAACCTTCCCTCGATTGATGAACTGTACACTGCAAGGGCCAGGAAGCGAGCGGGCAAGATAATCTCTGACCCCTCTCACCCTGGCCACAAACTCTTTGAATCATTTCCCTTTGGAAGGTGACTCCGGACTGTCAAAGCTGCCACAGACAGACATAAAAACTGTTTTTATCCACGAGTAGTTGCTCTACTCAACAGCCAAAAATCTGTAGCCTCTCTTTGATCTGGTATTTTGTTGGTTCACATGCTTGATCAATGGTGTTTTATCATTAATGTTTTATTATTATTAATGTTTAGTGTTTTGTGAGTCATTCGTAACTGTCACTGTAGGTCATGTTGTTACTTGTGGCAGAGCACCAAGGCAAATTCCTTATATGTGAATACTTGCCCAATAAACGTACTTACTTAAATAACAAGCAAACATAAACAACGGCAGATATGAGTCTCAATACAAGAACACAGGAACATAGGAGAAGGAGTAGGCCACTCAGTACCCTCAAACCTGTCCCGTCATTCAATAAGTTCATGACTGCTCTGCCCCAGGCCAGAACTCCGCTTCTATCGCAATTCTCTGATCTTTCAAAAATGTATTTACCCCTTTTAAAATACATCCATTAATATAGCTTCACAATCTTCTTGAGTATGAAATTCCAGAGAATCGCAACCTTCTGTGAGAAGAAGTTCCCACATACCTGTTTCAAATAACTGGTAATTATGTCTCCTTATTTGTGACTCTCCCAGTAAAGGATGCATCCCAGTGTCTACTCCATCATGTCCCCTTAGGCTTTATATGTTTCATTAAGATGTTTCCTCATCCTTCGACACTCCAAAGAGAGTAGGTCCAACTTTTTTACCTGTTCATGGCAGGACGATTCTCTCATGGTAGGAATCAGCTGTGGTGCCCTATACATGGCGACTCTGCATACTTTCTGTATAGTATGCAAAACAATGAATTTCACGGTGACATATCACAGGTGATAATAAAGTATCAATCAATCAACCCCCAGATGTAGAAAGCAGAGGAGTCACAAAAGTAAAATGGTTCTCTTAGGGCAGGGACAGGAGTGATTATGTTGTGGAATGAGGAAATGGCTGGTATTAAAAGAAACTTTCTCTCATAGAGAACAAAAAAATATACATTCCAGGAACAGTGGGAAAGCAAGTCTGGTAGCAATGAGGAACTTAAAGAAAATAAGTACAAAAATAGTGCAAGAGAAACTCATTGGACCTATCACCTGCAAACTCCCATTATATGCTAGCTGAATCAAGTTTTCCAAGAGGCGGTTGCAGAGAAAGTGAGTCCATTGACTATGATCTGGCAGTGTCCCTAACTTTAAAAATCTTGTTATAAATGGGAAAGCAGTAGATATGACCCCATCTTCCAAGACTTGAAGGAGAGAGCACGAGCCAAATTGATCTGAGAGTAGTGGGAGGGAGGAAGCTGGGTTCTATTACAGCCATGGTAAAAGACCACATTGGAGGAATTGGCTCGCTATCTATCTAAGCCCAGCCCCTGTTCGCCCCATGGACCAGGGAGAAGGGAGTCACAGTCGGAGTTGGACAGAATTTTACCTTCCGGCTCTAATGGTAATACATAATTGGTATTGGATTCACACTGGTATATTTCAACAACATTAATCCGGGTCCACATGCAGATTTTGCTTGTCCAAAGTCTTGACTTCTAACGTGGAATTGATGAGTTGGTGAGAGGGGTGGGCAGGAACCCTATGAAGTCTGCAGTAAAGGAAGAGGGCAGCCCAATTATACAAAGCTATACTCTAATACAGCTTTGGAGTTTCTAAAGCTATATTCAATATTGATAAGTGGAGAATGATAAGGGAAGGGATGGAGTACACAACATTTTCTGAAGTTGTACACAGAAGTAGTTAGGGAATTTCTGTCCCAACTAATAATGGGTGTTTCTGTTTCCATTTGTCTCTCTGTAAGGTCATGTCTGGGCTACGTTTATCATCTCCAAAAGCACCATCCAAAAAAGGGAATTTGATTATGGCTGCAAACCCACTCATAACTGAAGAGCCAGCCTTTACTCTGAGTACTGGGGGAGTTTTAGCCTAAAGGAGTTTTCACCAGCAGCAAAGTGGTGACATTGGAGCGACTAGGACTTTATTCCTTGGAGCACAGTAGGCTGATGGATGCTCTTATAGAGGTGTATAATATCATGAGGATGATTGATAGGGTAAATGTACAGTCTTTTATCTAGAGTAGGGGAATCGAGATCTAGTGGACATAGAAACATAGAAAATAGGTGCAGGAGTAGGGCATCCGGCCCTTTGAGCCAGCACCGCCATTCAATGTGATCATGGCTAATCATCCAGAATCAGTACCGCTTTCCTGCTTTCTCCCCATATCCCTTGATTCTGTTAGCCCTAAGAAGTATATCCAACATAGGTTTAAGCTGAGAGTGGAAAGATAGGAACCTCAGGGGCAACTTTCTCACAAAGAGGGTGGTAGGTATACGCACTGAGCTGCCAGAGGAGTAGTTAGGGCAGGTACTACAGGAAGGCATTTGAACAGGTACAGGGATGGGAAAGGTTTAAAGGGATGTGGGCCTAACATGGGCAGGTGGAACTAGTGTAGATGAGGCATTTTGTTCAGTATGGACAAGTTGGGCATAAGGGCCTATTTCTGTGCTGTATGACTCTATATCATATCATATACTTATTACAACTCTGATCTTGTTAGTGTGTATATGTGTATATGTGTGTGTATATGTGGTTGTCTTTGCATCTTCATGAAAACTCTATGCGGTAACGCTAACAATATTACATATTCTGGTTCATTTACATTTTTCCCGTTTCTCGACTTATTACTGATTAAAATTTAAAAACATCAAAGGACTTTGAAATTAAATCCACCGGCTTCAAATGATGACGTCACAATGGCTCAGCTGGCAGAGACGACCCCTGAATGAAGATTTCATCCTATATTTGACACGTTATTCGCGATTAAAGCTTTAATTTCGCAAATTTTTTACATATTCTGATTCACATTGTTCCCCTCAGGGCAGAGATCCCTTTCAATGAACATTTTATGCTTTATTTCTCGACATTCTTGATTAAAGTTAAAAAAAAGTCAAAATACATTTAATTTCAAACTGACCATTTTCAAATGATGATGTCATATTGTTCGACTAGCAGGGGGAGTGCTAATTGCTATTGCAACACGCAGGGCAAGTGCAATTGGAATTTTTTTAAAAGATCAATGCTGAGGAAGACAAGGGGATCTTACATTCGGGAACAGCTTGAGTTGGAGGACCACTCCTCCCGTTGGGGAGTATTATGCAAAGTAATATCTGGGAAACATAGAAAGTCAAAAAGTTGTTTGGGTTATTCAAGGTCCCATATACAGATGAAAAAATATGAGAACAAACATGGAAGGCAGAAATATATTTGCTTGCTTCTCCGTGATTTAAAAAAAATGGAATATCAATATTACATTGGCAGCAATTCAGACAAACCATTGATAGTAACTTATTTGATAATCTAGTCAATTGGAGAAAAGTGCAAAGAAATTGCAGAATATATGAAATTCTTATTTCCTCCACATTCTCTGTTTAAGGATTCAGCATTATCTTTCTCAAAGCAAATGTATATGGTAATTAGTTCCCAAAATATGAAGCTCTTCATTACAGGCCTTTGTCTCATATTTAAATATGTGAGGTTGAAACTTAGCTGGAAGATACAATTGGGGAATGCAGACACAGTTTGTACTTTCCCCATATTTTACTCACCTTGTACTCACTGGGACACCCTGGGGCTGCCCAGGACCCATGCCACGATGAAATTATGTGGAAATGGGGCTCCATGGAAAATCTTTCAAGCAACCGTTCAATTTCCATCTATCCCTGTTATTGTAATCTTTGATTTAAAAGGCTACTTTGTGTTGCAAGTACTATTTACTATTTTTACCAGCTGGTTGCTGTGGTACATCTAGGTACCAATGACATAGTAGGAGAAAGGATATGTTTACAACATGAGTTTACAGAGAGAGGTGGCCCTTTAAAGAGCAGGATCTCACAGATTGCAATCTCTTGGCTGTTCCCAGTGCAACGAGCTACTGAGTATAGGACTAAAATAGAAGGATATGATGGCGTGGCTGACAGGATGCTGCAAGAAGATAGGCTTTAGGTTCTTGGATCACAGGGAATGTTTCTCAGGAAGTTAAGACCTTTACAAGCGGGTCATGTTGCACCAGAGTAGGATCAACATCCTTGCAGGGAGGTTTCCTCATGCTCATGTGGAAGTCAAATGATCCTGAGCGGTATAAGAAAGCTTGCTATAATCTCTGTAAAGCTATCAAGGTTGGATTAGTAGGTTAATTGGTTACTTTAAATTGCTCTTAGTGGGCAGGTGGACTGGGGAATCTGGGGGAATGGATGGGAATGTGGGGAGAATGAAATGTAATTAATGTAGGATTTGTGTAAATGGATGTTTAATGGTTAGCGTGCACTCACAATCTCACACACGTCATGTCTGCTCCCTATTCATTATCATATCTCATTTTCACTTACTGTCCAAAAATCAATCAACTTGAGTCTTGGAAATATTCAACAACTGAGCATCCTTGGCTATCAGAGGAAGAAAATTCCTAAAATTTACCCCTATCTGTGTAAGTAAATTTATTTTCATTTATCTTAATTGGCTGATTCCTTATCCTGAGACTGTGCTCTAGTTTCAGACTCCGGAATTTTTTTTGTCTCAGTTCATTCTGGGGGACAATTTCAAATAACTCACTCGGAATCTGTCTATGACACCAGCCAACTATAAACTATTCAGCCTAACCTTTCTCCCACTTCTCCCAGGCTTATAACAACAGCTTTCAAAGATCTGCATCGAGATTGAAGAAAATGTGAATCATTTGTCAAATCCCAGGAGACACCACTCACTGAAGAGCAATGATGAAATCGGCCATTGTCATCCGTACACTGGCCATCCATTAGCACCGAGGAAACGAGTAGTTGAAGATCAAGTTCTCAAACCTAGCACAGAACTAACGGCTAACAGTCATGATGGAGCTCTATAGGACTTTGGTTAGGCCGCATTTGGAAGATCTCGTGCAGTTCTGGTCACCCCATTACAGGGAAGAATTTAAGGGATTGGAGATGGTGCTGAGGAGGTTTACCAGAATGCAGCCCGGCTTGGAGGGTTTCAGCTACTGGGGGAGCTTCGATAGACTTTGATTATTTTCTCTGGAATGCTTGGAGGTTGAGATGAGACTTGATAGAAGTATAGAAAATTATGAGAGGCATAGATAGGGTCAGAACCTTTTCCCCCAGGGTGGAAATGTCTTACCCTGTAGGGCTTAACTATAAGGTAAGAGGGGGAAAGTTTAATGGGGATGTGCAGGCAAGTTTATTTTACACAGAGAGCAGTGGGGACCAGTAGTGGTGAAGGCGGATACAATAGTGGCATGGAAGAGGCTTTTAGATAGGCACATTGAAGTACAGGGAATAGAGGGATATGGGTTATGCACACACAGATGGGATCAGTTTAAACTGGGGTCATTTCAGCACAAACATGTGGCCAAAGGGCCCACTCCTGTGCTATACTGTTCAATGTTTTATGTTCTATATTCTAACAGGTAATTGGTACCCACCTGTATGGTTCTGAGTTATGGTCTACATACCACAGGCACCTCAAAGGTTGAATTGATGCCATCAATGCTGCCACTGCAAAAATCCCTTGGCAAGATTAGCAAAGGAACATGGATATCCTCACCCAACAAGGAGACCCTCAGGCACTCAGTCACCTAGCTCCTATGTCCAGGCCATTTTATTCGTGGTTGACTTCAAACACTCCATTCCAAGTTTGGTCAGGGAAAGAGCTTACCAAACAATTAATGACTCACCGTACAATGATATTCTCAAAGACTCCTTGAAAAAAGTGTAAGATCCATAACACCACATGGGGATGACGATGGTATCAGGAATCTCGGGTCCCTAGATTGAGAACACATACATCTAGTGTAAAAAGTCAAAGGAGCACCACTCCTGAATTGGCACCTCCCCCGCCCCTACAACATCAGTAGGTCACACATGACGAGCCTCATCAACCACCCAACAACCCAAAAAAACATTTCATCCACAAACCCGAGGGATTACCCAACAGGATGAAGTAACAGAATGAACAGACAGAAACCAAGGGTAGTGGTTAGACGTCAAACAAGAAAAAAAGAAGTGGCATTTGACAGAGATCATTCCTGGCACCGTTGTGGTTAACAATTTTCATAAATGGTTTAATCTCATGAATTGCAATAACTTTAAATTTCTGAAAATGAAGGGGACGGCCTCCTCTCCATCACCCCCGCCTGATCATCTGTTACGCTAGTGGGTGGGCGTACTCTCGCGGAAGCCACGATTGGCCGGCCCTCCGCTGCTTTTCTCCCCCCTCCAATTGCTCCAACCCCCCCCCTGGGGGGGGGGGGGGGGGGGAGGAGAGGGGAGAATAGAGGGGGGGAAGGAGGAGAAGAGGGGGGATGTCAGGGGGGGAAGGGGCCCTCCCTCTCTGCCCCCCCTCCCACTCTGTCCCCCTCCCTCTCTGCCCCCCCCCTCCTCTCTGCTCCCCGTCTCTCGGGAGTGGTGAAGTATTGCATTCGGGAACCAGCCCTCCCCTGTGGCGCTGCACCCTCGCACCCACCACTCAATCTCTACCCCCCTCCTTCACCCTCTCTACCACCCTCTCCCTCCCTCCCCACCAGTTGGGGGCTATGCGTGAGTGGATAGGGGTAAAAGGTTGGCCTTGTAACAGGCGTGACCTGCCCTCAGACTTGATTCCGTTTCATGCATACCATGTTGTTGTAGTTGGTTGAAGTAGATGGATTAGTCTTAAGGGAAAACCGAATCGTAGTCCCCCAAAGAATGCCTGGCAGATGCTGAACGTGCTACATGAATCACATCTGGGAGTAGTGAAACTTAAACAACTAGCCCGCAATTTATTTGCGTGGCCAGGAATTAATGCACAGATTGAGAACACAGTGGGAACTTGCTCGATATGCCAGGCGACTAGGAAAGCACAAGCAAGCGAGCCGCTACAACCGCACTTCATCTCTAGCAGGCCTTGGTCTAAAGTTGGGGCAGACATCTTCCATCTGGATGAAGTTGACCATTTGCTTGTAGTGGACTATTACTCCAATTTCCCAGAAATAGCATAACTGCCAGACATGATGTCACATTCGGTGATATGAGAGATGAAGGGCATGTTTGCCCAGAATGGCATTTCTGACTTGGTGATGACTGACAACGCGAGACAATTTGACTGTACTGAGTTTCGCAGGTTCCAGGATGAATGGGAATATATCCTCAGAGCAACGGGCAGGTGGAGCGCTGTGTGCAAGCCATGAAAAATATCATGAAGAAGGCCAAACGCAGTGACCGTGACCCGATGTACGCCATCCTCGAATACCGCAACATCCCCCTTGACAGGCGGTTATGCCCCCTCACAGCTACTGAACAGTAGACTGATAAGAAGCAAATTGCCATCGCCTCTATCATTCCTACTGCCACATCATGTCCCTCCCATGGGACTGCAACTGGCCGTCTGGCAAGAAAAACAGGCAACATACTTCAGTAAGAAGGCAAGTGTCGAGCTGCTGCCGTGCCTGGAACAACAACAACAGGTGAGGTTTCGTGCCAAACCTACCGAGTGGCAACATGGCTGGATTGCACGAGAAAACCTGGCCCCTCGGAGCTACTCCATTTCGACACCGAGCGGTACTGAGTACCGCAAAAACAGGAAGGACATACGACCTGCGCACGAAGCAGCTGAGCCATGCCCTGGCAACACGCAGCAAAAGAGCGTGAAAATTCTCCCAGGCGGAGGAACCCCTCTCCCAGATGGAGCAAGTCTGCCAGACTCAAGAGAACAATCACAGGCCACATCACAAGGTAAAGTGGTGGGGGAACCTGCTAGTTAGGCAATGATTTTATAGTTTGTTGTATGCACTGTGTTAATTGTGGCACTTTATCCACATTAAAATGATTAAAGGTTCAAGTTATCAGTATTGAAAATAAGTTGTATTGACCCCAAAGTGAATGGGGGGATGTAATGTAAATAAATCGAAGGGGGAGATGTAATGTTATGTAATGTAAATGCCAACGCCCCCTGAGGCCAAGAGCAGAAGCTGGTTTATGTGCCTGTGCCTCGTGACTGAGGTCAGGTGACCTCAGTCACAATGCATAAGTTTCAGTTGGTATTTCAGATTGAAGCTTTCTTACAAGATGTCGGACGTGTATTCATTGTGCTAGTCACAACAGGATCTTACAGCGGACATTACAGGCAATATCACACCAGGCTCATGGAGAACTGGAGGACAGGCTCCACCAATGGTGGGACTGGAGAGATTGCTAGGAAACACCTCCAACAAGAGAGCCAAGGACCAGAGAGACAATCTCTGCACTTACCACAACTCCGAACTAGGCAGTGTACCATGGCAGAACGACATGATCTGAAGGCCAGCAGCAAACAGCCCACACCACAAACAGAAATCCACCACTCCAGGAAGAGAGCCCACAACAGACCACAAGAAAAGGCCACCCACATCCTCCCAAAAGAGTTTAATTTCCAATGCAGTACAATGCTTGTGTTTGTGTTTGTTTTATTGATCAAAATATTATGAAGTTAAAATAATTGAAAGAGATTACATGAGACACTACTCTGAAATATAATACATCAATTTGCCGTCAAAATGTCAAATATTTCCTTTATTGATATTGAAATAAATAAAAGTTTTAACAACAAGAAAAGGTTGATAAGAACGTACAACAGTGTATATACAAATATTATAATCACATAAAATTTTAAATTATCTATAATAAATCTATAAAGAATTATCATTTTAACAACAAAAAAAGTTTGATTTATTATTAGAAAAGGCAATCATGTAGCGGCACCTGCTAGCGCACGCAGATATCAAACCCGGCGTTCAGAAGCCGCGGTCACGTGACTCGGGAGGGGCTTTGGTTTTTCCCTTGCGCACGTTAGTTCAGCGCTGACCACTGTTGTAGGCAGATGTGTCTGATCAGCCTGTATGCTGCAACTTGAACTTTTGACTAAAGATCTGTTGAAAACTCCAGTAGTCGTTTCTCAGACCACTAAAATAATATAAAATAATGGCACATCTGTGACATTGTATTTACATCTATTCACAACGTTCCCTGTATTTCTCTCCATAAAACTTGCAACTTCAATGAGTCTGGAAGGCATGTTACAGATACCTTTAACTAACATTTTACAAAATAGACTGATTATAGAAAGCTCAAACATTACATTACAAAGATGTGAGATACAAATAAAAATACAAAATTTCAAAATTAGAATACACCAATACTCGGGTTACCTTTCCTTCTTTCTTCATTTTGAATGAATGAATGAATCTCTTTATTGTCATTGCACATGGTACAACAAAATTTAAAAGTCAATCCCACGGCGCGATTCACAAGAACAATTTTAAATATATAAGAAAAGGTAAAAATATATACATATAAAAAAATAAAAGAATTACAGATAAATAACAATAGCAGCTGAGGTGAACCATTCAGTTGAATGTGAGTGTTATTTCTTATTTTGCATTGTTAAGTTCACGTATGGCTACGGGGTAGATGCTGTCTCTGAGTCTGTTTGTGCGAGTTTTGAAAGACCTGTACCGTCTGCCAGAGGGAGCAGGTGGAACAGGTTGTGTCCAGGTGGGAAGGGTCCTTCAGGATGTTGGCTGCCCTGCCAAGGCAGCGAGAGCTGAAGATGTCCTTCAGGGAAGGCAGTGGGCAGCCAGTGATTTTTTGTGCGGTGTTGATGACCCTATGAAGGGCTCTCCTGTCCGCTGCAGAGCAGCTGGCATACCATGTGGTTATACAGTACGCCAGCACACTCTCGATGGAGTAGCGGTAGAAGGGCACCAGCAGCTTCTCCTCCAGGTTGTTTTTCCTGAGGATCCTCAGAAAGTAGAGTCGCTGCTGGGCCTTCTTGACTGCCGTGGTGGTGTTTGTAGTCCAGGAGAGATCCTCCGTAATTTGTGTGCCCAGGAATCTGAAGTCTGAGACCCTTTCCACACAGTCCCCATTGATGAATAGGGGTTTGAGGGCTGCACTGTTCTTATGAAAGTCTATGATAATTTCCTTTGTTTTTGTGGTGTTTAGGATGAGGTTGTTGTCTGAACACCACACTGCCAGTCTTTGGACTTCCTCCCTGTAGGCTGTCTCATCTCCTCCTGAGATGCGTCCAACCACAGTCGTGTCATCCGCAAACTTGACGATGGTGTTGGTGGAGTGGGCGGGGGCACAATCATGGGTGTAGAGGGCGTAGAGGAGGGGGCTCAACACACAGCCCTGTGGGGAGCCAGTGCTGAGTGTGATGGGGGTGGAGAGGTGTGGCCCAGTCTGACGGTTAGAGGGGCAGATGGGTTTTTCCTAAATCCATGAGTTTGGTGACCAGTCTGCTTGATGGTATTCAGCGGAGCTAAAGTCAATGAAAAGCATCCTCACATAGCTCCCCTGGTGTTCGAGGTGGGAGTGTGTCTGAAGAGCAGTGGCGATGCATCCTCAGTGAACTTTTGCTAGGCAAACTGGTGTTGATCGAATGTGGGCAGTAGGTGGCTTTGATGTCTGCTGGACCAGCCTCTCGAAAAACTTCATGATGACTGGTGTGAGAGCGACTGGTCGGCAGTCGTTAAGGCCGCTGATAACAGGCTTTTTTGGTATGGGATGATTTGGCAGACTTCAGGCACGGTGGGATGACGATTTCGGACCTGATTTTCGTCTCGGAGAACACTTGAAACTTCAATGAGTCTCACCGCCCTGAGGCCTCATCATGTTACAGATAGGGTTAGTTGTTGTTGTTAGGGGCTGGTGGGAGAATGGTGACTAACTCATTTTACAAAACAAAGAACAGTTGATTATAGAAGGCGTCGCTCAAACGTCGTGCATTACAAAGATGTGTGAGATACCACACCCGCCGTGGAAAATACTCTATCTTCCTCTTGTGGGCAAAATTAGAATCCCTGACCAATTCTCAGGTTGGCTCTAGCAGCGCTGTATCTACAGGGCTCTGTCTTCAGGCCTGAAGGCATTGTTGCGGCTTTTGCTTGTACTGATAATGAGATATTGTATGACTTTTGTGCATATGTATTGTTTTTCAATTATTTATCTACTCCCATACCCCAAGGAGGGTTGTTGAGTTTCAATAAACTTCAAACATAATACAAGTACAAAAACATTCAACATCATTTATGGACACATTACATCGATGGGTGATCTGTGTCCATTAATTCTGCAAAACTCAATTCCCCACTTGCGTCCTGGGTCTCTGTTCTGGTGGCACCCCCTGGTGGCACTGGTGCAGATCTGGGTGTGTCAAGGCTGGGGTAGTCTGTGAATGCAGCTGAGAATGCAGAGAAGCTACTATTTTCAGTAGAAGCTGCTGTTTCTGTGAGTACTGCTGCTGTGAGTAGGGCTGCTGCTGTCCTGTGGAACTGGGTGACCTGCCCATGGGTGAGGTGGCCATTGGTGAGCATGACATCATTGGTGGTGGCATCTGTGGTGGTCCCATCAGTGACTTTGGCTGCAACACAGAAACATATCAATATTAAGTGGCAGGCAAATAAATCAAAAAACTTTTCACAAGCTGTGTGTGACAAAGAATTTCAAGTCCAATTCCCAAAAGTATTATAAAATTAGATACCTGGTGAGCCTGCTGATATGGTGGTCCCATAAGTGGCATCTGTTGAGGTAGTCCCATCTGTGGCTGTCCCATCTGTTGCTGTCCCATGTGTCCCATCTACTGCTAAGTCTGCAACACACATGAATTCATTGTGAATATTTCATACAAAAACATAAATTATAAGGTCAAATATTAAAACTAAATGTTCCCAAAATTCCACAAAAATTATTTTAAAAAATTACCGGCTGGGAGAAGTTATAGGCCATCATCATGGTAGCCAGTGTGTACTTTAACCACACGTTCTCTGGTATCTTGAGCAGCTCAGTCTTTAAGAATCGCTGGAAGGTGCCAACAGCCCTCTCTTGTGGTGTCTGGGGCTGTATCATGGCCTGTCTGACCTCCCTGGCCTCTGTTGCCTGTTGCATGAGCTGCAACATTTTTATGATACAGGTAAGGAACTTTGGGATAGAAAAGATGGATGGATAGATGAGAAGGAAAATCTGCCAAAAAATTTCCCAAAAGTACTTGCCGCCTTGATCAGCTCAGTGCGACTTGCCTCTCTCCCCTACCTCATTTGCATTTGGGGTGGAGCCTGCAATGGAGCTGGCAGTGATCCTGCTCCTCTTACTGTGCTGCTGACTGGTGGAGAAGGTGGATCCAGAGGTTCCCTCAAGTTGATCAAACTCCTCTTCACTGGACATACTGGGTAGTGGCTTCTTCGTGTCAAACTGGAAGAAAATAAATGTGGTTTACAAACTTTGTAAACCATCATGACATGGCAAGCAAGATGACAATCAAATTATCAATTTCACAATAACAATTTTATAATAAATACCTTCTTGCTGCTCTGCTGCCTTGGGGTAACGTTTTTGCCAGCAGACCCTGACTTGGTCTCACTATGAGGCAGCTTGTCATATCTTGATCTCTATCCTTTGAACCACAGACAGAGTTGGGCATCTGAAAAAAAATAATAAATAAAGAGCAGTGTGAAATGCCTGCTTGCAAGAGAATGGAAGAGCTACTGCTTGAAACTTGCATGTTTTAACAGACTGTACATGTTAGCATATATGGCAAAAAAAAAATCCAGAAAAAAAATAACCCCAAAAATACAAAATGCAACTGGTAGGCAAAATGTACAGGCAAACCTGCTGGAGTCTTATGGCACTATTATCTATCCACAATGTCATGTCTTGGTAAACAAGATGACAAACACATTTTTTGTTTTATTGTTTCATTGATTCTGGATCAGGAGACAGCAGCAGCAGTAGTATTAGTAGTCAGTAGTTTTCATTTTATTTTTATGGCTGCTACGCAACATGAAATTGCAAATTTCTGGAGCAGAAATACACATACAAACAACCCAGTAAGTAGGTACTTACAGGTGCAGTCGGGGAACTCCTTGGCCTTGGAGTCACATAGTGAGTTTTTCCTGTCCTTCTTTCAATCATGTTGGTAATTCTTGTCATACAATTCTGGGTTTGACAGATACCACTCGACCAGCTCTCCTTCTTGTTCCCTGCTGAACTCATAAGGAACTACCTTGGGTCTCCTGCACTTCTTCACCTCACTTGAGGCATCTTTGTCTTGAGCATCATCTGATGGTTAGTCTGGGTCAGCAGCAGCAGTACTTGTAGTCTTAGCAGGGCGGCCAGTCCGGGCTGGGGTGGTGGGGACACGGGCCACCTCCCTGGTCTCCTCCTGGGCCTCCTCTTCCTGGGCCTCCACAGTCTTCTCCTGCCTGGTGGGTGGGGATGGGGGTTGGGCCTGGCCATTGGGCTGCCCCTTCCTTCTCCTTGGAGCCATGTTGCACGATCCAATGTCCCCAACACAATATGCACAATGTTCACGCACTATAGTCGCCTGACCACGTGTAGCAGTGGACGAGATTTTCCAATGCGCCAATGGAATTCACCTTAGTCAGCACCGGCGACACATGTTAACCTGGTGACAACCTACGTTAACATGGCGACAACCCACGACAGCACCTATGTCACATCACATCCACCGACAGTGCTGCACTTTACACAGTGTCCGCAAGATGTCTATGGTACAGTATGCACCCACCACGGCAGCGCAGTATAGGGAGGTTGCACGGCAGTTGAGGTCACGACCTGTAACCCATACTGTTGCCATGCAATGCCTTTTGGAGTACACGCGGTGAACTGCAGGTAAACACCGTGGCTTCCAGTGCAGCGGGCCCGCCTTCTGTCCCCGTATCGGGGTGACGGTGCAGTGACTCTGGGTGGGCGGAGGGACCAGACTGTCCCCAACTCTGCTGCAGCTGACGGGGATGTTGCCGTGTTTTCGTCCCCGTGTGTCCGCTGCTCGGAGCTGCGGCCCCGCTCCACCCGACCCCGTGTGTGGGCGCTGCCGATGACAGTACGGCCGCACAAGGGGGGACGGGGTGGAGGGCTGGCCGTGGCCGGACATCGCTGACCCCGGGGGGAGAGTGGGGGCTGGCCCGAGGGATGCACTCCTTCGGCCGCTTACACCTTGCTGCTCGGGTTCAGAGCAAAGATACTAGAGCATTTGGTTCAGAGCGCGATCATCCTCCACAATTATTTACAGCGCACAAAATGACTTTCGTTGTTGTTTAACAGGTTAGAAAGTACACGTTTCGTATGTTAACAGTGTATGCCGAGGCTGCCATGTCCTCCAGAAGCATTGAGCTGCTACGTGTGTCACGCCCTTTGACCCAATTACCTTACAATACAATACAATACAATTTATTTGTCACTTGAACCTCATAGAGGCTCAAGTGAAATGTTGTTTCTGCAGTCATACATACAAGAAAACAAAGACCCAAGACCCTTACGTGCAACCCGATATAAGAGGCGCAGATGCAATGCCTCGGGTTCACAGAAACTTTAGGGGACTTTCCAAAGCATAAAGGAAAGCGGAAGGAGGGGAACTAAAAGACGGATGGGCGGTGGGGGTTTGCGCTGCCTTTTGCTGGAACAAGTAGTGGTGGCTTGGGGCGAGAGAGCTTGTCATGGATAGCCCGGGCTGACCTCCCCGCCCACCCCCCTCCTGCCTCAGGCCGCTGCATGAGAACTACTTTCGTGCCCCCTCCACCCTAATGACGGGGAACTGTACTTTCCGAGACGTTTACACGTTGTTTAAACCTTAAACGGTGGACTTTCCCTTAAAAATAAACCGGCTTGAGCTGTGAGTCAGGCTTGCCCGGTAAAGCGAATGTATCCATCATGTGGAGCGAGTCATTTCCAGTCACGTGTATGGTTGATGGTTACTTTAATGACCGGATTGTTTTAAATATAAAAGTTTAAGTGTTGTGATTGCCAGCTATCGGGCGGTCCGGACACAGTTACTAAGCTGCACCCGACCTTGAGTAAACGCAACACTTCCCCTTTATAATCAGTTCGGGCGAAGCGGGGGTGACAAGAGGCTGTGCAGTGAGTGAGTGAGCTGAAGGATCGGTGGAGAATGGATACAGGGACAGCGCTAATGCCCCACTCTGCTCCCAACCTGGCGATGTCGCCTACACTGGACAAACCTTTTCAGTTGCAGCGCCTGGACATAAGCAAAAGCACCGCGGCACCAGAAGCTGCTTTTGGGTAAGTCATCGGAGAGATTACTCCACTTTATCGAGATTCCTCTCCGTCACCCGGCCAGTTTGGACATTAAGATCCTAATTTCGAATAAACCAAGCTCCTCATTATCCTGGATGGAGGACGCTGTCGGTGGAGGGGAGTACGGGAACAGCGGGAGAGATAGATCCGGGTGGAAATTCAGAAGTTCATAAGCTCATAAGTTATGATAGCACAATAGGGCCATTCGGCACATCGTCTATTCTGCCCTTCAATCAAGGCTGATCTATCTTTCCCTCGCACCCCCATTCTCCTGCATTCTCCCCATAATCCCTGACACCCTTACTAATCAATAATCTGTCAATCTAAAAAAATATCCATTGACTTGGTCTTCACAAACGTCTGTGGCAATGAATTTCACAGATTCACCACCCTCTGACTAAAGAAGTTCCTTATCTAATGTCGATGACTAGAGGGCATAGCTTTAAGTTGAGAGGGTTCTTTAGTTGACCAAAGAAACCCACAAAATGCTGGAGTAACTCAGTGGGCCAGGCAGCATCTCTGGAGAATATGGATAGGTGACATTTCGGGTCAGGTACCTTTTTCCTATTTAAAAAAAATCTCTTCTAGGTAGGGAAAAGGGACTGACTTGAAACGTCACCTGTGCATGTTCTCCATAAATGCTGCCTGACCCACTGAGTTCAGCATTTTGTGCCTTTTTTTGGGAGATGTACAAGGTGAGCATCAGCATTTACACAGCGTGGTGGGTGTCTGGAGCACACTGAAGGCAGAGAGGATTATGGCGTTTAAGATGCCCAATCTAAGTTACCCCCATTTTGCTTACGTTTGACTGATATCCCTCTAAACATCTCCCATCCACTAAAGAGAAGTTCTTAGAAATTTTACAGCAAACAAAATCATAATACACAAATTGTCATTGAAGATGCACCAGTGAGAGAGGCCTGCAAATCAGAAAACAGTTGGGCCATTTGTGAACAACATTAGTGAAAAAGATGTTACTAATATCAGAGCCCATGACAATGTTTAAACTTGTATATCTAGATTATATCTAGGTGCTGGCTCAAAGGGATGAATGGCCTACTCCTGCACCTATTGTCTAGTATTTTTCAAAGAAATTCATTTTTCAGGACATAGGCATTGCTGACAAAGCCAGCATTTATTGGCAATCGGCATTTGTTCTTGAAGGTGATGGTGCTTCATGAACTTACGGGCTAATTCAGAGGTCACTTAAGAGCCAACCACTGCACTTTGTCTAGAATCCCATACAGGTTCCCATACAGGTTAAAAACCAACAGCAGATTTCTTCCCTTGAAGAACATTATTGAACAAGATAAATGATACAATTTATTTGTTGTCATTTTAACCTCATTGAGGTTCAAACGAAATTTGGTTTCTGCAGTCATACACACAAGAAAAAGAACCAAGACACAACACAATTTACACAAACATCCATCACAGTGAATTTCCTCTTCTCTGTGATGGAAAGCAAAGTCTTATCTCTCCCCTGCACTCCTCATTCTCCTCCCGATGTCAGAGTCAAAGCCCCCGGCGGGCGATGGTAAGTAAGTCCCGCGGCCATTAAAGCAGCGCCGGGCGATGCAAGGCCGCGCTCCGGGTCTTGGTGTTGGAGCCACCGGCGTGCGCTAGCAAGTCCCGCGGCCATTTAAAGCCGCGCCGGGCGATGTAAGGTCCCACTCCAGGTAATTTTCAACCCCGCAACTCGGGCGGGAGAAGTCGCCGTTGCGGAAGCCCCGAAAAGCGGTCTCCCACCAGGGACCCGCGGGCTCCCGGTGTTACTGTCCACCAGACCTACGGTTGGAGCCTCCGAATCTCCGGGGTCGGGCCGCAGCAGCGCGCCACCACAGCTCCTCCCGCTCCGAACTCGGCCAGCTCCGCGATGGTAAGTAAGTCCGCAGCTCCGCGACTGGAGCCCCAGGTCGTTCCGGTTGGAGGCCGCTCCACGGTGCTAGGCCCCAACGACAACGGAGACCCGACAGAAAAGGTCGGGTTATCCATGCAGGGGAAAGATTTAAAAAGTTTCCCCACCCCCCGCCCCCACACGCATACCCAGCTAAAAAAAAAAGCACTTTAAACTACATTCAAACGAGACAAAAAATTTAAAAAAACGACAGACGGACTGCAGAGGCCGCTGTGACGCGAGTCGTGCCGCCCACCCATGATAATCCTGTCTCTAACCTAGTATCAGATATTTACCCGTTAGCGATTTCTAGGGTGGCACAGTGGTAGAGTTGGTAGAGTTGCTGTCTCACGGTACCAAAGACTTGGGTTAATCCTGAGCTTGGGTGCTGTCGGTGTAGAGTTTGCATGTTCTCTCTATGACTGTGGGATGTAGACATTTCCTTCTGCATCTCAAAAGACATGCAGGATGTAGGTTGGTCTTTGTAAATTACCCCTAGTGTTGGGAGTGGATGAGAAAGTGCGATATCATAGAACTAGTGTTAACAGGTGATCAATGGTCGGTGTGGATCCGGTGGGCCGTAGGGCTGTTTCCATGCTATATCTTTCAATCCAATTCAATTAAAGATGCTGATGCCTTTCAAGTGGAAATATTTGTCTTGTATGAGTGTAAAATAAGCCAAATGTGATCAATAATATATAATTCTAGTCTCTGACAAGCCTTCTTATAATGTAAGCCCTTCTCTGTTCGTTTTAATTTTAATATTTGTTTTTTTTGTAAAAGCTAATTTAACTTTTCATTTTATTTCCCATTTGAAAATGAACATTAAGCACTTTTGAGTATCTTATCTTTTTTCAGGCTCCCACATTCCATTCTTGAGATGTACCAGAAAGATTGCCTTTTAAATAATTTTGATTAAAGATTCTTTGTTTTCAACTCATTCAAAAGTTCGATATTATAGTTAAATTTTATTAATGGTTATAGTGGCATGTTAGGTTTAGTTTAGCGAAAACTTGGATAAAGTTATAAAGTAAATATGCTTTTTAAATTATTCTTAATTAAAAAAAAAATTATAATAGTTGTTGAGTTCGACAAGTGCTCATGGCAAAACCGACCGAACCTCAGTGCATATTACCTACTCTGCCAGTTAACACTTTTATGTGAATGGATAAAACCAAGGATGATCTAATTAACGATTCCATATCTACTTGGAGCTTATGAAAATAATTCAGGATTTTATGGCAGAATAATACCTCCTGCACATTTATTTGTAAAGACACATTAAAATGGAAGTAAAAGTGCTTTGTGGAGCAGTGTTATCAGTTTGTTGAAATGTATGCATGGAAATTGCAGACAATGTTTTTGAAGTTGTGATCGCACTGCACAGTATTTGTAACAAAGTTTTAATATTTTCACATGATATTCACTTTTTGCTACATTAACAAAAGAATGACGCCGATTTGAAGTTACTGTGTTTACATCTGTGCCTTGCAGTTCTCTGCTCCACTCCTGTCTCCTGCGCTGCACTAATCTTTGCGTTCCTGATAATCTTGTGACCGGGCCATCATAGCCGTTCTGTGAAGTAAAGTGACTTGCAAGAATGTCTTGATTAGAGTTTTCTGATGCTCTACTGACACTGCCCTGATGGCATCAGATGTTCATTAAATTATTAAAATAAAAAACATTAAACTACTATGAATAAATTGTACCCAGCACAGTGGTGCTGCTAATAGAGCTGCTGTCTTGCATTACCAGCAATATTGGTTCATTCCTGATACTGAATGCTGTCTGTGTGGAATTTGCAATGGAATTTGCAATTCTCCAGTGTGGCTGTGAATTTCCCACAGATGCTTCATAGAAACATAGAAACATAGAAATTAGGTGCAGGAGTAGGCCATTCGGCCCTTCGAGCCTGCACCGCCATTCAATATGATCATGGCTGATCATCCAACTCAGTATCCCGTACCTGCCTTCTCTCCATACCCCCTGATCCCCTTAGCCACAAGGGCCACATCTAACTCCCTCTTAAATATAGCCAATTAAGTGGCCTCAACTACCCTCTGTGGCAGAGAGTTCCAGAGATTCACCACTCTCTGCCTGAAAAAAGTTCTTCTCATCTCGGTTTTAAAGGATTTCCCCTTTATCCTTAAGCTGTGACCCCTTGTCCTGGACTTCCCTAACATCGGGAACAATCTTCCTGCATCTAGCCTGTCCAACCCCTTAAGAATTTTGTTCAGTTTCGCACCCATATCCCTGAAATATGCATTATGGCAGATTAATTGACCACTGTGCCCCTAATTTGCAGATCAGTGATAGAATATTTGTGGAGGATTGTGGGAGAGGTATGGGAAGAATAAAAAATCGGTTAGCTTGGGAATAATGTAAATATGGGTGTTTGATGGCTGATACACAAAAATGCTGGAGAAACTCAGCGGGTGCAGCAGCATCTATGGAGCGAAGGAAATGGGTTTGATGGCTGGAATGGACAGGGTGAGAGATGGGGAATATCACCTTTATTCTGTATCTGTACACTGCGGCTTGATTGTAAACATGTAGAATCTCTCCACTGACTGGATAGCACACAACAAAAACAACTTGTCATTGTATTTTGTTACACATGACAATTGAATTGAATAAATGTTATTAGCCAAATATGTATACATACAAGGAATTTGCCTCAGTGCTTTGCTTGCAACTAACAACACGATGTACGGTAAACAATTCAAAGTAAAACATTATAATTTAAACATGTGAAGAATTAAATAAAATACCCGACCAAAAGGAGGTTACAGACTTTTGGCTGTTGTGTAGAGCTACTGCTCATGGGGAAAAAAAGCTGTTTTTATGTCTGGCTGTGCAGCTTAGACCGTCCGGAGTCACCTTCCAGAGGGAAGTGCTTCAAAGAGTTTGTGGCCAGGGTGAGAGAGGTCAGAGATGATCTTACCCGCTTGCTTCCTGGCCCTTGCAGTATACAATTCATCGATGGGGGGAAGGTTGCTGCCAACAACCTTCTCGGTTGACCGAACGATGCGCTGCAGTCTCTGGATGTCGTGCTTGGCGGCTGAGCCAAACCAGACCATGATGGAGAAGGTGAGGACAGACTCTAAGATGGCAGTATAAAACTGGATCGCCATTGCCTGTGGCAGATTGTGTTTTTTCAGCTGCCGCAGGAAGTACATCCTCTGTTGAGCCTTTGACTGGTGGCCTCCCATTTAAGGTCCCTGGAGATGATGGTTCCAAGGAACTTAGATTACTCCACAGATGTGACTGTGGTGTTGTCGATGGTGAGTGGGGGGAGGGGAGGGAGAGCTCTCCTAATGTCTACAATCAATTCCACTGTCTTAAGATCATTGAGCTCCAAGTTGTTGCGATGGCACCAGGCCGCCAGCTGTGTCACTTTGTGTTAGTAACTTAACTAACTAAGAAGTGAACATAGTGTTGACTAACTACGGCTTTGTACAGCTATTGCATACTTTTATCTTTAATTAGCTGATGCTACAGCGAGCATGGAAAAATAAGAATTGTGAGGTGGGGCACTTGTGAGGTCAAATTCACAGTCTTTAAGAGGGTTCTGGGGCTGAAGCGATTTACAGAGATACAGAGCTGGGTTTCCCCACCGCCTAGAATGTCAAACTGGTTTTTCTCTGTTTCGTTTTGTGTCTGCTGGAGATTGTGTTTGATCCCAACTTTTCAACCTGCCCTTTTGTTTCTGTCACTTTATTTCCATTTCAGAACATTATTGATAAGAATCTCAGTCGCACTTAGAATTTAACTGCTTACATAATTCTATGAACATTGAGGGAACTGCAGGGCTGCCAACATTGGGTGAGAGTTGAGAGTGTGAAATTGTGAGCGTAGCGACCAAGGGTGGGAGGGGTGTTCCCCCTCCCATAGTAGGCCCTGGAGACGGCACCAACGCCCCCAATCACCCGGTCCGCTCCTGGCTCTGGGCCGGGGTTAAAACTCCATGGGGTGTGGATAGAGCAGTCGACGGACATACAGCCGCCGGAGGTGAGGGTGGGAGGTGTGTGCCGTGCCTCAGGGAGGAAGGGGGAGGGGAGTTGGTGTAGGTAGTTTGTTAGCCCTGCTTTAAACCAATCCCCTCTAGTGCTTGAATCACATATCCTGGGAAAAAGACAGTGCATTCACCTGATATTCCCCTCATGGTTTTTACTCGCCTCTAAAACAATTTTTGCCTTATTTTGAACTTTCAGCACCCGCAGATATTTGAGCGAGAGAAATTTTGTGATCAGCGTGAGAGCATGAGAATTTTGTGAAATGCGTGAGTCTCACGCTCAATGCGTGAGAGTTGGCAGTCCTGATAATAATGCAAACATTTTATGCAAGTTCCAATTGTTTGGACAAAAATCACTTATTACTGCTTTATAACAGTTAAGTTACTTTAAGACCATTTCAGAAATGCTGGCACTCAACAAACAATCAAATAACAAATTAAAGCAAACTAAAAAGAAATAACATGTTCCCTTTCCTGACTCGACCTCATAAGTACTTTAACGCTGTTAACAGAGCAAAGGGATATTAATCTCAAGAATCAAAATGGGGAAAGTGGGGGCAATTTTGCTTAAATGGTCATTCTAAGCCCATTGAGATCTTCATAGAGTCAGAGTTATACAACATGTACATGGCTGGCCCAATTTGTCCATAATGATCAAGTTGGCATTCTGCGTGCCCAGGGACTGGCTGCCGTTCCCAGATCAGCTCGCGTCCCAAGGACTGGCTGCAGTTCTCAGGTCAGCTCGCCTGCCCCAACCCTGCGAAAACTAATTGAAAAAAAACGTGGTTTTTCGGGTTAGGGACCGGATTCAGCCCGTGTGCCGTAGGTTGCCGAACCCTGTCCTAGATGTTTGGCCTCATTGTGGTCCCCCCATGTTTTACAACCGATTCACCTGGTTAGTTTTATCTCCGGCTGCTTCATGTTGTCGACGGCTGCACATCCAACCAAGAAAGAAGAGAAGAGAAGAGATGCAACGTCACTCACAGCCGCCAACCGACGCTCTTCCCCAGACCGCACAGATTGGTGTGATATGGCGCAAAAAGACAAACTGTGCAGGGACTGAAGACAGCGTGAGAATTCTGTCATCAGTGTGAGAATTGGCTGAAATGCGTGACTCTCACGCTCAAAGCATGAGAGTTGGCAGCCCTGTCTAAGGCCAGGATGTGACAACAGACGCACAGGGAGACACATACACAAAGGACGACACACACACAGGGAGACAGACAGACACACACACACACACAGGGAGACAGACAGACACACAAACACAGGGAGACAGACAGACACACACACGGGGAGACACACACACACACACACACAGAGACACAGACACACACACACAGAGACACACAGACACACACACACACACACACACACACACACGGGGAGACACACACACACACACACACACACACACACACACACACACACACGCACAGGGAGACACACAGAGACAAGCACATACACACAGGGAAAAACACACAGGGAGGCACACACACATACACACACACAAGGAGACACACACAGGGAAACACACACACACACTCTTTTTCCCCCCCGCCTCCATCCTCCCCCCCCTCTCTCTCAATCCCTTACTCCCCTCTCCTCCCCCTCCCCTCTTTCCTCCCCCTCCCGTTTTTTCCTCACGTTTCCTCTGTCTTTTCCCTCCCTTCCTTTCTTTTCCCTTACTAGATTCCCTCTTTCCCTGCCCGCCCATGGGGTGTCTGTTGGCCTCGATCCCTCCTTTGTTTTTGGCGGCGTTGGCGCTGCCATGTGAGTCTCTCTTTCCCCGGCCGGAGGGAGGGCATGGTTGGCGCGGCAGCTGGAAGCGCAACACTCGCAGCCGGCGCACAAAAGCGCTGATACCCGCTGCCCGGGACAGACGCACTTCCCAAATCCGTGCAGATCGCTGTCATGTGGCGCAAAGAGACAAACTGTGCAGGGACTGAAGACAGCGTGAGAATTCTGTCTTCAGCGTGAGGGCGTGAGAATTGGCTGAAATGTGTGAGTGTCACGCTCAAAGCGTGAGAGTTGGCAACCCTGAAACTGGTATCTACTGGAATTTAATTTTGAAAACTGGACATTTAAAAAAAAACGATTTAATTCACTAAACTAAAATGTGTAATCATGGTGTTTTTCTCTCTCGTTTCATACACTTTTATATAAAAATAAATGATATGAAAGGTTGTGGTAGAAAGTGCTGGACATCCAAGGTAAAACATAGAAGTCTGGAGAAATTAGGCATACTGTATGTGCTCAGATTGTGCAACAAAAAATTATCTCTGAGAGCCCAACTAAGTGAAGTTAAGGGCCCGTCCCACTTGCGTGTCCTTGGCACGCAAATTACGCGACTTCATGGTCGCATTGAGGCACACGGGCATCGTATGGCCGCACGAGGCCGGTCCCACTTATAAGCGCGGAGGGGTATGTAGTTGTGCACGACATCGCGCGGGGCTCCGAAATTTTTGTGCGCCAATGGCCTGTCGCGTAACTGACGGCCAAAGTGGGACAGGCCCAAGATCCTGGCGCGACGCAACGTCTCACCTCCAACAGCAGCAGAAGCAGGCAATCGATCGCCGAACTCGGCCTAGGGATCATGGCCGTTGCGGTCCGGATCCGCCCCCACTCCTACTTCTTTTCAGACTGAAGAAGGGTCTTGACCCGAAACGTCACCCATTGCTTCTCTCCAGAAATGCTGCCGGTCCCGCTGTGTTACTCCAGCTTTGTGTCTATCTTCAAATGACGTCACGCGCTCCAGACGGCTGTGCGTACACATGAAATCGCGCGCAACCTTCGCGTGACCATCGCGGTTCAACGCGACCACGAGGTCGCGTAATTTGCGTGCCAACGACACGTAAGTGGGACAGGCCCTTTAAACTATCCCTTGTTATTGGAGGAGGTTTAAATCTAAGTAACCATTTTGAAGGAATCTTGAATTGTAAGATTTTGGTTACCTCTGTAGATAATTGTGTCCGAATAAAGAGTATCAGATATGTACTTAAACCATTTGTGGGAATGAATTGCAAAGGTTCTTTGTGGCTTTTGAGGTGTTCATCATTTCCAAAGTGACTTCCTTTAAAATGGAGGTAATGTTTGTGGTTTATTCTGGACTACCAGATATAATGCTTGAATGAAATTATTAGCTAATACTTACTTAAAGGGCAGTTAAACATTATGTGTGGATGGTCTTGGAGAAAAATTACAAATTAAAATACTTTTCTAAATTGATCAGCAGTACCTGTTAGAAGATCAGTTATGTTTTTTCCATATAAAACAGCTTAGATTAACCAATTTGCATGTTATTTTATGGACAAATCTAAAGTTTATTTTGATCTGTAAAGGAATTTTCTTAATACTGCTACTGTAATATGATTTACATTGAAGCAATATTATCTATCTGTATTCCTGCAAATTGCCAATAATGCATTGCCAATAAAACTACTTGAACGGGAAAATAAATTCTGGAAAATGTTGCACCTATTATTGTGTTAGGTTTTTAAAATATGAATCAGGTCCCTAAATTGAATAAATTATGATCTCACCCATCATTGAATATTAAGCCAAGGTCACTGCAAAAAATAATGTATTCTCCAGCAGATATAAAGGAGATGTGGGACATTCTTACTGCCATAGATAATATGAGGGAACTGAAACTTTGTATAAAAATTGTTTGATAAATTGAGATTACCAAACATTCCATGAATTTCAAAAATTGGTCATAAAAAATCGTTAGTAAATTGCCAACCAGTGATACACAAATCTCATATTACCATCTTCAGTACGGCTATGAAAGCATGTCAAGTCACAGTCAAGAGAGAACAACAGGAAATGGAGTCAATCGTGTTAGAATTGTCACCAGGGAAGCATTATAAATATCTATCTTTGGCCAACCAAGCATGTGACTTGATCCTGCTTTAGAAAAATATGTGAGATTTACAGTCCTTACTTAATGCCTCACTTCTGCATAGTATGGATAGTATACCTCAGGTGTTGAAAGATTTTCAAGATGGGTATGATTTAAATCAGGAGAACTTTTCCAATTTTAAGTCATTTATTCTTCACTTTATAATTTTGAGCTGTACTATAAATATATTGGCAGATCTGCACTTATATTTAAACCCCAAGTCTACAGAAAACCGCATTAGTTCCGGTAATGCTGGTATTCTTGTTTAGTAATTATTAAAATATGTTGCTTTACCAGATATTTAATTCACTACATTACATACTGCATTATCAAGGACTGAAAGTGTTAGCACAGCAAGATCAACGGCAGAAGTTGGTCATTTCAGCCTAAAAAGTAACATTTATCATCCCACGATAATGGGAGGTTTTCTACCCCAGTTGCATCATCCTGCACTTCATAACCCTTCATTTTCTTATTTTCGAAATATCTACTAACTTCTATAACTATATAGCAGCCACAATCCTTTAGGATAGAGAATTCCAAGTGACATGACATAACTCCCTCACGTTAATAACATAATTATTTCATTTGCAAGCGACAGGCTTCCTTTTATGTAAGATTTCAAATTGGGCTTCTTGGGAAAACATGCTTTCCGTATCTACGCTGTAAAAAAAATCCCTTCGGTGGTTTATCTGTTTTAAGAAGATCACCAAAACTCTGGAGAATATATGACTAATAAGGAAAATTTCTTAATTCTTGAAATCAAGCCAGTGACTCGAGCCTTTATTTCAGTTCCCCTTCTTAATCCCACACCGACTGTCTGCCCTTGGTCTTCTCCACAGCCAGTACGAGGCTAAGCACAAGCTGGAAGAACATCATCACATAAAGGGCAGCACGGTATCGCAGCCGTAAAGTTGCACCCAGGTCCCAGTTTCAATCCTGACTACGGGTGCTGTCTGTGTGTGAACTTTGATTTCCTCCCACAGCACAAAGGAGGTTTACCAGAAAGATGCCTGGATTAGGGGATATCAGCAACAGGGAGATGTTGGACACACTTGAATTGTTTTCTCTGGAACGCTAGAGGTTGTGGGAGAACCTGGTAGAAGAATATAAAATGATGAGTAGATAGTCGGAACCTTTTTCCCAGGATGGATCAATGGGAAAATTAAATACAAGAGGGCGTAGTTTTGAAGTGAAAGGGACAAAGTTTCAAGGAGATGTGCAGGGAAAGTTTTCTTTACAAAGAGTGCGCCTGTTGGGGGTGGTAGTTGAGGCAGATAGGATAGTGGTATTTAAGAGACTTTGGGATAGGCACATAGATATGCAGGAAATGAGGGGATATGGATCAAACAGACAAGAGTGGGTCGGCACCTGAGTTTCTGGAGAGGTGTAAACTATTAAGGAACGTGGCAATATTCTCAAGCATGGAAGAAATGGTGCTAGGCAGCACAGCATGAGCTTTGATCAGCCTTCATAAGTTGCTTTATTGATGTCTAATTTAATGTAAACTCCTCTTCCCACTTCCCCATTTGAACCTGAATGGGAAGGAGAAGTGAAACTGTCATTATTCCATTGCTCATCGAAGGCTGATCATCGTGAGCTGTAAACTATTGTTGGGCATGATGTTTTCCAGAAAACCATGGTGACAACATAGAAACATAGAAATAGGTGCAGGAGCAGAACATTTGGCTCTTCATGGCTGATATCCAGAATCAGTACCCTGATCCTGCTTTCTCCCCATATCCCTTGATTCCGTTAGCCATAAGAGCACAAAGATGGATCTTAATTCCTCTTTCAGATGTTCAGTGGTGGTGACTCCCAATGCTTTATTTCTAACTGCTTTGAATGGCGGTTGAGTAATACTAACATGTTTGTCCCTGCTTATTTTACAAAAAATTACGATGACACACACAAATTATGTTGCAGTTCATGTCCACAATTAGAATGCTGTTTTCAGAAGATTCCTTTTGGAACGCCGCATATTTTGCTGATTGACTGACGAGATCTTCAGTATCAATGTCCATGCAAAACCAATTGACAAATTCACAGCCGCGGTCTGAATATTTCTAATCCCCAATTGTCCTCCAAGTTATTCCATAATCTTGCTTTGCAATTCCTCTAGTATCCTTACCCAGGGTTCCCACTTCATGCAATAACAATGGTTGTTGAATAAGTCATAGCGCCTGAGGCAAAGGGTTGATGGAGATCTTCATTCAGGTCGAAGGTTGACACAAAATGCTGGAGTAACACAGTGGGACAGGCAGCATCTCTGGAGAGAAGGAAACGCGCCCATTCCTTCTCTCCAGAGATGCTTTAATTTTACATCATGGCTCCTTTGTAAAGAGTTTCAACTGTTGCACTTTGCTTGGATACTCCAAACTCAATGTCACAGCTGTATTGGAACAGTTGGAGGCCTAGATCTGTATCCTTGACATTACCATTATGGGAATTGCTGACTTTGGTTTCAGAATGGCAAACAATGGTCAAAACTGAACATAACTAGTCGTCCCAGTAAGAATAAGCTATACCTTGCAAATATATATATATATATATGTATAATTACCAGTGGCCCCTTCTCATTATGAGTTTTTCAAATTTTTGAAACGCAAATACTAGCTTTTTCATTACTGCTGTATTTGACGTGACCAATCACACCAGAACTTGATAATTTGAACAACTGTAGGCTCAGCATGCAAATGATGTAATAATGCACCAATCAGGACTCGCACATTTCTTGCACATATTTGCAAATCTATCCTTCACTGATATGCTTCATGTTACTTCAACACTGGATGATGTGGTTCGGTACCGTGGAAGGTTTGCGCAGAAATCTGACGGCATTGATTGTTCTCTACAAATGTCCAGAATTGGGTAAATGTTGAGGTTTTTGTCTTTGTCTTTGTCTGCGGTCTGAAAGAAAAAAACACCCATCTCAGGTTTAAATATTGTCCCAAATTCTCAGTTTAACCCCCTCCCCCCCCCCCCCCCCCCCCCCCCCCCCCCCCCCCCCCCCCCGTGTCTCATCCAAATTGTCTAATTCCACCATACAGAACCAAACTGTCTAGCCTCTCCTGTGAGGATAAAACTCAGACCAATTTGTTCACATTGTATGAGGCACATCAAGTGCCACTACTTTGGCTTGCTGTACAGTGTAACACAGTAGGTAGAGGTCATGTGGTCTTCATTTCTACATTTAAAACATCTCGCTTCTATGAACTGACCTTCTTGTTTAGTTTGGTTTAGTGATACAGTGTGGAAACAGGCCCTTCGACCCATCGAGTCCATGCTGACCAGCGATTCCCGCACACTTACACTATTTTAAACACACTAAGGATAATTTACCAAGCCAAGGTAAGGTACCAAGCCAATTAGCCGACAAACCTGTATTTCTTATGGACTGTGAAATTAAACCGAAGATCCCGGAGAAAACCCATGTAGATCACAGGGATAACGTGCAAAATCCGTACAGACATCACCCATAGAACTCTGGTCTCTGGCGCTATAAGGCAGCAACACTACCGCCGTGCCGCCCTTGTGTTGAATGATTCCCATTACAATAGTAGCAGAGCATCCCGTCAAACTTGTTATCTGTGTTTTGAGCCTATCCCACTTGGGCATTATTTGCGCATCATTTACGCGTCATGATGCATGACGCAACATCATTTACGCATGACGTGTACGTGATGCGCGCATGGAGTGAGATGAGACGTGGTGGCGCGGGCAGTTGCGCGTGGTGCCCTAGGATTTTGAGATTCACAAAATCTTCACGCGCATGATGCGCAAATGACACCCAACTGGGACAGGCCCTTTACTCGTTCCCTATCAATCTAGACTCAGTGTTGGATTTCACAGCATTACATAGGGCACTTGTGGTATTTATTAACGTTCTGTGCCAGCAAAATCTCCTTTACGTCATTAGAGCTAATTTCCCTTTATGTAGATTTCTCACATACCTGTTCTAATGTTGGCTCTTGCACTGACAAGATATTAATGTCCATTAATTTGCACACAAATATATCCATCAACATGCCATCCAAGAATTTGTTGAAGTTTCAATGCCGCATTAGCATTTGGGAATGTTTAACTGTGTAAGCATGAATCATTTCTCCTGACCTCTCTGTGGTTGAAATTTGTGCTTATTGAGTTGAGATTGTATCGCAGCTTTTCTATTGGTTTGTTGAATGGAACATCAATCTCCCACAATGCTTACATGAGTCTGCCAAAAGTTAATCATAACTGGCTGTATATGGGGTCGTAGGATTTCTGTCTTATATTTGTATCTTAACCTCATTCTGAACATTTTTGTCCTGGCCTATTTCTTTATGTACATATGGAAGGGCTTATGAATTTGTCATCACTACTGAGTCATAATCATAGAGTCTAATGCCATGGATGCAGGTACTTTAGCCAAATTTACCCATGCCAGACAAGATGCATATCTATGCTAGTTCACCCATGTTTGATCCATATTCCTCTAAACCTTTTCGTTCCATGTACCTGTCCAAATGGGTTATAATATTACGTAGCTCAACCAAGTTGGCTTGTTACATTTATAAATCACCCTCTGTGTGAAAAAGTTGCCCTTGGGTTCTTATTAAATCTTTGCTCCCTCATCTTGTACCCATGCCTTGATACCCTAACCCTGGGAAAGACTGTATGCATTCACCCTATTTAATGTCCCACAGGATTTTGTACACATCTATAATGTCACTCCTTGGTCTCAAATGCCCCAAGGGATAAAGTTCTAGACTGCAAAATCTCTCCCTATAACTTAGTGCCTCAAGTCCTGGCCACATCCTCGTAAATCTTTTTTGAACCCTTTCTAGTTTAATGGCACCTTTCATGCTAAAACATGACTAAACGTGAGCACAATACTCCAGATACAAAACAAGATTGCGCCAAAGCCCAACTAGCATAGGGATGTTCGATGATTGGCATAGACTCGGTGGGCAGAAGGGCCTGTTTTCATGCTGTATCTCTAAACTAAACTTATGAGTAACTTGCAAATGGCCTCTGCAACCATTAATGTTCATGTGCATCTTAGAGAGCAGTTAGTCACATAACATATTGCACCTAGGAAACATTACTGCTCACAATCTACTGTATATTAGATGCACCACTATAAAACACACTAAATAAAACACCACTAGCAAACACAGTGAAAAATTGATGAAACATAATTTATTTTGGAAATTAAAGTAAAATTAAAGTATATTAAAATTTTAAATTTTAAATTAAATTAAAAATAAATAAAAAAATTTAAAAAATAGGGCGACATGGTGGAGCAGTGGTAGAGTTGCTGCTGTACAGCAAATGCAGCGCTGGAAAACTGGGTTCGATCCCGACTAAGGGGGCTGTCTGTATGGAGTTTGTACATTCACCCCGTGACCTGCGTGGGTTTTCTCCGAGATCTTTGTTTTTCTCCCACACTCCAGATGTACAGGTTTGTAGGTTAATTAGCTTGGTAAATGTGAAAATTGGCCCTAGTGTGTGGAGGATACTGTTAATATGCGGGGATTGCTGGTCGGCGTGGATTTGGTGGGCCGAAGGGCTTGTTTCCGCGCTGTATCATTAGACTAAACTAAAGTTGTTTGGAAAATAACTGAGAATAAATTAGTGTTTTGTTTAAACGTTGACCAGTTGCTGAACATATAGGCCTCAGTAAAGCTCATAATGCTGTGCTTAATCTGTGATTGTACACTATAAGAAGTTATATTGCATTCCACAATTTATTTCAGTAGTTGTGCCATGGAGTGAAACACAGTAACATCATTTCATGTTACCTTGGAAATGCAATCAGACAGTTAAGGACATGAATCACACTTGTGAGTCTTGACATGATTTCTGCATTAAATTATGTTATTAGAGCTTAGCTGGGAGTTGATGGCAGATGGGGGTGGGGGGGGGGGGGGGGCGGGATAGTGATGGAATGTTGATACATGCTGTCTAGGGAAAGACTTTTAGGATAACATGCTGTTCATAAAATGATGATAACTATGAGCCCATTGAGGTAAGGGAACTAGTTAGAAACATAGAAATTAGGTGCAGGAGTAGGCCATTCGGCCCTTCGAGCCTGCACCGCCATTCAATATGATCACGGCTGATCATCCAACTCAGTATCCCGTACCTGCCTTCTCTCCATACCCTCTGATTCCCTTAGCCACAAGGGCCACATCTAACTCCCTCTTAAATATAGCCAATGAACTGGCCTCAACTACCCTCTGTGGCAGAGAGTTCCAGAGAGTTAGCTCTTATCCTTTGCAGCTACCCCTCCCCCACCCTCCTGCTATCAAGTGATCTTTCCCAACCCAGGGGTTTCACATAGCTCGTTTTTGTGAGCTTTCCACTATTGGGACTTGATCGCCAGCATCCATATTTTCTTGCCTGATTGATGACTGCAGCTGTACGCCCCTGAGGGCACTCAATAACCCCTGACTCCTTCTCATTCCTGACCCAACCCCATTCTCATTCCTGACTGCCAATATCCTCCTTGCAGCCTTAAAAGCTCAGGTTCACCTCTTATTGCATTCTGAACCCATCCCAGGATCTGTTACTGATCTCCTAGAGCTGGGCTTATCAGCTATGGACGCTGATGTTTGCTGTATTCTGCCAAATGTAAAGTAGCTTGCAAACCTACAACAGACAGTGACCATTAATTACACCGTTTAAATACCCTATATTGTCTCGCCACTTGTTTCTATGTTACTGTTTTGATTTGCATTGTCCATCGTCCTTTATCTCTTTCCCCAACCGGGTCAGCCATTGCATCATAAACCTGTATATTTATATCTCAACCAGAGCATGAGAAGCAGAATAGATGTGTACCACTGATTATTCCTCTACTTACATTAAACATTTAACTTTTGCCGCATATCCCCAGCACAAATGGTAACAACGAATTCTTTGCACTCTTGTTAGTTAAAACAATACATTTAGACAAGCTACATTCTCTTTTTAGAAGATTAATGCGGCAACAAAACAATCTAACTATCAGGTGGATCTACTGGATGACTTATTTATTGGTGTGATCGCTTGCTGTTACATCCTTGTCACCAGTGTAAAGTGTGTGTAAGTTGTGGCACAGTCTTTAGGCTGAATATATATATTCATGCAGGAGGGACATGAACAGCTTGAACTGTGTGTATACACTGTAGTTTATTCAAGAGGTCAACGCAATGGAGCAGTGGTAGAGCTACTGCCCCACTGTGCAGGATTCCATCCTGACTACAGGTGCTGTCTGTGTGGAGTCTATAAATCTAGTACGAAAGGTGCAATTAAAATAGAAAGAGTTCAGAAAAGATTTACGAGGATGTTGTTAGGACTTGAGGGATTAAAGGGCCTGCCCCACTTGGCGATTTTGCCGGCGTCATATCAGTGTCGCCAAAAGATTTTGAACATTTCAAAATCCAGCGGCGACAAAAGAGTGGTTTCAACACTTGAAAAAACACCGCTCATCATAAGTCATCACGACACATCATACGTCATCATGCCGCGTCACAGCTGCATCATACGTTGTCACGCTGCATCATACGTCGTCACGCCACGTCATACGTCATCACGCCGCATATTTTTCGGTGACATAATACATCAGTCAATGATGCCGCAGTCACCGAAAAAATCGCTAAGTGGGACAGACCCTTAAGTTACAGGGAGAGTTTGGGCAGTCTAGAACTTTATTCCTTGAGGCATTTGAGACCTTGAGGCATTATAGAGGTGTACAAAATCCTGTGGGACATTAAATAGGGTGAATGCATACAGTCTATAGACAATAGACAATAGATGCAGGGTAGGCCATTCGGCCCTTTGTGCCAGCACCGCCATTCAATGTGATCACGGCCGATCATCCACAATCAGTACCCTGGTCCTGCCTTCTCCCCATATTCCCTGACTCCACTATCTTTAAGAACACTATCTAGCTCTCTCTTGAAAGTATCCAGAGAACCGGCCTTCACCTGAGGCAGAGAATTCCAGTCTATTTCCCAGGATTAGGGTATCAAGAACTAGCAGGCATAGGTATAAGGTGGGAGGACAAAGATTTAATAAGGACCCGAGGGCAACTTTTTCACACAGATGGTGATATATATATGGTACAAGCTACCAGAGGTTGAGCCACATAATATTTGGAGGAACAGTATCTTATATTTCGCTTGGGCAGCTTACAGCCCAGTGGTATGAATATTAATTTTTCTCACTTCAGGTAGCCCCGGCATTCCCTCTCTCTCTATCACTCCCCCATCCAAGTTGCACTAGCTTCTCATTTTCACCCTACAAACAGCTTACTTTCCTATTTTCTTTATCATCGTTACTATTTCGCATATCTTTCATTCATTGTTCTTTATCTCTCCACTTCACCATCTATATCTCTCATTTCCTTTATGATTAACCAGTCTGAAGAAGGGTCTCAACCCAAAACATCACCCATTCCTTCTCTCCAGAGATGCTGCCTGTCCCGCTGAGTTACTCCAGCTTTTTGTGTCTACCTTCGGTTTAAACCAGTATCTGCAGTTCCTTCTTACACATAATATTTAAAACTCATTTGGGACAGGTACATGGATAGGTACACCAATCACTACACTAGGACACTTAGTTTCCTGACCGTCAAGTTAATGTTATGGAGGAGGATGGTATTTAGTTTTTTTTATTTTGTCTCCTGCAGAGTATGTAATTGTTTTGTCATATACTTTAAGACAGGTACCATTATTGTGAGAAACAGCAGCTTTGAAAAATGAAAACTGGAATTTAATGTTAATTTGCTAAATTAAATTAAATTGAAGTGAAAAATGTCTGAATTAAAGATCGGAAATTTGATTGAAGAGTTTGAACATTGTCGTCAATAGAGAACAAGATGTTTATCTCACAAATAGGGAAAATTCTGCACATACAGTCTGCTGCCAATAATAATTGCTTGAATTTAGTTACGCTGGAGATTAACTTTGTCTTCTGAATCCATCCAGATTACCTAAGTTTTACAGTGCTACTGATTTTGTCCTTTGTGTTGTATGATTGACAAAAATATCCCAGTTAATAACCTCTGATATTAAACAATATCTTTTTGTTTAGGGGAGGCATCGCAAGAAAACCAAGTGAGCCATTCCAATTGGGACAAAATGGGACTGAGATAGGAGAGGAGGAGAATCTGACCTTCATCACAGACAGCATGAGCGTTACTACAGCTGATGAGGAGAAGCTACTCCTCTTGAACAGGAACACTGAATTGAGACGTATTAACCAAAAGGTATCTGCCCTCTTGCACTTCTCTATTTTGTTAAGGAACTTGCGCACTATTTAGTTATTTGCATAGGCAAAGTCTATTGAGTAACAGCCTGCTGATGTTTCACTTCTGTGTAAAGTACAAAGCAGAAAGTGGTTTATAATTAGTACAGGCTGCTTCTCAGCTGCTAAGTAATCAAGCACATGTCTTGACTGCTGAATGCTTGCCCTTTTGATGTCAATGGTATTTCCAGCATCATTGCACATTAGTAACTGGAATGTCAAGTCCATTATTATCAGCTCATTGAGGGAACGATTGCTTGCTGTTGTTTGTTGCAGCAAGATATTTGTCTTTTTTTTTGGTTTCACTCAATTTCATTCTCTAATTAAATAATTTGCTGTTTGTATTTCCCTGATTAATTAAGCAAACTATCAATCTGGGTGATTATTAGAAAAGTATGAAGGGTAAAAAATGTCCAACTTTTAGAAGATATAGTAGAGGTGAGCGCACTTTTTGCTCTTCGCTCTAAGCCTATCACCAGCCCCTGGAATAGTGAAGTTTGATATTCCCATCTAAACTAGGTAATAGGCTATAGGCTGACAGAACACTGCAGCTGACAATGACAGGCCTATACCATCGTGTCCAATTTATTTAATGACCTTAGGACATCCTAAGGCTGGATATAATCAATGAATGTCACAATATGATTGTTGTTAAAATGGAACCACCCTGTGCATGCACAGCAAGTTTCAAATTAAACCCAATTTCACAGATCACCTATTTTAAATGTGATTAGAAAAACAAAATAAGCTTGGTGATTGGAGAATACTTCTGTTAGAATATTTGAAATGTTATCAAGTTTGAATAATTCAGATTCTACCTGTTAAAATCCTATAGAAATCCATATAGAGAGTAGCTAAACAGTCAACATTGTGTTTTAATGTCCGGTGATCTTCTTTGTGTAAGAAGGAAGTGCCCAACCCAGTCGACTATTTGCATGCTAGCCACAGAAGCAGATCTACAAACTCGTATTACAATTGCTCCACACTTAAATCTCTATTGTTACAGCAACATGTCTTCCCTTTTGTATCTATTCACTGTATATGGATCAATTGTAATCATGTATTGTCTTTCTACTGACTGGTTAGCACGCAACAAAAGCTTTTCACTGTACCTCAGTACACTTGACAATAAGCTAAACTGAAACTGAAAGTAAACTTTGTTTCGGGGGCACTGTGATTTTCAGCAGAATGTCCACTGGAGAAGCTTGTGTTTGGCAGAGCTATTCTACTCACTTTGGGGTATTTGTTAATGAGTATTGTCAAGAAAGTCAGTGGAAGAGAGGTGATAGACTAATTTTAACAGTGCATGAAAATATGTCAGAACCAGGGGCGTGCCGTCAGGGTGGGCAAGGCAGGCACTGCCTACCCTGACTAAAATTATAATATGGTAATTATTAAATATAAATAGTAAAGGCATGGGAGAATAATGCCTACCTAAGAGATTGATCTCTTAAGAGATTGATCTCTTAGGTAGGCATAATTCTCCGTGCCTTTCATCCGCAGTGCATGTAACAAGTCAAGTCAAGTTTATTCGTCACATACGAGATGTGCAGTGAAATGAAAAGTGGCAAGTGGAGGTCTGTGCAGCCCACGTGCCGTCGACGATGTACAAGCAGTCTATTTCCAAGGGACTGAAGACAGCTGAATTTCTGCCTTTGCAGTACTGCACGTGTGCATCAGCCTACTGCGCATGCACAGCGCAAGTTTCTTGGTGGGTTTTTCCAAACATGGATTGTCATTATCTTAAGAATATCTTAAGAAACAAAGAGAAACGAATGGAGTTTGTGTACAAATTATGTGGTAAGCAGATTTCTTGGTGCTATATATTTTTAAATACCGTATTTCCCAGCAATGAAGACGCTATTTTTTTACCCAAAAATAAGGCACCAAAATTTACATGTGTCTTGGAAGCCGAAGTTGGAAGGTTGTTAGCCAAGAAATATAGACTTGGCTATCCCTCAGTACATCAAGAACGATGTTGTTGTACTGAGGGATAGCCAAGTCTATCCCTCATTGCTGGCAGCTGATGGGAAGTGGCTGTAAAAGGACAGCGCCGCTGGGGATGGGGGAAGGAGGGGGTCTGGGATCATGCCAGCAACTGACTTGCCGCGACGTTCCAGGCGCGGAGCCACCTCATTGTGGCCGGGGGGGAGAAGTAGCTCGGGTGGCTGCAAGTGGCCGCCGAGACCGGACAGCTTGGGTGACTGCGAGCGGTCGCCACCAATTGAGGTTACTTGGCTGTCAGAATTTAAGGATTTACGGGACGCGGTTGACATGAGCGAAGCCGGCGAGCGCCAGGTGAGAGATGTTCAGACGGAGAGCACTGCCTGAGGTGAGCGGGCCGGCAAAAGGCGATTAGGTGGCGTCCGCTGTCCGGTCCCAGCAGCCGCTCGCAGCCACCTGAATAACTTCCCTCGCCGGCCACAATGTGGTGACTCCGCGCCCGAAGCGTCGTGGCAGCGGTGAGTGAGTGAGTTACTGGCATGATCCCCGACCCCCACCTTCTCAATGCTCCTGCCCTCCCCGCAACTTTGCCCCTGACCAGACTCCCCACACACTGTGAAAGGAACTCTCCCCCCAATTGGTCCCTTGAACAAGTATTGTCATTCAATAAGATCACAACCGATGCAACTTGTCCCGGTGTGCTCCCGTATTTCTCACCATCTCTCCACCTGCCATCACCCTCCACCCCCCACCCATTCAGTAATTCAGAATGAAGGAGATTTGGAAGCCTTGGGAAAATGGTTTTCTTTATTTTTATTTCTTTGATCGTGAGAAATTCTATGTCCCACCAACCTTCTTTCAAAATTTGGCAACTCAAAATGGTGGTGCATTTTCATTACCGGGAAATACGGTACTTTATTAAGAGATTTGGCTTTTGAAGACTTTATAAAAGTCGACCGACAGCTTACGGAGAGAACAATCTGCGCATGCGCGGTTTAAGATTTTTTTAAAGCTGACTAACTGCCTGCCCTCAGTAATTACTCATGGCACGTGCCTGATTATATAACCTTGGGAATAGAGATACACAACTTAACCTAATACTTAGCGATTGGTCAGATGTCTTGTCTAACACAAATGTCAATTTCGCCAATTTGAGATGGCAGTACTGTATTTGACTATACCTTGAGATTAGAAGGTAATTTATCAGTGTACTGTTTTAATGTTCAACGTCATTGGGAGAGATTGCTGACTTTGTTCTTTACTGTTCTCTAAACAATACTTTATATTCAGCAGGTGATTATGGAAGGTAATGGAAGGTTGTTACCACTCAACATATATGTCCATGCAAGATATTTTTTATGTTTATTTCCACAGTGAGGAGAGGACAACATAAATTGCAGAGAAAAACATATTGGATTTACATGTAATAAAGTGAAATGGACAAAATAATGAAACTTTGAATAATAATCCAGAGCCTAATTTTATAACCAAGGGACGAAATTAAAAGTGGGAATTGCAAAATTACTCATTGTAATTTTCACAGTTCTCTAGAATGGGCTTTTATAGAGTTCGATTGGAAATGCTATGATGTTACTTCATTATTTAAGGCAGGAGAAAGAAATTAAGTAACTAAGAAACGTCACCTGTCCTGAGTCACTCCAGGACTTGTGTCCTAAATTTATGTTGAAAAGGTGCAGTGGAGATTCTCCAGAATGGTTCTATTAAAAAGTTAGATTGACTGGTAATTCTCATGCATCATAGAGTGATAAGCATCCTAATCAAGGTTTTAAGATGTCAAGAGGATTTAATAGAACATACAGAGAACGCTTTTTCTGAACTGAGAGTACACCGCCTGTCAAGTAGTGCAATCAATGATCTGAATTGATGGTGAAGTATCATTCATATAATCTCTCCTCTTTGCTTACTAAGGCAATAATGGGCAATTGATTGGGAATTCTCTCCAGTAATTCATATCATTTAGTAAAGACAAATTGAACTTACTGAACACAAACTAATAGCATTATTTTCTTCCATTCTTATCATCTATTCTTATCACCTTCCGTAATCTAAAATCCATCGATCTCCATCATCTCTCTGACCTGCTCTCCACCACTCTCCCCCTGGACTCAACCCATATCTCACCTGATGATCTCACAAACCATCTCAACTCCACCTTGTCTACCTCCCTTAACACTCTGGCCCCCCTCAAAACAAGAACCGTAACTTTTAACACATCTTCACCTTGGTACACACCTGCACTTCGTAAGCTGAAACAGACTGGTCGCTGACTTGAACGACTCACAAAGAAATCATCTCTCACAGTCCACCATGAAGCTTACAAACTCCACCTCACTGAATACATAGATGCCCTCATTGCGGCAAAATCTGCCTACCTCTCCTCCATATTCACCGAACCCTGCCTTAACCACAGAACCCTCTTCTCCACAGTGGGCAACCTCCTCAAGCCTCGAGCCAACACTCTCCCTACCTCTACTCCGGATCTCTGCAACTCATTCCTCCACTTTTTCGCTGACAAAATCAGCACCATCTATCAATCTTTATCCCCTGTACCCGACTACCCAGCATCTACTCCACCACCTACCAAGGCCCCTCCTTTCAACATCTCCACTGACCTCCTTACCCATCCTCCACACTGCTTCCTCTCCCAGTTTGACCTGGTCACCCCTACTGAATCTCCAAACTCATTAGCTCTTCCAAATCCACTACCTGCTCCCTCGACCCTCTCCCCACTCCCCTGCTGAAGTCCTGCCTCCCCGTTCTCTGCCCCTACCTCATTAATCTCTTCAACTTCCTCATTGTCCCAAGGAATTGTCCCCTCTGCTTTCAAAACTGCTGCTGTCACACCAATCTTAAAGAAACCTGGTCTTGATCCCTCCTCTCTCATTAACTACCGCCCAATCTCAAACCTCCCCTTTCTTTCAAAAACCCTGGAGCGTATCGTCGCGTCACAACTTCATTCCCACCTCCTTGCGTATAACCTATTCGAACCCCTCCAATCTGGATTTCGCCCCCTCCATAGCACAGAAACTGCTCTCCTCAAAGTCCTCGACGACCTCCTCACCTCTGCTGACACTGGTTCCCTCAACATCCTCATCCTCCTCGACCTGAGTTCGGCCTTCGATACCGTGAACCATAACATCCTGCTTACCAGACTTAAAGGCCTTGGCATTGAAGGTTCTGCACTCAGCTGGCTCCGTTCCTACCTTTCCAACCGATCCCACTTCATCTCTTTCCATAACCACACCTCTGCTACAGCCACAGTCACTCAAGGCGTTCCCCAAGGCTCTGTTCTCGGTCCCCTCCTCTTCATCATCTACATCCTCCCCCTTGGTCATATACTCCGTCACTTCAAACTGGACTTCCATTGCTATGCTGATGACACCCAGATCTATCTCAGCACCAAGTCCCCCCACCACCCCCCTCTCTCCCATATCAACTCCTGCCTGTCAGCCATCAAATCTTGGATGCAACTCAACTTCCTTAAATTAAACAGTAACAAAACAGAATTTCTCCTCATTGGCTCCAAATCAACACTTACCAAAATTAACAACCCCACTCTCACTATTGACGGCACCACTGTCTCCCCATCTCCTCAGGCCCGCAACCTTGGCGTGATCTTTGACTCAACCCTCTCCCTTGAGCCTCACATCCGCCATGTTGTCAAAACATCGTTTTTTCACCTCCGCAACATTGCCAAAATCAGACCCCCTCTCTCACACCCTCCGCTGCTGAAAGACTCATCCATGCCTTCATCTCCTCCCGACTGGACTACTGTAACTCTCTTCTCTTTGGCATTAATTCCAGCAACATCAACCAACTCCAGAATGCAGCCGCCCTTACTCATTACCCACACCAAATCCTGGCACCACATCACCCCAGTCCTCAAAGAACTTCACTGGCTTCCCATTTCCCAACGGATCATCTACAAAATCCTGGTCCTCACCTACAAAGCCCTCAACCACTTGGCCCCCCCTTATCTCACTGAGCTCCTCTCCCCCTACCAACCCTCATGGTCCCTCAGATCCATTTCAGCCGGTCTCCTCTCCATTCTCTGCACTTTTGGAGACAGAGCCTTCTCCAGGGCAGCTCCCAGGCTCTGGAACTCCCTCCCACATTGATCCGAACTTCTGAGTCCCTCACCATCTTCCAGTCCTGCCTCAAGACCCATCTCTTCACCTCTGCATACCCTTAGTCCCATGTCCTCCTCCCCTTTGCATCTCTGTCTTACTGCTCTATTTTGTTTTGTTCTTGACTCACCATGTAAAGCGACTTTGAGTCCTTGAAAAGCGCTATACAAATAAAATGTATTATTATTATTATATGCGTTCTTCTTTCAGCTGATGAAACTCAACCAAGACTGGGACCAGTTCTATCGAGTCAACACCAGTGAACTTCAGCAAAGAGTGGCAGTACTGCAGATGGAGGTTTCTGAGACCAACCAACATGCATGTGCACTTTCTAAGAAACTAGATAGTGAGCAGGTACAGACAGCACCATCAACCTACGCTCCTCATGAATAAAGTTTACTCCGGAACACAATCGGTTTCTAGTAAATTATATGAAGCATTGGTTCTCGCTGTCTTTCAGTTTCTGGGACAAATCAATCTCACCAACTGGCAACACTAGCTATCTCTTGAGGTCACTGGAATGGACACCGTTGGACCTGAGTAGTAGCCCAGAATACCATAGATAAACATTGTAAGCAAGAGCAAGAAGTCCTGCATAGTTGTCATTCCCTGTAATGAGATTGCCAGGCCAGGTTGGGGGAAATGAATAACAAGGCGAAAGAAGAAATATTTGGCAAGCAAAAAATGGCAAATGTTACAATATGGAATGACATTTAAAAAAAAATAGATTGTAGAGAATGGGATTGGATGTGAATGAAAGGGGGGCTAGATGAATGGGAAAATTATTTTGTTTGGAATTTTTTTTTTTTTTAACTTTGAGCATTATCACCTTAAAGTTGCATTTTTTTTCAAAGCACATTTTAAAGTTTATATATCCTGAAAAAGTTATCATCAGAATTGCTAAATTGTTAAAGCATCCATTAACTATATTATCTATTGGCAAATGAGGGAAAGGTTATGCTTTTAGTTCAATCACTGTAAAGGGAGTGCAAGCAGACCAATAGAATCTTGCAGTTCTAAAGTATCCCTTTGACTGAAGTCAATAGCAGATTACTTATCTCAGTTGTGTTGTGATGAAGGTCATGCTGCTGAGTCTGTGGTGAATGCCAAAAGTAATTGCAACATTGTGCTGGATGGATTTAACACAACACTGCCTTTGTTGTTACCAAACACACAGTTGCACAAACAAAGGCATTATGTATTGTGGTGCTGTAGTCTGTGTCCCTGTTTCAAGCAGATTGCTTGTGATGAAATGGTAATCAAGAAAGAACATATCATTGGTGATCACGCAAAGTCGTCCTGGTGGGTCCTTTCTGTGGGTCTTGAGATGGCTGAAGTGGCCGATCTTAGAGCCATAAACTTTTACACTGGTGAATGCCTGTTTGTGACATCTTTTAATGTGGGAGACCTGTGCACAGATAGCCGCCACACAGGCCTTGACAGAGACAGACCTGCCTCCAATGGCATGGTTTCCACGATGATTGGGAGTCTCTCCCTGCTGCAACCTTCTTCTGTCTTCTCATATGTCAAGATGTTTTACCGGTTGACAAGCCACCGTCTATTGCTAGTTTCACCATTGAGGTCCTACTGTTGAGCTGAGCTCTGACAAGAACCTCCCTCTTGACCCGTCTGCTATGGGTGACTCTGCCAGGAGCATAGCTCCTGTCGGTTTAGTTCTCGGGATCATGGGCATATTAAAACTTGACCATGCTATGAGAATGCAGGGTGATGCTATGAGAATGCAGGGTGATGCTATGAGAATGCAGGGTGACTTGGACAGGTTGGGGGAGTGGGCAGTAGCATGGCATATGAAGTTTAATGCAGATAAATGTGAGGTTATCTACTTTGGTAGCAAAAACAGTAAGGCAGATTACTATCTAAATGGAGTCAAGTTGGGAAAAGGGGAAGTACAACGGAATCTGGGGGTCCTTGTACATCAGTCTATAAAAGTAAGCATGCAGGTACAGCAGGCAGTGAAGAAAGCAAATGGCATGTTGGCCTTTATAACAAGATGAATCGAATATAGGAGCAAAGAGGCCCTTCTGCAGTTGTACAGAGCCCTAGTGAGACCACATCTGGAATATTGTGTGTAGTTTTGGTCCCCTAATTTGAGGAAGGATATTCTTGCTATTGAGGGAGTGCAGCGTAGGTTTACAAGGTTAATTCCCGGGATGGCGGGACTGTCATATGCTGAGAGAATGGAGCAGCTGGACTTGTACACTCTGGAGTATGGAAGGATGAGAGGGGATCTCATTGAGACATATAAGATTGTAAAGGGTTTGGATACGCTAGAGGCAGGAAACATGTTCCTGATGTTGGGGGAGTCCAGAACCAGTTTAAGAATAATGAGTAAGCCATTTAGAACGGAGACGAGGAAACACTTTTTCTCACAGACAGTGGTGAGTCTGTGGAATTCCCTGCCTCAGAGAGAGCGGCGGAGGCGGGTTCTCTGGATGCTTTCAAGAGAGAGCTAGATAGGGCTCTTAAAAATAGTAGAGTCAAGGCCCCGGGGATTTGTGGAGAAGGCAGGAAAGGGGTACTAATTGGGGTTGATCAGCCATGATCACATTGAATAGCGGTTATGGCTCGAAGGGCTGAATGGCCTACTCCTGCACCTATTGTCTATTGTCTAAACCTGCTCAGTGAGTTCTACGCTGTATCTTTGTGATTCTTCCACATCGGATTTCTACTGTTTACCCATCTTAGTCCAGGGTAACATTCATGCCTCTTAGAAACCCAAAGGTTCAAAAAACATATATTTTTAAACTGTAAATGCTCGAAATCTGATCTAAAATATGGTGTTTGCCTGGAAATTCTGTAAACACTTATCCAGTGAGTAAGGGGAAATAATTTGCATTTCAGGTCTGGGATCCTTCAACAGAATTGGGAAAGAGAAATAAGTTAGAAAAGGTAACATAGAAATGAGACCAGATGACAAAATGTGGCAGTAAAGGGGCAGTAATGATCAGATTAAGCTTCTTGCCTGTGTAATGTGTTGCTAATGGAAAGCCCTGTTGCTCAAGGGTTCAAGCTCCATTCTAGAGCATTAGTCTTAAGTCTTCACTGCAGTACTGAGGGAGTGATGTGCTGCCATAGCTGCCAATTTTCAGAAATGATGCTGAGCCGAGGCCACTACTGTTTCCTACATGTAAATTAAATCTGGCACTGGCTTGATAAGAGAAGCAGGCAAAACCTCTTGGGTTCCAGGTCACCGTTCACAGTCTATGTGGTGATTAATCTCATTGCTGCATTCAAACTATCTGCTATGGGATACTCCAATTAAACTGAAACTGTACTTCACAACTACATTGGTTTAAAGCAATTTGTGGCACATTGAGAACAAGCAGCTGTCCTTATCCAGAGCTATTGATATCAACAATTGAGAGTTGGAGAGAAATTCAATTAACTGCTGAAAGATTCAAATACCATTCACAAGTGAAACTATTTTATACTTGCATATGTTCCTAATTTCATTCCAGGTTGCTGAGTGTTAGTTTACTTCAGGCATTTTAGTCACAGACAAGTATAACAAATTATGGAAATTACATTTCTAACTTTGTTCATTGATTTACCTGCATTCAAAATATAATAGTAGACCCTGGCATTGTAGCGAAATCGCTCTCCTCATAAGAGTGATTTGCTGTCATGGGAAAAGCTGGATATTGAAGTTCACTGATCTTTGGATAATTCCAGAAGATGTTGTGGACAATGTTTAAATTATCCGAGATCATTGGAATTCTATATGCGTCCGAATCTAAATTTTTATATCAGTTAAGTCTGTGTAGAAATTTGAGGCTTGTGGTCTCAGCAATTGTTCCAACACAATACAAAGCTTAGTTTAAAAAGAAAACAATATTGAGTGGACATACCCCATATGTTGATGTTGCCCTGGATTTTATGATGAAAGGGAATTAGATTAAAATGCTTACATGCCTTGATGTCCTTTATGTGTAACATGATGCTGAACTGTTGTCTAAGACTGCATTTAAACAGAACAAAATACAAAATAATTTTTGAGTTCCCTTTTGTTAAATCCTATTCAATTCTCACATGTTCTCTTTTCTGGACTAATTTCCTTCTGTCATTTTTTATTCCTCATTTCAATTTATATTTGGCTTGGATCTTGCTTGAAGAATTTACCTGATGTGTATTATTTTTCTTCATTTTATTTTGTTCTGCATTTCCCTCATCATTCAAAGTGTGCAGACTTTTATTCATCTATCTTTTCCTCCAATGGGAATACACCTACCTTGTACCTAAATCATGTCCCTCTTTAAATGTTCTAGTTTTTCATTACATGTTTACTTTCAATCTTGTCTTCCTTTTAATCCTTTCTAAATCCTCTCATTCCATTGAAGTTAACCCTCTTCTAATTTATTTGTGATTGTTTCTTTCTCTTCTCCTTCACTAATGTAAACCTTATCTCACAGTGACCTCTCATTATATTCCCTAGTCAACTATTTGTACTTGTAATTTGACAGCCTCTTGCACCATAGTTTGTGCATTTACATTTACGTATTTACATTACAAATTGATATTTGCATTCCTTACAGTCCTTCCTAGTTTTTCCACACCTGGGATCACACCCATTTCTCCCCTTTTCCTTCGCTTCCACCTATATTTGTTCCTTTGGCTTCACAATTCTCACCTGTTCTATCTTTATCTCTCATCTTTTATCTTTTCATTTCTGACCCTTTGACAAACCATCTGCCTATCAACCCCCCCCCTCACCTGTGTCCACCTGTCACTTGCCAGACCATCCCCCCTCTCTTCCAGCTTTCCCCCCTTCATCGCCATCAACTATCTATGTTCCCCAGAGATGCTGCCTGACCAGCTGAGTAATTCCAGCATTTTGTGTCTTTCTTTGTAAACCAGTGTCTCCAATTCCTTGTGTCTACTCTCTAATCCTTCCTGGTCTTCTCCATTCTAATGCAGTACTACCTCCTTATCTAATTCCAGTCCTCTCACCCCATAATGACCATATTTCTTATTGCTGGTTTTCTATTAAATATTAGCACCTTCCCATCCTCATGTCAGTTTATATGATGCAAAACATTTTGTTTGTTAATCACTGCTGAATACTCATATTCAATCACTCCACATTTTTATTTATTTTTAAATTAGTGCAAAAGGGAGTACTATGAGCAATGCTTTATGCAAGAGATGAAAAGGAATCAACAACTCCAAGATTATGTGAGACAGCTAGAAAATAATTTACGCACCACAAGAGGAGACCAACTACCACCGGTGAGTCTTTAACCTGCAGGTTGCTGGAATTGTACGCTGGGCAACATTTATCAGCCGCACAAAGGTTGACTGGAAAATTTAGCTTCAAGTTAGGGACAAAGACTACATCCCCTCCAGGCTTGCAACTCATAAAGTATTTAATTGAATTCCATTTTAAATGATTTCTAACACTAAATTAAAGCTAAAACGATTTGATGAAATGTAACATCCTGTGAATTTATATGCTTAAGCTATGTAATAGAATTGGCTGCAACAACATCTTGGGAGTAAAAAAATAACCACTCAGATATTTGGACAGGTAAATGGATGAGAAAGGTTTAGAGGGATATGAGCTGAACACAGGTAAATGGAATTACTTTAGATCCGGCATCTTCATCAGCCTGCCCAGTCTGTGATTCATGACTCTAACATTCATTTATAATCATAAGTTGCAACAAATATGCCACAAAATGTATTGTGATCCGACTTGCTTTTCTAACAGTTGCTGTCAAATTATAGTTATATTTCAATAATTTCTGTTTTGTGATATGACTGGCTTGGCACAACATAATCTGCTAGTGTAAAGCACTTAGTGTAAATGCTATGCACGCTCACAACATCAGCACCATTATGTCTATTTAGCTTCTGATATCATCTATTTCATTTAACACGGGGTGGCACGGTAGCTCGATGGTAGAGTTGCTGCCTTAGCGTCAGTGACCCAGGTTCGATCTTGACCACAGGTGCTGTCTGTACAGAGTGTGTATGTTCTCCCTGGTTTCCTTCTACACCCCAAAGATGTACAGGTTTGTAAAGATTATAAATTGCTCCTTGTGTGCACAGGAGTGTTAGTGTATGGGGATCGCTGATCAGCGTGGACTCGGTAGGCCAAATGGCCTGTTTCCACGCTGAATCTCTAAACTAAACCAACATTTTCAGCATCCTTCATACTTTGCTCTTGCACATCGCTCTAAATAAGATGGATGATGCATGTCTTGTTTTTATTTTGTGTGTTTGTATGTGTGTGTGTACATACATGATACACCAGTGTTTTATAAAAGCGCAGACTAGTAATGTTACAATGTTTAAATTTTTGCAAGCTATTTTCAAATATTCTACTTAAAGGGCCTGATCCACTGTACGAGGTAATTCAAGCGCTCTCCGAAGTTTAAAAAAAAATCAAACTTGTGGAATGTACGTAGCGGCTACATTGGAGCTCGTGGATGTCTCGTAGCGGCTCGTAATGTTAACGGCAGGTACTCAGGAAACGCGGTAACTCATGAAGTTTTTTCGGCACTGTGAAAAATGTCCACGAGAGCCCCGAGTACCTACGAATGGCTATTACCGTATTTCTCCGAGTTCGAATCGGGGGAAACTCGGGAGAACTCTTGAATTACCTCGTACAGTGGGACAGGCCCTTAAACCTCTGAATTATTACTTCATAAAAGATTGATATAGTACTTGAGCATTTATAGAGAAGATTATTTGCAGCAAGTTGTAGTTATTTTACACTTTTAACATCTGACAATATTCCAAAAGCTTCATAATACTTTAAAAAATTGACCAAATCCTGAGAACAATGATCAGAGAGACCATTTTAAAAGAGGAAGAGTAATACAGACATTTAGAGGGAAATTCCAGAGATTAGGGCTTTGACATCTGAATGTAATGGACTTGAATGTTCTGGTAAATTACACCATCAATTCAAAACCATTCATTTTGTTTGCGATTCGGAAACTCCAGGAAACTGATGCTTATAACTTCTGCTTTCGTATCCTTCATACCATTGTCTGGTGCTAGAAATTTAGCAACACTCGCTGATAATGATGCTCTAGTTATCATAAACACATTCCTTTTTGTCTGGGCTGAGTTTGCTGAATTATCAACAACAGACTCTGAGCAATTCAGATGTTGCTTGATTCCCAGAATTATTATTCAAACTATCTGCTGATTGCCTGAGGTGGGGGCTTCCTCCAGAGACGTAATTGGATTTTAAATCATGATTAACTAACAGCATATATGTTCCGAATGTCGAACATGCTTTGATTTTCCTTGGAGTGATGTTATTTGTTTATTAATATTAATTGAGCTAGTGCTGCAGGCACAATAGCCATTAAGAAATACTCAAATGTTCAGAGTCAAGCAACTATTAAGAAGGTCACACAGAGTCACAAGGAACTGCAGTTGCTGGAATCTTGAGCAAAGCACAAAGTGCTGAAGGAACCCAGTGAGTCAGGCAGCATCTGTGGAGGGAAAGGTCCTGAAGAAGGCTTCCGATCTGAAACGTCACCTATCCATTCCCTCCACAGATGCTGCTTCATCCGTTTAGTTCCTCCCGCATTTTAGGTTTTGCTGTTTGATATGCTCAGTTTTATTTCAGAATAAACTCATCAGTTACATTAAATGTGACCGGAGCATTTCATCCAAACAAACTTCTACCCATTCTGACCTCATCAGATCGGTTTTAATGTCCCTTTACAAGATTCTATTACAGAACACATTGTTCAGTTTAGTCTCATTCCCTGCTTTCTTGAATACCTGTCTAATGCTCTTGACTGTGCTCAATAAATCGTTTCAGAATAAAAGGATATACCTTTAGAAATGAGATGAGGTAGAAAGACAGTGGTGAATCTGTGGAATTCACTGCAACAGATAGCTGTGGAAGCCAAGCCAAGCCAATTATGAAGAAAGACTGGATAGACTTTGTTTATACTCTCTAGAATTTAGAAGATTGAGAGGGGATCTTATAGAAACTTACAAAATTCTTAAGGGGTTGGACAGGCTAGATGCAGGAAGATTGTTCCCGATGTTAGGGAAGTCCAGGGCAAGGGGTCACAGCTTAAGGATAAGGGGGAAATCCTTTAAAACCGAGATGAGAAGAACTTTTTTCACACAGAGAGTGGTGAATCTCTGGAACTCTCTGCCACAGAGGGTAGTTGAGGCCAGTTCATTGGCTATATTTAAGAGGGAGTTAGATGTGGCCCTTGTGGCTAAGGGGATCAGGGGGTATGGAGAGAAGGCAGGTACGGGATACTGAGTTGGATGATCAGCCATGATCATATTGAATGGCGGTGCAGGCTCGAAGGGCCGAATGGCCTACTCCTGCACCTAATTTCTATGTTTCTAAGTCATTGGATATTTTTTAAATGAATAGGTTCTTGCAGGTTCTTGATTAGCAAGGATGTCAAAGGTTACAGGGAGCAGGCAGGGAATTGGGTTGAGAAGGAAAGATAGATCTGCCCTGATTGAATTGCCATGGACTCGATGGGTCGAATGCCCTAATTCAGCTCCTATAATTTCTGAATTTATGATCTTTTTGATTGACTCTTCTGACAATTCTTAAGTATGTAATTGGAGGATTAAGGAAAATAATATTCTAATTTGTAGCATTTGCCACTAATATCATGAGGCACCACAAATTCTAAGCTAGGTTTTACATCTGTTGACATTCGTATGAACTTCTCGTGTGTGCAACTTGTTTAGAAAGATGAGCCATGGAGACCAATTGTAAACGAAGAAAAAGCTGCCAATGGCCTTCAACAACAAGAAGCAGATCAAAAGGAAGCTGCACCCTCACCGGCAAAACATGTGCGGGTCTTGGCAAAGTCAAAGGAACAAGACCAATGCAAACTGACAAAGCCGGATGTGGTTCAGCACGTATCTCCCTATGGGATCTCCCAGAAAGGGTGTAAAGAGCTTCTGGATCAAATGGCTGCTCTTGTGTGTCAGGTAAGGTGTAATTCTTATTTTCTAGGAGTTTGTTCATTTTGTTCAGCCTGCAGTGGTACTCCGATTAAAATGCAGCTGAAAAAAATATTAAAATGATAGCCATCTCATTTTTGGATTTTTGGATTTTTGGATCAATGATAGCCATCTCATAGCATTGCTTTAGGGAGCAAACAACTGAAAATAACAATGAAAGAATCTGAAAAAGAGTCTCGACCCGAAATGTCGCCTATTTCATTTGCTTCATAGATGCTGCCTCACCTGCTGAGTTTCTCCAGCATCTTTGTCTACCTATGAAAGAATCTGACCTCTTTTACCATCCGAATTTTGTTCACTCTTGCCTTTCATTTACATTAAAGCTATGTTTGCATACCTGTTGTGCTGCTGCAAATAAGAATTTCACTCTTCTGTTTCGGGACATATGACAATAAAACACTCTATACTCTTTTTATACTCTAAATACCGAATACTAAAATTAAAAAAAAATTAAACATGCAGCGGTATCTGACTGACTGTATAGCAGTTAATTCTTTTGTTTCGGAATATTCATGTAACAGAAACGAACTGTTGCACAGACACAGCTCTATGGACTTTGCATTCTTGTTAGCCAAGCCCAGCCACTGATTGTAGTGTAAGCTGTTGACTACAGATAATTCAAATCCAAAAGTAGTCCTATGCCCATGAAGGAAAGGCTGGCTTTTGTAGATAAATGGCAGCAGTCCAAAACAAGGGCAAATCTGGGACTCTGATGCAACCACAGGAAAGTGGTGAAATCATTGGACAAAGTCAGCATGGATTTACGAAAGGTAAATCATGTCTGACGAATCTTATAGAATTTTTTCGAGGATGTAACTAGTAGAGTGGATAGGTGAGTGGATAGGGGAGAACCAGTGGATGTATTATATCTGGACTTTCAGAAGGCTTTCTTAATGGATTGGACAGGCTAGATGCAGGAAGATTGTTCCCGATGTTGGGGAAGTCCAGGACAAGGGGTCACAGCTTAAGGATAGAGGGGAAATCCTTTCGAACCGAGATGAGAAAAACATTTTTCACGCAGAGATGGTGAATCTCTGGAACTCTCTGCCACAGAAGGTAGTTGAGGCCAGTTCATTGGCTATATTTAAGAGGGAGTTAGATGTGGCCCTTGTGGCTAGAGGGATCAGGGGGTATGGAGAGAAGGCAGGTACGGGATACTGAGTTGGATGATCAGCCATGATCATATTGAATGGCGGTGCAGGCTCGAAGGGCCGAATAGCCTACTCCTGCACCTATTTTCTATGTTTCTATGTTTCTATGTAAATGTATTGCTGAACAATATGGAGTTCTTGATCTGTCAATACCTTGTGGTTTGGAGAATCAGCTCTTGGATTTTGACCCAGCTTAGATGTGCAGGATTCAAATCCTTGTGAGATTTTAATTGCTTTCTGGAAGCAATGCATGAAAATATTTCTCTTTCTTTTAATCCTTAAATAGTTTGGCATGTCAGATGCTTTCAGAAACCTTTAAAAGCCATGCAGCCAATAACTCTAGAGGCAGGACCTTGTCATATGTTAAAGCTTTGTAAGGACTTGAGAGGCCAGCACACAGCAGTATGCAATTGGAGGCCTTCGCATCCTGAGCAAGTAAATTCACATGTAAGGTCATCTTGATTTGTGATTGCAGGAGGGAAGCCCATGTCAGCATGATCTATTTAAGATCTATGATTAAACAGGAACTAAAATGTTGGTGTCTACAGTGGCTTGCAAAAGTTTTCATACCGCTTGAACTTTTCCACATTTTGTCACGTTACAACCACAAACGTAAATATATTTTATTGGGATTTTATGTGATAGACCAACACAAAGTGGCACATAATTGTGAAGTGGAAGGAAAATGATACATGGTTTTCAATTTTTTTTACAAATAAAAAACTGAAAAGTGTGGCGTGCAAAAGTATTCAGCCCCCTTTACTCTGATACCCCTAAATAAAATCCCGTGCAACCAATTGCCTTCAGAAGTCACTTAATTAGTAAATAGAGTCCACTTGTGTGTAATCTAATCTCAGTATAAATACAGCTGTTCTGTGAAGGCCTCAGAGGTTTGTTAGAGAACATTAGTGAACAAACAGCATCACGAAGCCCAAGGAACACACCAGACAGGTCAGGGATAAAGTTGTGGAGAAGTTTAAAGCAGGGTTAGGTTATAAAAAAATATCCCAAGCTTTGAACATCTCTCAGAGCACTGTTCAATCCATCATCCGAAAATGGAAAGAGTATGGCACAACTGCAAACTTACCAAGACATGGCCATCCACCTAAACTGACAGGCCGGGCAAGAAGAGCATTGATCAGAGAAGCAGCCAAGAGGCCCATGGTAACTCTGGAGGAGCTGCAGAGATCCACAGCTCAGGTGGGAGAATCTGTCCACAGGACAACTATTAGTCGTGCACTCCACAAAATCGGGCCTTTATGGAAGAGTGGCAAGAAGAAAGCCATTGTTGAAAAAAAGCCATAAGAAGTCCCGTTTGCAGTTTGCCACAAACCATGTGGGGGACACAGCAAACATGTGGAGTAAGGTGCTCTGGTCAGATGAGACCAAAATTGAAGTTTTTGGCCTAAATGCAAAACGCTATGTGTGGCGGAAAACTAACACTGCACATCACCCTGAACACACCATCCCCACTGTGAAACATGGTGGTGGCAGCATCATGCTGTGGGGATGTTTTTCTTCAGCAGGGACAGGGAAGCTGGTCAGAGTTGATGGGAAGATGGATGGAGCCAAATACAGGGCAATCTTGGAAGAAAACCTGTTAGAGTCTGCAAAAGACTTGAGACTGGGGCGGAGGTTCACCTTCCAGCAGGACAACGACCCTAAACATACAGCCAGTGCTACAATGGAATGGTTTAGATCAAAGCAAATGTTAGAATGGCCCAGTCAAAGTTCAGACCTAAATCCTATTGAGAATCTCTGGCAAACTTGAAAATTGCTGTTCACAGATGCTCTCCATCCAATCTGACTGAGCTTGAGCTATTTTGCAAAGAAGAATGGGCAAAAATTTCAGTCTCTAGATGTGCAAAGCTGGTAGAGACATACCCCCAAAAGACTTGCAGCTGTAATTGCAGCAAAAAGTGGTTTTACAAAGTATTGACTCAGGGGGGGCTGAATATTTTTGCACGCCACACTTTTCAGTTTTTTTGTTGTAAAAAAATTTGAAAACCGTGTATCATTTTCCTTCCACTTCACAGTTATGCACCACTTTGTGTTGGTCTATCATATAAAATCCCAATAAAATACATTTACGTTTGTGGTTGTAACGTGACAAAATGTGGAAAAGTTCAAGGGGTATGAAAACGTTTGCAAGCTACTGTAGGTATCTCCCAGGTACTGTGGCTGACTGGCGAGGTCCTAGGTGTCTCTGGTAACCCTCAGACCACATTGGCCTTGAGGACCACAGAGCCTACAGGGAGGAATTGACACCACGTTTCCCACTGTTTCCAATGTGGACAGATTGGGATTCAGGATCAAAATCTGTGAGTTTTTCAAAAATGTGTCATCTTGTTCGCTTGCGATCCCAAGGTTTAGTTTGACTGAGTGAAAATGATGCTAGCATTGCAGACGATCTCGGAAATAAACCATTAAACATTTTGAAAAAAGACTATAGGCCCTTTCAAACCCGAGGGGACAATTTTCTCTTTTTTATGACTTTTTATATTAACAATGATTGAAATGAATAAAATTTGATCCAATGTTGAATTTCATTATTTATTTAAATGCAGACAAAGCTCTTTGAATCAGATTATAAGACAGAGCGCAAAGATCGACAACATACTCAAGCTGAAAATGAAAAACTAAAGAAATTATCAGAAGATATGTATTTGCAGATGAACCTCCTTCAGGAACAGGTTTGTTGAACTCATTTTAATTCCCTCTATCACCACCCACCCTCCATGGTGCAGACCTTAAGTAAATTCTGGCTACTGCTTTTGATGCATCATGAATCTGTTTGGTCATCGGAAGTAGGTATTTGACAGGACACCAGTAGAGAGGTACTATTTCTGTTTGCAATTTCCATCAACATTTCATCGGATACCAACTAATTTTGTGAAGGGTTCCTAAACTCACATGAGGACCTTTCCCTCTATAAAACTGTTGTTGTGCCACTTTTGAGCACCTGACGTGGACACCAACTTGCTGCACGGATACAATGCACTTCAAGAGAGGAATGAAACATGGCAATGCCATTTTTAATGCTTATTACCCATTTTCAGCTTTCAGGACGGAATGTCTAGGCACTAGTTTCACTCGTACAGAGGAATGGGTAAGTGCTTTAGAAAGTGGATATTGAATATGAAGAGAAGATTTTAAGGGGCTGTTGAAGATGCTTTTTCCAATATTTTTTCTTTCATTTTCCACTAAAGTTTTAATATAACACAAAGTACTGGAGTAACTTGGTGAGTCAGGCAGCATTTCTGGAGAACATGGACAGGTGATGCTTCGGGTTGGGACCATTTGGACTATTTGGGAGGAGGGGTTGGGGAGTTAGAAAGCTGGGTGGGGAGAACTGAGTGTTCAAGAAGGAACTGCAGATGCTGGAAAATCGAAGGTACACAAAAATGCTGGAGAAATTCAGCGGGTGCAACAGCATCTATGGAGCGAAGGAGATAGGTAACGTTTCGGGCCAAAACCCTTCTTCAGGAACTGAGCCTAGTGAATGATAGGTGGATAGAGGAAAAGAGGGATTGGATAAGCAGATGGTTGGATAAAGGCCAGAGATAACGCCAAAAGGTGCGAGGTAAGGATAGAGGTGTTGAGAATTGTGAAGCCAAATATAGGAATATATGAGGGAGGGAGCGGAAATGGAAACATGGTTATGTCCAGGTGGCAACAGGGAAAGGGGGGGGGGGGGGGGGGGGAGGGGGGGGGGGGGGGGGGGGGAAAAGAGGGGGGGGGAGGGGGGAGAGAGGGGGGTGGTGGGGGGGGGGGGGGGGGGGGAGAAAAACAAGTTTTTTTTTGTAGATTAGATACCTAAAATTGGAGAATTCTGTTTTCATAGATTGTAAGCATAGAAATGCTGTTACTTGGGATGAGTAGATAAGGCTCTGCTAGCCTCATCTACTGCTCCCGATGTGGCCTCCTTTATTGTGGCGAGATCAAGTGTAGACTTACGCTCGGACTGCTATGGTTTACTGGATCTCCCCACTGCTCACCATCTAAATGCCCCTTCCATTCCCATACTAACCTTTCTGTCCTGTGTCTCCTCCATTGCCAGAATGAGGCGACATGCAAACCGGAGGAACAGCACTTCATATTATACAACTCACCACTGAATTCTCCAATTTAGTAACATAGTAAGATGGCGGCACCCCGCGGCAGTGGCCAATGCAGTCCGTCTGTCTTTTTTTTTCTTTTGTCCTGTTAAGTGTATGTTTTGGTTGTAGTTTATATATTATTTTTAGCTGTGTATATGATGGGGGGGGGACTTTTAAATCTCTTACCTGTATGGGGTCCTGACCTTTCCCTGTCGGGTCTCCGTTGTCGTTGGGGCCTAGCACCGTGGAGCGGCCTCCAACCGGAATCGGCCTGGGGCTCCAGTCGTAGAGCCTGCAGACTCACCTTCGCGGAGCTGACCGACTTCGGTGCTTGGAGAGCTGTGGTGACGCGCGGCTGCGACCCGACTTCGGAGCTCAGAGGCTCCAGCTGCAGGCCCTGTGGACGTTAACATTGGGAGCTCACGGGTCCCTGGTCGGAGACCGCTTTTCGGAGCTCCAGCAACGGCAACTTCTCCGTCCCGAATTGCGGGATTAAAAACAACCCAGGGTGGGGCCTTATATCGCCCAATGCAGCTTTAACAGCTGCGGGACTTACCATCGCCCACCGGGGGCTCCGACATCAAGACCCGGAGCAGGGCCTTACATCGCCCGGCGCGGGACTTACCATTGCCGCGGGGCCTTTAACATCGGGAGAAGAATAAGGAACAGTGGAGAGACAAGACTTTGCCTTCCATCACAGTGAGGAGGTGTTTGGAGATTCACTGTGATGGATGTTTATGTTAATTGTGTGTCTTGGTTTTTTTTCTTGTTTGTATGGCTGCAGAAACGTAATTTCGTTTGAACTTAGGTTCAAATGACAACAAACGGTATCTTACCTTATTTTAAGTAACTAACTTAATAGCCCCCTCTCTTCCCCGTGCCCAACTTGAGCACACCTATTTATTCCCTTCCACTTACATTGCTACTTCTGGCTTCATCATGCACCGCTTTTCTATCCTTAACTCACACCTATTGATTTTTCATCTGATCTGTTTTCCAACCATCTGCCTATTAAAAACTGCCCTCGCATGTATCCATCTATTATTCGACAGGGTTTGTCCTGCCCTTCCTGTTGGGTAGCTTTCTTGAACCCACCCACCACAATTAGTCAACCTGAAATGTCACCAATCCACATTCTTTGTAAACCAGTGTCAAGCTTGCTTCGATGAAATTGCAAGAACATTGAAAGGCTTTGAACCATATTTTTGCAGCGTTATTTTTCAAATTTACAGAAAATCACTTTCCTTGGTTAAGCTGTTATTGTAAAAGCAGTGAAGGGGTTCCCCTTGTTTCCACAACCTGTCCTCAGAAATGGCATTCTTGAGGCTGTGCTGTTTGCTCAATCGATCAGAAGAACAGTGTAGTGATCTTGCACTTAGTTTGTGCTCTGACTGGTGTGAGACGCATATCCCACAAGCAGGTCATGGTTGCTTGGAAAGATACCAAAGCTCAGTGCAAATACATTTTTTTAATTAATAGCTACCTCGCTTTTGGGCTACTGGGAGCATTGGAAGCTAAGGTTTAATATTTAAATTATGGTACTGCTTTGAGTTTATTTCCCATTTCATATTTTGACTTATGGAGCCCAATGGAGCTCATGCAAATGCTGAGAAACTGAGTTTTGCTTTTCCTCACATTCTAAGTGTGCTTAGCTGTTTTATTGTGTCAAGGCATTGTGTGGGTAGGTGCAAGTCCTTTAACAGGCAGTAAAATAGGGTGACTTCAAACTGCATTAAAATCACTGTAATCACTTGTAACCAGAGTATTGAACAGAATAGGGACAGGATATATACTATTTATTTTTAGTACCAGGTGCACAACCTTTTATCCGAAAGCCCTGGGACCAGCCACTTTTCGTAATTCGGGATTTTTCGGCTTTCGGAATGGAAGATTTTTAGCGTAGATTTTAACTGCTGGCTCAGTGGTAGAGTGCTCGGCTCATATCCGCAAGGTCACGAGTTTGCGCCTCGATCCCGGCAGTTACTCGATCGCGAGTTTGAGTCTTCAATGTAGTTTTTTCTTGCAGAATAGGAGAGAATAGGGAGGGTTAGGCTGGGATCATTCTCTGCAAGATGATCTTAGTGCGGGAGACAAGTGTAGGAGAGGTGTACTGACTGTGTGGGCAGAACTTTGGAAGTGATTGCCCACCATTCTCAAAAGCCGCTGTGTCTCCCTGTCCCTCCAACTCCAGAGGAATCCGCACCCCGATGGGCCGCTACGGCGACAAGTGGCAGTTCGCCCACAGCCCGAGCTGCGCCACCCCAAGGATAAGACGTACCTTGCACACCATCAGCTTCTGCCCCTACGGGGAGCGTGTTTCTCTGGAGTTGGAGCGGGGCTGGGCTGGAGTTGCTGATCTGGGATCTCCGTGCTTGCAGTGGGCCTGGGGGTCAGTGTCCCGATGAGGGGGCGCAGCTCGGGCTGTGGGCGAACTGCCACTTGTCGCCGTAGCGGTCCATCGGGGAGCAGCTTCTGGTGGTCCTGACGTCTCTCAGCTCCTGTCCGGGGGGTGGCCGGAGACGTCAGGAACAACAGGAACTCGCTCCCCGATGGGCCGCTACAGTGACAAGTGGCAGTTCGCCCACAGCCCGAGCTGCGCCCCCTCATCCGCAACCCGTGTTCCTCTGGAGTTGGAGCGGGGCTGGGCTAGAGTTGCTGCTGGCTCTGAGTCTCTGGGATCTCCGTGCTTGCAGTGGGCCTGGGGGTCGGTGTCCCATTGGTCCTGACGTCTCCGGTGACTAGCACTGACCTGCTGGCATCGCCGACGTGAAGACAGTGCAAAGCCCTCGTGCCGGTGCAATGGGCGGGGAGCTGGAGAGGGGAGGGAAGGGGTCACACACATGGCCCGGGAAGCAGAGGGGTGTAGGTGGGGTGAAACAGAAGGGAGCGACAATCTGCTGCTGCCTGCCCGCTGAGTTAAAAAGTTCCCACGCAAGACTCACGATACAGTGTGTATCGTGAGTCTACCGTGGGAACTTTTTAACTCAGCGGGCAGGCAGCAGCAGATTGTCAATTATTAACCCTCCCGCGCAATATACCCTCACCTTCTCTTTTATGAATGGGGATTTAGTTCCCCTTTCTTCGAGGACCGACCGGAGGTTCTACTGTCACCTCTGCAGGCCACCCTCGGTGAACGTCTTCAAGGACCTTTCTTCAAGGACCGATAAAATGTCCGCTATCCGGAGCTTTTCGTTATTTGGAATTTCGGATAAAAGGTTGTGCACCTGTAGTTGTATATTATCTGAAATGCAGTCATGCACAGGTCATGATTTTAATGTCACCGTTGAATCATGAGGCTTGCCAACAGCGTGTCGGTTTTTTCTACTTTTTTTGTTTTTTTAGTGTGTCTTAATGTGTGTTTTTAATGTCTCTCTGTGTGTCTTGTGTGGGGGTGGTGTGGGGGGGGGGGGGGTAAGGGGGAAACCGCTTTGGTTGCCTCCTCCACGGAGAGGCAACATTTTCCATGTTGCCTCCCCCGTGGCCTAACAGCAAGGATCGGTGCGGCCTTTCCCGGAAAAGCGCCCAGGGCTTCAGCGGCGGGCGCAGCGTGGACTCTCGGCGTGGAGCGGGCGAGCCTCGCCGGAGGGGAGCGTTCCGTTTGCTGGCCCGCGGTAGCCTGAAGCTGCAGTTCGCAGAGCTCCGGCCGGCACGGCATCCTGGGCTTGGAATCCCTCGTTGCGGACCAGGGAGGAGAAGAAACTCCGACCGCCGGCCCTGCGGTCTGCGGTGTTCTGGCTGCGGCACAGCGGGAACTTTAAATCTTCGACCGCTGGCCTACGGCCTACACCAACCTGAAGCCGCGGTTTCTAGGAGGGAAGCACCGATTCAGGACTTATCTGGACTTCTTACCTTGTCTGCACATCTGGAAGCCCGCAGTGGCGGCTACGGAGGGTTGAGGTCCCGACTACGGGGGAAAATGGATGAGGACTGGCCAAATTTTGTGCCTTCCACCACAGTGATGAATGCTGTAATGGATGTTTGCGTTAAATTTTTATTGTGTTTTTGTGTGTTCTTTTTCATTGTGCAGCTGCTGGCAAATTCATTTCGCATGCACTTTATGCGCAAGTGACGAATAAAACTGATTGATTAATTGATAGGGACCGTGTCATGTGTTGGAGGAGAAGCTGTGGTTGTTGCTTCTTTTAAATGTGCAGTAGGCGTGTTCCCCATTAATTGCAACTCACTGCAACTCAGGCAAAAATAATGCCATTTCCATGATGTGACCATACTCCCACAATAATATAGCTGTCAAATCGGTGGGAAGCTGGGAATGTTTCAATGAGAACATTGGTATTGTGATTGGTATCCTGAGTCGCTGTCTGCTTCCATTCAACACAACTTTTAGGTGGCTTGTCTAACTGATGTCAACTGTGCCAACTGACTTTAACCACATTCACATGCTTCTCCACACAGAATTACTTCCTCCTCAGGGATGAACCAAACACATTATTTGTAACAAAATTCCACGCTGGCATAACATGCTTCATTATTTTCATGGTTTGAAGGAATTTTCCTACTAACACCCCTAGTACTCTTTGAATATATATTTCATGGCTTTAGGTCTTGCAGCTAATGTATCTAATCAGGCAATGTATTCCCTGGGACTAGCTATATGGGTAGTAATGACATAATGTGTGCAGAGGTATCCATGAGACCACATGCCACATATCCTGTTTAACTTCATTTTTCTCTACTGTATGAGTATTCTTATTTGCTAATAACTGCTTCTAATGCATAATTGTTACCTTGTCTTCAGTGGGAAAGACCACAATCCGCAATGATAAGCATTTTCACAGTCAAATGTCTGGTTGTCCATGTTTGTTTCTGCTGTGAATGGTCGTCCCTTACTGCAAAGGATGATGATCTTTGTATGACCTAGCTGATGAGTTAAAAGAGAGTAGGGACAAAGATAGAGAGGAACAGAATATATTGAAAAGTGCAATAAAAAACTAACTCTTTTTTACTTTCCCAGCTCAAGATTTATGAGGATGACTTTAAAAGGGAAAGGTCTGATAAGCAAATACTTCAGCGACTGCTTAAGAGTAAATCGGAAAATAAGGAGCCAGTTCTTGTCCATCGGTGCAACAACACTCATCAGAAATCTCCAGACATCAAGAAAATACCATGCAGCAAGCATTGTGTCGAACGACACTCCAGCTGTTCAACCCACCATAGATGTAAAGGTGCAGAAATTCAAGCTGTACCGTACTCCATTGACTATCATTAGAGTGGAGCTTTGGAAGGTTTTACTGAAAAGATTACTATCAGAATTCTGGGACATCTGGCACATGGATGTCCTTTATTACAAATGGAGAAAAATCATGACCAGTAAATATGGTGCACAAGTTATAACTATGAGTGAATTTCATGCCCTCCAAATTTAGAACGACTCGTACACATGGAATCATGTGTATGCATTTTATCGGTATAAAAGGTCACTTTGTATTAGATCACTAATGGTTTAATTTAATACTGAAGTTAAAATACTAAACTGACATCTGTGTTATTTGTCAACAGTAGCTTGGTAATTAGCACTGGTGGATCACCATATGATTGCTCACTCTATCTCGCCACCCAGCCTAACTAGAGAGAATGGTGATGGGCAGGACAGATCTTGGCAAAAGTAAATGGTCCATTATGACATGAAAGTCACTAAGAACAACAATGTATAATAGATGTCTGTTTAAATTACTTCTCCAAATGTGGTCATATTTAGGTTTCTATGCACATATCTGCTTACCTGCAAAGAACAAGGATTGTAACAGATTTTCAGTTATGAAGTTGCTCATGACCTTGAATGGCAAACAAAAGATACTAAAATACAATAAAGTGTTCAACCTCCTTCACGCCCCCTTTCTGATCACCATGTCGTCCCACGAATGGGAGTTCCCCAGAAAGAGGTTAGATTGTGGCCATTCTTTAATCAAGAAAAGAACCAACTTCTGGTTACATAAACATGCTTTCATATTTGGTTTCCAGGTAATGTTACCTGCAATTACCAACTAATATTTCTTCATGTGAGAGGCATAATACAAACTTGATGTTCTAGAGACTCTAATCTAGATACTAATCTGTAATACTAAAATCGTTTAGTATTACAGATATACTAATAGATGCAGGAGGAGGCCATTCAACCCTTCAAGCCAGCACCACCATTCATTGTGATCATGGCTGATCATCCACAATCAGTAACCTGTGCCTGCCTTCACCCCCATACCCTTGATTCCGCTAGCCCCAAGAGCTCTAACCGTCTTTTAAATTCATCCAGTGAATTGGTCTCCACTGCCCTCTCCACAACAACCAGTTCATTAAAAACATTTAAGAAATTAAACAACCTTTTCCAAGTTGATTCACTCTGCACGTGTTAAAGGAAAGTCTTCTAACCTGGATAAGGTTTACCCTTCAAAGTAACATAAAATGAAAGGATTATTTGATAATTACTTTGTTGATGTTCGTAGAATCTCTTCTGTTGAGTGAATCAGCTGCATTCACTTCTACTAAACAGCAAGGGTTAAGTTCAAAGTGTTGAAGTGTAAAGTGCTTAATTTCTCTACGGCTGCGATGTGCTATACAAGTGCAATGCTTTCTATCTAATATAAATTTAAAAATGCACTTTATTTTGCTAATGCTGTACTTTATTTCTACCATTCATATTTACACATTATTTCAGGTATCTACTGTTTAACTATATACTTGGGAAGATGTATCAAATAAAATGGGGGTAAGCCTATATTGTGTTTGTAACAAACTTAACTTGGTAGCCTTTTGTGCACAGTCATTGACTGTTAAAACATGAAAACTTTGGGTGCAAAATTGAGAAGTTTCTATTAGTTTCAACAGTCGTGTAGAACATATATATGGATTCCAAGATTATGTTCCAGAGTATGGTTTGTAACTTGTATCTAATATGACTCCATTAGGAGTTAATAATATTTGTGCTTTCTGTAATAATTTAAGAACTTTGTTAGCTTATTCAGGGACAAATGATACCAGAATGAGGAAGAGACAAAGGACTGAGGCACTGACTCTGGTGTCTCTGGAATAATTTTGTTATTGAACAAAAAAAAATCTTAACACCAGTCATCTGTGATCTGCAGCATTTTTCACAATTTCAGCAATGTATTTTTTTTAAAATATAAGCTTATTCTTTCCATATGTAGTTTCAAACTGTAGCGTTCAGGTGGTCATATTTTTTTTAACGCACTAGGCACTCCAGGGAAATATTTTAACACTTCTGCTTTTAACACACATTTCTCAAAAGAAAACATTTTGTGATGCAAATTCTGATCGAATGGTGTTCTCAGCTGTAATTATCTAGAAAGTTAACTCAATGGGGCAAATTGGTCAGCATGGATGAGTTGGGCCGAAGGGCCTTTTTGCAAGCTGTATCACTCTGTGAATCTATGAACTTGAATCTGATGCAAAGAGAAAAATAACTTTAATGTAGCTGAGGCACATCCCATTTGATTTATTTGGGCTGCATCAAGGAAGCACAGTTATATTGACCGCTCTTTTAAGTATTATGGCAAACATGATGCCATTTTATTTTGCCAACATAAAAAAATGTTATCGTCATCATTCAATACTCGGGCTGTGAAAGATGGTATCTTAAATGTTTTTTTGTTAGGTTATAAAGAAGTATGGTACATGGGCATTCACAGCTTTTATGCGACTTGCTTGTTGAAATGTCAAAGCTTCTGATTTATCTTTTCCCTGGTCTGTAAGCCTGTTGAAAGGTTAAATATATAAATGTCTTGTTGCATTGTTGTCCTGGGAGGGACAGATCTTTAATGATTTTTTTTATTAGATGAAGTTGAAATGCCTTTCCTTTGTGTGTTGGCGCAAAGCTAATCATCTCTGCAGTTTGTGGGGACCCTCTCTGTGCCTTAGAATACTAACGGCACAGCTGAGATGCACCACAAATGAAGTGTATTGAATTCAATGCCACTTGTGGGCGGGCGGGCGCGCTGTGGGAGAATAGCTGGGTACTTTAACTTTTTTTACAGATGCAATGTAAAATGGTGTATGTTATCTCTTACATTGCTTCTTTTGCAAAGCTTGTATTCACAAGATATGTAATATAAATAGATACTTAACTGATTATATATTTCTCTTACAATAAAGTTTCTGATTGATGATCAATGGATTGCATAATTTAAATATGAAATACAAATGTCATATGATGGTAACCACATTTTACCGGGTTTTGTTTTGGATTGTCTGTATTTTCCTTCCTTCAGTTTAAGTAAGATGCACTTCCCTATGGTGTGCTAGGATTTCAGGAAGACTGACACCTCTTACTCCCCAACAGAGTTTAATCAAGTTAAATATTTTCCTGTGAGAATTTTAAAATTGAACCTACGGTTCATTTTCCATTCCTTCCTTATGTGGACATTGCCCACAATTTCCACTGGAAGACACTTCCAGGCAATGGGAAGCTGGAGCTTGAATCATTACTGTCAAAACCAGAAGTAATTAACAGTTTTGAAAAGGACATCATTTCTGCCTTGCATGGCATAGCATGGCACCAGATGAGAAATAGGAGAATGGAATTGCATCTTCTGCCTTTTGTTTCACAAATGACCATTATTTTTGTAAAGTTCCACCCCACACACATAAATACTGTCAACTACATGTTGTGGAATTAGCCTTGGTTCTGAATCCATGATTGAAGTTTCAAGTCTCACTACAAAACTTAATCCCAACACCTAAACAGAAAATTGATTATTGAGGGTTTGTTGCACTGTTGAAGATGCCAAAAAAACTCAATGTGTTATTATGTTGAGGATCTTGGAAAAGCAAAATATCGCTCAAATAGAGCAAGTTCACAATGTGCTGCAATACAGAGGGATATGGCATTCCTTCACATATGAAACACGATGCACTGGGTAGGTCCAGTAAGCAAATGGGACGTCATACAGTGATGTTCATTTTTTTTTGCAAGAGGGATGGGGTACAGAAATAGGGAAGTCTCTGCAAATGGATTTGGGATATCCCAATGCTGTGGAGTTCTAATTTACCAGCTCCTTCAATACCTAGAAATGTGCTTATTGGAGAGGTTTGGGTTTCAGTCAGCTGACAAGTACTTCAGAGCAGGCAGATTTGAGTCAAAGCTGGAAGGGGAAGTTGGGCAAGGGAGAGTCTAGCCTGAGTTACTGATACCTATACTCAAGTTGGGGTCTGATTCCCAAGGGACTTTTTACCCCTTGCCCCAAGTAGGGTCTTGGTGAGGAGGTGAGGTAGTGCTGCTTTAAGGGAGGTTGGTGGGATGCACAGTAGTCCTGGCCCACAGTAGTCCTGGCTGTCATAATTTCTCTTGCAACCTGCACTCATCTCACCTCTTTACGGGGGCTTCCTGAAGCCTTGGAAACTCAAATAGAGACTTGGTAATCATACAGGGGATCTTGATCTCACTGCAAACTTTAAAAGAGCTGCTCACCCATTAACAACTCTAGATTTGGAAATTATTACATTGGAGATGGGTTAGGTTCAGGTTTGAGAATTTTTCAAATTTGTGCCATCTTTCCCATTCCTAAACCACTGGGTTTGAAAGTTCGAGATATAAGATTCATTCCAATTTCTTATCAGACATTAAACTAAAATCCCATTTGCCCTCCCCAATGATGGGAAAAGATCCATAATACAATTCTGAAGAGAAAGGGAGTTAACCCAATAAATTGGCAATTTTTTAATCAATTAATGTTAATAAACTTTGACTATATGATCAAAATAGCACCACTATTCATGGGAACTTGGATAGCTACAAATTAACTGCTGTATTTCCAAGCCAAGTAATGCTATACCAATGAAAAACACTATTCCAGGTACGATAATAACTAAATCAGACGGTTATGGTCTTAACTCCCTCCATTCCAGGCTGGAGGACTGACAAAGATAGACACAAAGTGCTGGAGTAGCTCAGCAGCATCTCTGAAAATGGATAGGTGACATTTTGTGTCAGGACCCTTCTTCAGAACCCAAAATATCACCTATCCATGTTCTCCAAAGATGCTGCCTGACCCGCTGAGTTACTCTTACACTTTGTGTCTATCTTTGGTGTAAACTAGCACTTATTACATTTTGGAGGAGGGACAACATTATTGTATCTTACTACTGGTCTCATGGATCATGTGGTCAATGTTATGCTTCACTCCAATGAAAATGTCAACACTAATTTGGACGTCTATGTACAGGGTATATGAACATGTTTTTAGATTTGCTCTTTAAATACCTAAAGGTATTTTGCAGCAAAATGGTCGCACTATACAAGTGAGAATCTACTTGTATATATATTTTTTCTGAATCACAGTACTTAGCTACTCATTATCATTACTTACTGGCTTATTGGAGGGGTCCCTCAACACAACTTCAATTTCATTAGACCAATGTGATACCACAAATAGGACTTGCATGTTATCGAGAAGAAGAGTTAAAATTCTACTTGTTTTAAACATCAGATTGTACATTACTGTGCCACAGGATGGTGCTGTGGTGCACAACTTTAAAATAAAAAAAGTATCTTCATGGCCAGAAAAAATCCATAGCCCAGAATGTAGAGTGTAACATCGAACAATGATATACATACTAATGCACACACACACAAAGCACCATGTATAAATAATACATTAACCAGCTTGTATTATAAGAAAGGAAGAAACCTAACATCAGCAGGCTTGAAACTGTAGTGTCATTGCTTTAGATATTTCTTAGCACAGGCTCTTAGAGGGCGCAGACAATGGATTCATGTATTTTTTGGACATTAATAAGCGTTAGCTCAGAGATTAGAAAGCAGATACTAATATGTCCATGATTAAGATATAGCATAATCAAATCTGTTGGACGACAGCCCTCTGAACATAATCAAAATGTTTTGTTATCTTCATGATTTAATTACCAATATTCCAAACATTAAGATACATTTTTGCAAAACAGGCCCCTTTTCTACATGAAGTTGAACGTTTCTATTTTCTAGGACTGTGCTGATTTTGTTTTGCAGGATGCAAACCAATGCTGGTTTAACAGTGAGTGTCCAGGGGCATCCAGACCCTGTGAATGACAGGGTCAACAGTTTGCCTCCTGAATCACGGTGAAACATGAAACAGAGAGGATGTTAAAGCGACTGATTTAGTGAATTAGATCTACAGTCATAAAGCATAGGAAAAGGCCCAACTCGTCTACACTGACCAATTTAAGCTAGTCCCAGTTGCATGCATTTGGCCCTTATCTCTTGAAATCGTTGCTATCCATGCACCTGTCCGTATGTCTTTAAATGCAGTTATAGTACCTGCATCAACTACTTCCTCTGGCAGCTCAATCCATATACCCACCACCCTCCCAGTAAAAAAGTTGCCCCTCAGGTTCCTATTATTTTTGCCCCGCTCACCTTACACCTATGTTCTCTGATTCTTGCTCACCGTAACCTGGGTAAAAGGCACTGTGCATTCACTCTATCAATTTCATCATGATTTTAGACACCTCTATAAGATCAGCTTCCCAAAATCCAAGGAATAAATCGCTACCCAGCCGAAATATTTCCTCAGAGCTCAATTCCTCGTGTCTTGACAATATCTTCATCACTCTTCTTGGCACTCTTTCCAGTTTAATGACATCCTTCCTCTAGTTGGGAGGCCAAAACTGTACACAATAGTTTTAGCCTTTAGTTTTGGAAATACACTGCGGAAACAGGCCCTTCGGCCCACTGGGTCCGCGCTGACCAGTGATCCCCGCATATTAACACTATCCTACACATACGAGGGACATTTGTTTACATTTACAAAGCAAGTTACCTACAAACCTGTACTTCTTTGGAATGTGGGAGGAAACCGAAGATCTCAGAGAAAACCCACGCAGGTCAGGCGGAAAATGAACAAACTCCGTACAGACAGCACCCGTAGTCGGCATTGAACCTGGGTCTCCGGTGCTGCATTCGCTGTAAGGCAGCAACCCTACCGCTGCGCCACCGTGCCACCCCTCCAAATACTCCAAATGCGTCCTCACCAATGTCTTGTACATAACATATTATCTCTACTTCTTCACTCAATACCCTGTTTGTTGAAGGCCAATGCTAAGCATGTGGTCATGCAAACACGACATGGGCAGCATTGGAGTTCAGGATTGAACCTGGTTCCCTGCAGCTCAGAGACTACAGCACTACCACTGTGCTTCACTTGTTAACATCATTTTTCCCCAAGATGCCCACACGGGCCTATCTTTCCTCTTTTTTTGCGAAACGTAAAAGCATAGCACGTGGAAAGGACCTGGCTCAGCTCCTGACAGCAAACAATAGAATCATGTCCTTTGTCTAATGGCAGCCATCATAGTTTAAAATGGCCTCATATGTTCCACTTGAGTGGTGATCAGAAGATGTTACAACCCAGAGAGCTGACACTATCAGGACGTCACTTCCAGTTGCCATTCCACTGAATACGGGTTTGCAGCCCGGTTTAGTAATGGATGGCTCAGTTAATAAGAACCATCACCTGCTGCAACCTCTGAGGAGCCATGCATTGAACCTGGGTCCCTGCAGCTCTGCAGACCCAGGTTCAATCCTAAACTCCAATGCTGCCTACGTCGGGTCGACAGATGGCGCAATGGGCTAATGGTGTTGCAAATAGTGAAGGTGGTTATGAAAAATTGCAGCAGGATCTTGATCGATTTGCCAGGTGGGCGGAGGAATGGTTGATGGAATTTAATACAGAGAAATGTGAGGTGTTGCATTTTGGGAAGTAACATTGGCAGAACCTACACAGTGAATGGTAGGGCTCCGCGGAGTGTTGTAGAGCAGAGGGATCTAGGAATGCAGGTGAATGGTTCCTTGAGTCGTAGGTAGATAAGGTGGTCAAAAAGGCTTTTGGCACATTGTCATTTATCAGTCAGAGTATAGAAGTTGGGAAGTCATTTTGCAGTTGTATAAGATGTTGGTGAGGCCACATTTAGAGTATTGTGTTCAGTTCTGGGCACCATGTTATTGGAAAGGTGTTGCCAAGCTTGAAAGGGTACAGAGAAGATTCATGAGGATGTTGCCAGGACTAGAAGGTCTGAGCTGTAGGGAGAGGTTGAGTAGGCTGGGATTCTATTCCTTGGAGTGCAGGAGAATGAGGGGTGATCTTATAGAGGTGTATAAAATCATGAGAGGAATAGATCAGGTAGATGCACAGTCTCTTGCCCAGAGTAGGTGAATCAAGGACCAGAGGACATATTGTAGGTTTAAGGTGAAGGGGAAAAGATTTAATAGGAATCTGAGGGGTGACTTGGTGTGTGGAACAAGCTGGCGGAGGAGGTAGTTGAGGCAGGGACTACCCCAACATTTAGGGGTAGTCCCTGCCTAAACAGTTAGGCAGGTATATGGATAGGTCAGGTATGGAGGGATATGAACCAAACATGGACATGTTGGTCGGTGTGGGCAAGTTGGGTCAAAGGGCCTGTTTCCTTGCTGTATCACTCCATGAATCTACCTCAGTACACGTGACAATAAACAAAGTAAACTTAACTAAATTATACAGACAAAAACACTAGGATGAATAAGAACTATGTAGCCGCCAAGGAACGCAGGGGCGATACATACTAAGGGACTGTGGTACACTGTGAAATCGACAGAAGGATGGAGGGTTGGGTGTTTATGCGTGCTATTTTCATGATATTTATTTTAGTTGTTTATCTTTTAATATTTTATCTTGTATGTATCGTTAGCTTTTAGAAATGTTTGAATGGTGCACTGACTGGCCGACATTTTTAAATTTCGTTGTACATGGTTCATGTTACAATGACAATAAAGAAACTATTCTATTCTATTCTGAACTGTTTTGAGGGATGTGGGTCAAATGCAGAGAAATAGGACTAACTCAGGGAGGTACCTTGATCGACATAGATGAGTTGGACCACAAGGCCTATTTATGTTCAGTACAACTCTAGGACTTTGTCTATGACAATCTACAAATTATTAATCTATCAGGATTTATTCCAGCCATGATTCCAGAACAGTGAGAGGCTATGTAGGCAAGGCAACTGCAGTAGATGTCAACAATAGTCAAAAGGCCCATTTCTGATGAAACAACATTTTCGATTTCCTTTGTACAGTCTGTTCCAAGGGATATGTGGAAATCATTAATTTTTAATAAACTGAGAGCATGCTGCGCATAGGACAAAGATGTTTTATGTATCCAAGTTCACCAAAGTATAATGCAGATTCACAACACAAGAGCTGTAAGGAAATGCATTTGTCATTCTGACAGGTTTGTGAATACTATACCATTTAGTGATGTATTCAAGAGTAAAGCAACATTTTAATATAAATTTTACTTCGGAGTCACGTGAGTGACTACGTGAAGAACCCACCCAGCGCGCAGGCGCGGCATTACGTCAGCAGTGCAACAGCGGCAGCAGCTGGAGCCAGGCTCTCCAGCTGCAGCATAAAGACAAGACCTCAGGTAAGTGCCTTTTTTGTTACAGAGTCGCTCTAGAGAGAATCATGGCCTCTCGCAAGCGACCAGCCAGGAGGACTGCCTGCCCAACTCCACCCGAGGACGGGTCCATAGCGGGACGGCAGCCTCTCGCAGCGGAGGAGCCTTTTCAACGCTCCCGCTCACCCGACACCGAGCCGCCCCCAGTGCTGCAGATTTCAACGCCCCGCACAGGGAGGAAGGCGACACATAAAACCGACCGGCCGGTGTCCTCCGATGAATCGGAGGAACGGGAACACTCTCCCCCACCGAAAAGGGGAGACGCTCGGATCAGCTGCATGAGGCAGCTCCTAGAGCGAATGATAAACGAGGAGATGCGGCATCTCCCAGGAGGACGGGCTTTGGCCTCCTCCTCTCCACACCCTTCTGTACCCTCTATGTTCGAGGGCAGTAAGGGAGGCCAGGACTGGGCTGGCCTATCCCAAGGGCAGGCGGAGGATACCGTCAGCATGCCGGGCGTGCCGGAAGAAGAGCTACTGGGTGTAGTGGGCCGATATGCGGCGCCCCCAACAACTGGGATGGTGTTGCCACCCAGAATGGCGGCCACCATAAACAGGCTGTCCAACAACCCGCTGCAGGACAAGGCTGTCCAGCAGGCCCTTGACAATTACATAGCGCCAGAAAATTGCGAGGCGCTGAGGGTCAAGACGGTCAATGGGCAGATCTGGAACCAGCTGGGGCAGCAAATCAGGGCTCAGGAAGTCAAAATGCAGCGAGTCCTGAAGCTCCACTCAGCAGCCGTCACCGCCTTTGCTCGGTCCGTTGGGGATGAAGACCTGACCATACCCCAGCAGGATGCCCTCGCACTGATGTGCAGCACCACCTATGAGCTAAATAACCTACGGCGGGACAACATCAGGCCTGCCCTCAACCCAACATATGCCGGCCTCTGTAAAGCTCCAGCGCCCGAACGACAGGCGCTGCTATTTGGTGCGGATCTGGCCAAAAGGCTGAAGGAGTTGGAAGAGGCGGCAAAACCAGTAGGCCTCATGAGGGCAGGGCCAGGACCGAGCAGGGTGAAGACACCCAGTTGGCCGCACGCCTCGGCATCCACCAGTAGGTACCGAGCTGGTGAAAGCCTGGTGACCGCCTCCCACTACCCCCAGAGCTCTTTTTTAGAGCGGGGCCCAGGGCGGAGCCGTGGGAAGATGCGCCGCCCCACCGCAGCACCAACACGGACAACCTTGGGCCAGACCCACCGAAAACGACCCCACAAGTGAACATGGAGGTAGGTGGGTCTGGTTCCTGTCAACATACACAGACAAAGGGTGTAGTATTAACAGGGGGACGTTTGAGGTTCTTCAAGCATGTTTGGTGCTCCCTTACTAACAATAAGTTTATACTCAACAGTATTAGTGGATACAAAATTGAGTTCAAACCAGGCGTAGAACCGCCAGTTCAGCACATGCCCCAAAGGGTGTTCCTTCCCTCGGCAGTTGAGAAGGTAGAAGGACAAGCTGAACTTGATCGGCTCGTGGCTAAAGGCATCATAGAAATGACCACACACGAGCCGCAAGAATTTGTATCAAATATTTTTCTCAAAACCAAAAAAGATGGTGGATGTCGCATTATTATTGATCTGACGTCACTTAATCAGTCTGTTGAGTATCAACATTTCAAAATGGAGACATTTGTCACTGCCAGACAACTGATCTCCAAGGGATACTACATGGCAAGCATAGATATCAAAGATGCTTACTATTTGGTACCCATTCATAAAGATTACTTTAAATATCTGAAATTTATCTGGAGGGGCCAGCTATGGCAGTACCGAGCTTTGCCCAATGGTTTAACGACAGCTCCCAGACTATTTACGAAAATTCTTAAAGTGGCCATGAAGAAATTGAGAGAACTAAAACATTTAGTTGTGGCCTATCTGGACGATGTTCTCATATTAGGAAGAACACGGGAACAAGCTGTCGCAGGAGTGTTAGCCACTAAACAACTCCTTGAAACTTTGGGTTTTATCCTTCACCCAGATAAATCAATATTGGAGCCTACTACTAACATGGATTACCTAGGCTTCACTATTGACACGATTCACATGACTGTCACTCTGCCCAGAGACAAAACAGTTTCACTCATTGAAGCTTGTAGCCATTTAATTGCTACACCGCAACCTAGAATACGGCATGTAGCCAGAGTTATTGGCTCTATAGTAGCAGCATTTCCGGCTGCCCAACATGGGCCCTTGCATTATCAAAATCTACAAAGAGCAAGGACTCATGCATTACGCCTTCATAGGGGGCATTATGATCGCAAAATGGATTTACCCGCTGAAGCCAAATCAGAACTTCAGTGGTGGGTTGACAATATTTGGCACAGTCACAGTCCTATCGCCGTAACCAATCCTAACATAACCATTGCAACGGATGCCAGTGCTTTAGGCTGGGGAGCTACTAACTCCATAGACAGCACAGGTGGCAGATGGACTAACTCAGAGGCATCGCTACTACAATCACTGGGCATTAACTTTTTGGAAATGCTCGCCGCCTTTTATGGGCTAAAAGCATATGCATCTGATATGCGGCACGTGCATGTTAGAATCATGATCGACAACACTACGGCAGTATCTTATATCCAGCACATGGGTGGCATTAAATCAGTATCATGCGACAAATTAACTGCTATAATCTGGCAATGGTGTGTCGAGAGACATATTTGGCTATCAGCTGCCTATTTACCAGGCAAGCTAAATTTAGTGGCGGACACCAGGTCACGAAAATTCAACGACAACATCGAATGGATGTTGGACCCAAAATTATTTGCTAAAATTGTCAAGCAATATGGTACGCCAGATATAGATTTGTTTGCGGTTAGGTTAAATCACCAACTACCCATGTATGTGGCTTGGGAACCAGACCAGAGGCAGCAGCGGTAGATGCCTTCACGCTGGATTGGGGGAATTTCTTTTTCTATGCTTTCCCTCCCTTCTGCCTCATCAGTCGGGTACTCCAGAAAATTCAGGCAGACTCAGCCTCTGGCATTCTGGTCGTGCCCGACTGGCCTACCCAACCATGGTTCCCAATGTTCCACGACATGGTGGTAGAGACACCAATGGTCCTTCAACACCACCCCCAATTATTGACTCACCCGGTAACTGGCATTAGCCATCCATGCCACCAAAAATTGAAACTCCTGGTTTCCAGATTTTGAACAGGCCTTACCGGGGATTGGGGTTATCAGACAGAACAATCACCACCATGTCGGCATCCCTGCGAGTTTCCACCAAGAAACAGTACCTGACCTTCATCAGGAAATGGGAACAGTACTGTCTGGACGCAGGGACATCCTACAAGACGGCTTCGATCTCGGATGTGCTGGAGTTCCTGGCCCACCTGCACCATGATCTCAAGATGAGCTACAGTGCCATCAATACGGCTCGGAGCGCACTGTCCGCATACCTCATGCCGATAGAACAGCATAGTGTGGGATCCCACCCTCTGGTCATCAGACTCCTTAAGGGGATCTTTAATACCAAACCCCCTACACCTAGATACACTCACATGTGGGATGTGAGTGTAGTTCTGACACACCTTCGAGGTTGGCCTCCGGTGGGATCCCTGAGCCTGGAACAGTCCACTTATAAGACCCTCATGCTCATGGCGCTTGTCTCAGCTCAAAGGGTTCAGTCGCTCCATCAGCTAAATCTGAACTACATGGTGACCACCCCAGATACCATTACTTTCACCATACCGGGGTTGGTAAAACAAAGTAGACCAGGTACATCAAACTCCCCGTTGATCTTCCGGGCTTACCCTCCAGAACCTAGGCTGTGTGTGGTGACCCACCTTCATCATTATCTAGACACAACCCAAACGCTTAGAGGGAGAGAGAAAGCCTTATGGGTTAGCCACAGAAAGCCTTTTGGACGGGTTACCAGCCAGACATTATCCAGATGGTTGAAACAGGTCCTCAGCATGGCAGGGATTAACACAAATGTTTTTAAATCCCATTCAACCAGGGCAGCGTCCACCTCAGCGGCGGATAGGATGCAGGTTCCCCTAGACCACATCCTCAGAGCAGCGGGATGGTCAAGGGAATCGACATTCCAACGATTTTACAGAAAACCGCTGATGGAACAGGACGTCTTTGCGGATACCATTTTAGAAACCGCAAAGTTATGATTTAAAACCCATGGGAGCTACTTTTTGTTATAGTTAATAAACATTTCTTTTATAACTAAACAAACTTGTTGGTCTTTAGCTACCACTTCCTCCCTCGATGATCTTTCGGCAGTGAGTGATATAACTGTTACACGGTTTGAAATCACAGACCTTTGAAGTCTTCACGTAGTCACTCACGTGACTCCGAAGTAAAATAGTAAGATTAAACGAGTACTTACCAGTACGAAGTTTGATCTGTATTTTATGAGGAGTTACGATGAGGGATTACGTGCCCTCCGCTCCCACCCTCATTATATAGATCAAATTCGGACTAATGTCTCGTTGGTCTTTACTATCTTTACTTCAACTAGTGTCTATCTGTGATTCCACACCGCTGCTTGGAAGTATGCCGCGCCTGCGCGCGCTGGGTGGGTTCTTCACGTAATCCCTCATCGTAACTCCTCATAAAATACAGATCAAACTTCGTACTGGTAAGTACTCGTTTAATCTTACTATTAAATTAGTATTGAAAATACAGTTCAAAACTTTTGTTTGTTCATCTTTCTGAAAGATCCAAAAACATTTTGGGTCAGATTAGAAACATAGAAACTAGGTGCAGGAGTAGGCCATTCAGTCTTTCGAGCCAGCACCACTATTCAATATGATCATGGCTGATCATCTAAAATCAGACCCCGTTCCGGCTTTTTCCCATATCCCTCGAGTCCCTTAGCCCTAAGAGCTAAATCTAACTCTCTTGAAAACATCCGTGAATTGGCCTCCACTGCCTTCTGTGGCAGAGAATTCCACAGATTCACAATTCTCTGGGTGAAAACGTTTTTCCTCATCTCACTCCTAAATGGCCTACCCCTTATTCTTAAACTGTGACCCCTGGTTCTGGACTCCCGCATCATCAGGAACATTTTTCCTGCATTTACCCTGTGCAATCCTCTAAGAATGTTATATATTTCTATAAGATCCCCTCTCTTCCTTCTAAATTCCAGCGAATACAAGCCCAGTCAACTCATTCTTTCATCATACATCAGTCCCGCCATCCCGGGAATAAACCTGGTGAAGCTCTGCAGCACTCCCTCAATAGCAAGAATGTCCTTCCTCAAATTAGGAGACTAAAATTGCACTCAATACTCCAGGTGCGGTCTCACCAGGGCCCTGTACAACTGCAGTAGGACCTGCTTGCTCCTAAACTCAAATCCTCTCGCAATGAAGGCCAATATGCCATTGGCTTTCTTCACTGCCTGCTGTACCGGCATGCTTACTTTCAGTGACTGATGTACAAGAACACCCAGGACTCATTGCACCTCCTCTTCTCCTAATCTTGCACCATTCAGATAATAATCTACCTTCCTGTTCTTGCCACCAAGGTGGATAACCTCACATTTATCCACATTGTACTGCATCTGCCATGCTTCTGCCCACTCACCCAACCTATCGAAGTCACCATGCAGCCTCATAGCATCCTCCTCGCTGCTCACTACTGCCTCCCAGCTTTGTGTTATCCCCAAACTTGGAGATGATACATTTAATCTAAATTGTTAATCTATATTACTAAAAGTCTATTCTTGACCGGTTTTGGCGATCTGTGCTGCGATTTCCGAGAGAATGTCGCCAGCTACGACTGTCATTTTTGGCCACCTCGCTCAGAGCCCCCCTCCGCCGCATGTGTGCCGAGGATTTTTCCAGTCGATGAAAAATGACAGAGGTATTAATGATTTTACAAAATTCCCCATTCTCTCTGCTGCCCCTGCTGGCGGCAGGGGGGATGGAATATAAAACCAGGAAGTGGTGTGCCCCAATTAGTCTGCAAGCTGGAGGAAGGCAGAGGGTCACGTTTCTCTGAGCTGTGAATAACACTGAACACATGTCCACACAACTGTGAGTAAGTACCCTTAACGTGGTTTGAAAATGAAAATATGGTTAAAGTAAAAAAGCACTTGCCTGCAAATGGTTGTTTGGGGGGTTTGGGTTGAAATAAAAAGGCACTCTCTCTCCCCCCCTCTCCTCTCCTCCCCCCCCCCCCCCCCGCTATCCCCCCCCCTGTCCTCTCCCCCCTCTCCTCTCCTCCCCCCTCTCCACTCCCCCCCCCTCCTCTCTCCCCCCTCTCTCTCCCCTCTCCTCCCTCCTCCTCTCCCCCCCTCCTTCCCCCCCTCCTCCCCCCCCCTCTCCTCTCCCCCTCTCCTCTCCCTCCTCTCCCCCTCCTCCTCTCCTCTCCTCCTCCACCCCCCTCTCTCTCTCCCCTCTTTTTCTCCCCTCCATCCCCCTCCCCCACCGTCCCTCCCCTAAGCCCCCCTCCCCTCCACAAACCCCTACCCCCTTCCCTCCACCCCCCCTTGCCCTCCCTGCTCCCCACCTCTCTCCCCCTCACCTCACCTCACGCCCCTCTCAGCACACCCCCTCACTCCCCCTCTCCTCTCTCCCCCCCTCCTCTCTCCCCCCCTCCCTCTCCTCTCCCCCCCCTCCTCTCCCCCCCTCCTCTCTCCCCCTCCTCTTTCCCCCTCCCCCCTCTCTCCCCCCTCCCTCCCCCCCCTCCTCTCCCCCCCTCCTCCTCTCCCCCCTCCCTCCCTCTCCCTCCCCCTCTCCCCCTCTCCTCTTCCCCCCTCTCCTCTCCCCCTCTCCTCTCCCCCCTCTCCTCTCCCCCCTCTTCTCCCCCTCTCCTCCCTCCCCCCCCCTCCCTCTCCCCTCCCTTTCTTTTTCTTCCACTCCTCCCCTCCATCCCCTCCCCCACCGTCCCTCCCCCCTTCCCTCCCTGCTCCCCACCCCTCCCCCTCCCCTCACCCCTCTCCCCCTCCCTCACCTCTCCCCCCCCTCTCTCCCCCTCACTCTCACCATCTCTCTCTCTCTCCTCCCCTCCACCCCCACCTTTCCCGTCTCACCCACACCCCCCTCTCCTCTCTCCTCCTCGCCCCTCCCTCTGTGTCTCTGCCCCTCTCTCTGTGTCTCTGCCCCTCTCTCTCTGCCCCCCCCCCCCCCCCCCCCTCTCTAGATGTGACTGCAAGTTGGGGGCTATGCGTCAGTAGATAGGGTGGTTATGGGGTAAAAGGAGCAAATTAATAATATTAATATCATATCAAGGGGGTAATTAGTGTCAGTGCGGGTGGGGGGGAGGGATAGTTAGTGTGTGTGACGCTGCATGCCGCCTCCCCCCCCCACAACCGCACGTTGGGGGAACAGACTCAACGGGTCTGCACTTGGTCTAGTATATATTGTAAACAACTGGGCTCCCATTGTGGAACCCCATTAGTCACTGTCTGCCTTTCTGAAAAGGACCTGTTAATTCCTACTCTTTGCTTCCTGTCTGCCAACCAGTTCTCTATCGATGTCAATACCCTCCCCCCCCAATTCCATGTGCTCTAATTTTGCACACTAATCTCTTGTGTGGGACCTTGTCAAAGGTTTTTTGAAAGTCCAGATATACCATATCCACTGGCTTTCCCTTATCCATTCTACTTGTTACATTCTCAAAAAATTCCAAAAGATTAATCAAGCATGATTTCCCTTCATAAATCCATGCTGACTTTGACAGATCCCATGACTGCTTTCCAAATGCGCTGCTATAACATCTTTAATAATCAACTCCAGCATCTTTCCCACTACCGATGTAAGGCTAACTGGTCTATAATTCCCCGTTTTTTCTATCCGTCCTTTCTTAATAAGTAGAGTCACAATGGCGACCCTCCAATTCACAGGAACTGATCCAGAGACGAGAGAACATTGGAAAATGATCACCAATACATCCACGATTTCTAGGGCCACCTCCTTGAGTACTCTGGGATGCAGACAATCAGGCCCTGGGGATTTATCTGCCTTCAGTCCCAACAGTTTACCTAACACCATTTTCTGACTAATGTGGATTCCCTTCAGTTCCTCCCTCCTACTAGATCCTTGGTCCCCTAGTATTTCCGGGAGATTGTTTGTGTCTTTCTTAGTGAAGACAGAACCAAAGCACTCGTTTAGATGTTCCGCCATTTACTTGTTTCCATTTATAAATTCACCTGTCTCTGACTGTAAGAGAACTACATTCGTCTTCACTAATCTTTTCCTTTTTACATACCTATAGAAACTTTTAAATCAGTTTTTATATTCCCCGCAAGCTTTCTTTCATGTTCTTTTTCCCCCTCTTAATTATTCTCCCAGTCCTCTGGTTTGCTGCTTCGTCTGGCCAATTTATATGCCTCTTCCTTGGCTTTAACACTATCCTTGACTTCCCTCATCAGCCACGGTTGAGTTGCCTTCCCAGTTTTATTTTTTCATCAGACATGAATGAACAATTTCTGGAGTTCATCCATGCAGTCTTTAAATCTTCGTTGTTGCATCTCCACTGTCAACTCTTTTAAGTATAATTTGCCAGTCTACCCTAGCCAATTCCCATCTCATACCGTCAAAGTCTCCATTATTCAAGTTCAGGACCCTAGTCACTGAATTAACCGTGTCACTCTCCAATTCCACCATATTATGGTCACTGTTGCCCTTGTGGCCTTGCACAACAAGATCGCTAACTAATCCTTCCTCATTACACAATACCCAGTCTAGGATGGCCAGCCCTCTAGTCGGTTCCTTTACATATTGGTGTAAAAACCCATCCCGTATCCATTCCAGGAAATCCTCCTCCTCAGCAGTTTTACTAATTTGGTTGGCCCAATCTATATGGTGATTAAAGTCACCCATGATAACCGCTGTACCTTTGCTACACACATCTCAAATTTCCTGCTTGATGTTATTTCCACCCTCCCTACTGCTGCTTGGTGGTCTGTACACCACTCCAACAAGGGTTTTCTGCCTTGGCTATTTTGCAGTTCCACCCATACCGATGCTTCAGCATCCAAGCTAATGTCTCTCCTTGCTATTGCATTAATCTCCTCTTTAATTAGCAATGCTACCCCACCTCCTCTTCCTTTCTGTCCATCCTTCCTGAATAGCAAATACCCTGCATGTTTAGCTCCCAGCCTTGGTCACCCAGGAGCCATGTCTCCGTAATCCCATAATTTCAACTATCTCATATCCCTTAACTCCACCTCCAGTTTAAATTCCATTTGGAATATTTTGGAGGACCAAGAAACCAAGAACTACTAACTGCGCATTCAATTCATCCACTTTATTTTGAACGATCCTTGCATTAAGGTACAAAGCTTTCAGGTTAGTTTTTCTTATCTCCCTTCTGTCCTCCTTTTTGGCCCTTTGTCTCCTTGCATTGGGTCCCACCCCTCTGCCCTGGTAGTTTAAACATTACCTTTCCTACACTCTCTTTCCCGTTAGCTGCACAGATACGCGTCCACATTGTTGAATCCACCCCCACACTTTTTAGTTTAAACCCACCCATGTAGCACTAGCAAAACTGCCTGCCAGAATGTCAGTCCCCTTCCTGAGAAATGCTGACATTTAACTTGTCAACATACATGTTGGTTAATCTACCCACCAATGCTACATTAGTTAAACCAGTGTAAATTTATAACTTATAGTGGGGTGGAGTTAGTGATGCTGGCTTATGTGTGATTGGTCCACATGCATCATCAATCTACAACCAGTGTTATAATTAACAACTCCATTTGTTTCAATGGAAATCAAGCTATCTAAGTATGGTTTAAATAATTTACTTTTTCTTTAATTGATTAAGTTCACTTAACTGTTTTGAAGTGTATTAAGATATTTCAATCTTTTTTTATTTTAGTAAATTGAAATCATTTAATAGTTTTCATTTATTTTTAATAGACTTTAAATGTAAAGGATGGGCATTAATGTTTTTCGAACATTTCCGTGATCATGGCCCAAAAAAGTATAGCATCACATTGCGGATGTCAGAAATTGTGAAGGATATTAAATGTGCAGTTGGACAAGGCTGTGGGATGTTGAGGGAAGTTCTATCCTGGATCTTGGAGTAGGAAAAAGTGTGAAGGAATGGGAAATGGAACAGATATGATTAATGTCATCATTTGCAGAAGGGGTGAGGTTGCATGGTTAAAGAAGAATGAAGACAAGGGGAGCACTGGTATCAAAGGTAGCATCATCAAAGAGGCAAGAGACAGATAATCTGGGTGAATACAGAAACCTTGTTGTTGTTAAGGCCTTGTTGTTAATTGAATTGATTTAAAAGAAACAGCATGGAAACAGGCCCTTCTACCCATCAAATCCACGCCGGCCATCCATCACCCATTCACACTAATTCTACGTTGTCCCTCTTTCGTATCCATTCCCTACACACTAATGGGTATTTACAGAGGCCAAGTAATGTACAAACCCACAGGTCTCTGGAATGTGGGAGGAAACTGGAACACCCGTAGGAAACCTACGCAGGCATTGGGAGAATGTGCACACTCCACACAGACAGCACACAGTGCAAGGATCAAATCTGGGTCTCTATTGCTGAGAGAAAGCAACTCTACCAGCTGCGCCACTGTTCCTTATGTTTGACAGCTTTTCCCAGATGATACTCATCTTTAATATTATGGGGTGAACATATTCAGATAGCTCTAACATAATTTTTCATTTTTTTGTGGTGTCAACTGGGGAAATCCATGTTCCTGCTTCAGTCTTTTGCTTATGCTCCTGAGAGAATGGGAAGAAATCATTTTATGATAAATATAGAAGACCCACAGCGTGTACTGAAAATCTGTGCTTGTTTCTATCAACACTGTGAAAATCCCTAGTCGGCCTTTGTATCCCAAGGGCGCCATCTCATCCCATAGACACAACACAAAGATAGCCTGACAAACTCTAGCCGATTTGTATTGCTGCTGTTTTAAACTACTGTCCTATGCATAGAAGAATCTGTGGCCTATCGTGTCCAGTTTTCAAACAACTGCGACACAGCATCGTATTTGCATCGTATATAAATGATTAAAGAATACTGCATATTGCAAACAGTCCTGCACTGTATTTAAAGGTTGAGTTCACAAACTATAATATTGTAAGATATTACGGCTTCACCGTGTAGATAGAAACAAGCACAAGTTTTCAGTACACGCTGTGGGTCTTCTATATTTTGTCAAAGTACACTGCGCATACTCACACGTACTCACGAGACTGATAAGATATTGAATATATTCCATGACACAAATCATACCATTCTAGTACTCAGTTCTTAGTTACAGTTACCATTATATACACTACACTTATCTACTCTATCTCTTTTTCAATGGACAATAACACAGCAAGTTACATTCTTAAAGCTGAAGAAACCAAGGATGACGATCAAGTGCACAAAACAAGATCATCCAGGAATGAAAGAAAGCCATTCTAGTAACTGAAATTAGTCCTGAATCTTGTGAAACTCTCACCAACATCCTTGCCCCAGAGAAAGCAAAGAATGTTTCATTGAGATTGTTCTCTCAAAATTATGCTCACCAGCCCAAAGCCCATTGAGGTTGCAAAAATTTACAAATTTCACACGAGAAACCAGAAGTCAGGTGTGACTGTAGGTGAGTACAGTATCTCATTGAAGAAGTTGTCTCGACTGTAATTTGGCGCAATTTCTGGATCGAGCTTTGCGTGATAGATTTGTATGTGGAATGCTGGATGAGTGAATCCAATCAAAATTACTGAACAAACCTTTGATTTAGCACGCAAAACTGCTTTGGCCATGGAGATGGCACGTCAAAGTGCACATGAGTTTTGACCAACACATGCTCGCACAGTCAACAGTCCAATCGCAGTTCCAAAACATAAGCATGACAAGACACGGAAAATGCCTTCACAGCAGTTCTGGGGAAAGTGCATATTTGTGCTATCAAGCACACATCACGATTTGACCTGATGTGGAACCTATCTACTGTAGACCGTGACAAGTACCATATTCGCTGAAAAGTGGAAGCTGAAATCAAAACGTTGGAACAAAATGATGTACTGGTTAAAAAAGATCGCAGTGATTGGGCCACTCCAATAGTTGTGGTTCCGAAAGCGGACAACATAGTGAGATTGTGTGGAGACAACTAAGTGACCATCGACCAGGTAGTGGATGATGAACAGTATCCACTACCAACTTCACAAGATTTATACACTGAACTTGCTGGTTCCAAGGTATTCTCAAAGCTAGATCTGTCACATGCGTATGCTCGGCTAAATGTTGATTGTAAGAGCCAGCAATACCTCACAATAAACACACACATGGGGCTGTATTCCTATACAAAATTGCCTTATGGTGTGAAATCAGCACCAAAAATCTTCCAAGCTACAATGGACAAAATTCTGCAAGGAACATCACATTGTTTGAGCAATCAAGGTGAACAGATTTGTGTTCTCAGCCCCCCTTACAAAGCAAACAAATGGCAGTTGGGACATTAGTTGAAGTGTGTGTTACTAGGAGGTACTTGGTAGAAATTGGTGGATGTGTTATAGAAGTGTGCACATAAACCATACGATCCCAACAAGGGATGAACTGTTACAAGAGCAAAGCACAGACGAAGGAGCAGATCTGTCAGACTTTGGTATTATTCCAAGTTCAGATGTAAAATCAGAATCTTCAAAGAAAGTAGAGACAGAGGTAAATGATTCCTGAACTTGACTCTCTTTTAGAACCACAATCTGACCCCCCCCCCACTAAACCACTCAGGAGATCAGAAAGAGTGTGTAAACCAGTCGTCAGATTAAATTTATAAAATTATTCTTGTTTGTCTAATTTACAATTTATTTTACTTTCTAAGGGGAGAGCAGTGTAGTGTATATAATGGTGACTGTAACTTTAAGAACTGAGTAATAAATAGTTTGATTTGTGCCATGTGATATATTCAATATTTTATCAGTCTCATGAATATGTGTGAGTATGCACAGTGTACTTTGGCAAAATAAAGAAGACCCACACTGGCAACAGCGTGTACTGAAAATCTGTGCTTGTTTCTATCTACATGCTGAAGCCGTAATATCGTACACTAACAAAGAGCATTTCCAGAATGTTTTCATTTTGTTTTGCATTTGCTTCTTTAATGGACTGAGTTCACTAAAATATTTTGAAGTGTTTTAGGCCATTTTAATATTTTAACCATTCTAATAATATGAAATCATTCAATAGTTTTCATTGCTGATGACACTGTGGTGGTGGGCCTGATCTCAGACAATGATGAGAGGGCCTACCGGGAGGAGGTGACTGATCTAGCACTCTGGTGCCAGGAGAACAGCCTCCTCTTGAACATCAAAAAAACGAAGGAGCTGATCATGGACTTTAGGAGGGCACATCATCCGAGGACGTACACTCCATTGAGTATAAATGGGGATCCTGTGGATAGGGTGAACTGTTTTAAATATCTGGGAGTCCACATCTCTGAGGATATGACATGGTCATCACACGCCTCAGCACTGGTGAGTAAGGCAAGGCAGCGCCTTTACCACCTCAGGCAATTGAGGAAATTCAGAGTGTCTCCGAGGATCCTCCAGTGCTTCTACGCAGCGGTGGTGGAAAGCGTCTTGTCCGGGAACATTACCATCTGGTTCGGGAATTGCTCTGCCAAGGACAAGAAGGCTCTGCAGAGAGTAGTGCGTTCGGCCGAACGCACTATGGGAACTTCACTCACCCCCCTGCAGGAACTATACAACAGGAGGTGCAACTCCAGAGCAAACAAAATCATGAGAGACCTCTTCCACCCCTGCAACAGACTGTTCCAGCCGCTATGGTCAGGCAAACGCCTCCGTTGCCATGCAGTGAGAACGGAGAGGTTGAGAAGGAGTTTCTTCCCAGAGGCAATTCGGACTGTAAACGCCTTTCTCACCAGGGACTAACTGTACAGAACGTTTTTCCTTCTATTATTTATTATGTAAAATAATATGTGTGTTATGATTGTGTTTATAATTTGTTTGGTTGTTTTGTTGTTCCGCGAGCATTGCCACTTTCATTTCACTGCACATCTCGTATGTGTATGTGACAAATAAACTTAACTTGACTTGACTTGACTTGATTTTTAATACTGAGATTGGACATTAATGTCCTATTTATTTTTCCTGTGAAAAATATATAGCATCACATTGGATCTTTATTGGAATGAACACAATGAGCCTGACACTCAACTGGACATTACTTGAGATTTCCTGAGCTGTTGAGTTCAGTGAGGCGTAATGAACAAGGGCTTTCCTCTTTCACTGATGCTTAAAAATAGGCCATTGCGTTAAATGTCACCGTTCAGTGACCTTGCATTTAAATATTCTACAACTATCAAAGAATTTGCATAATGGAAGTGACCGGGCCATGAACTCGTACAGAGGGGGACTTATGCCTGACTTTAAGTCTTTATTGAAAGCTGACTGCATACTGCACAGGGCTGCATTTCATTACTCATACATTCAAGAAGCAAATCTCTAATGTAATAATGAGACATGAATTAATGAATAAACTTATTATGTGGTAGGTTATATGGTGCTGTCAAACTGTGGATGCCATGCAATCGAATTTAAATTTGCATGCTGTTACCAGTGAAATATTTATACAAAACATATACAAAATTAATGCCCTGTGTGTACTTCATCTGAAAATTCCTTACCTAACAGAGCCTATTAATGATATACAACATATTGTTTGCTTTGTTAGTCAATCATATGCATCCAGAATACATTTTTGAAAGATAAATGAAGGTTTATTTTACAAAGAAAAAAAGCAACATTCTCCGCATGTTTTGCAAATAACCGAGCAACATTTCTCCACTTGGCAGAAATATTTGCGTCAAGTTTTGATTCTGTTTTCCTCTGGATATAGAACCTACATTCATTATTTCCTCAAGCCCCTAATATTGTACTGAGCTTTACTTTCAGTGTTTATTTACAGACACTTTTTTGGGTCTTTTCTCTCTTAAAGCTTATTACGATTACTTTAATCCTATTTCTGGAGATCAACACTCGTCCCATATTGACTCAGTATGCCTCAATCTTGCATTTGTCAACCTATGCTCCCTGGTCTCATTTTCCCTCTGCGCTCTCCGGGCCCATTTCCTACTGCAGCATTTCCAAATCTTCTAGTTCATCGTCATGGAGTCATTGAATTGCACAGCACAGAAATTGAGCCTTTGGCCTACCATGTCTGTCAACCTTTTGCCCGTCTACACTATACCTTTTGCCTGGATGAGGACTTTGCATGCCTTGCTTTTAAACTATCTGCCTATATTCCTCTTAAATGTAGAAATTGTATCTGATTCTATCAATTCTTCTGCTGGTGCATTCCAAATTTCAACCACTTTCAAACACTCTGTTCAAATCCTCTTTAAAAGTCCTTCCTCTCACCTCAAACCTATACCCACTTGTTTTTGATATCCCTACCACCATTAAAAAAATGACCCAGTCTATGCCTCTCATAAATTAATATATTTCCATCAGGTCACCCCTCAGCCTCCTTCACTGCAGGGAAAATAAGCCCACCAGATCCAATTTCTTCCCATAACTAAACCCTCCAATTCAGGCAACATCCCTTTGAATATCCTCTGAACTCATTCCAGCACAATATCACAATGGTGTGGCGACCACAACTGCACACTGTTCGTGTTCTGTGGCCTAACCAGTGTTTTTAAAATTGGAACATAACCTCCCAATTATGCCCTAATCTATAAAGGCACACGTGCAGTGGGACTCCTTTACTACCTTGTATTGACACTTTCAGGGAATTATGGACTCTTTGTTTATCAACATTCCTAAGTACCCTTAATTTACTGTACATTTCCTACCTCTATTCGACTTCCATAAATGCATCACCACATTCGTCAGGAGTAAATTCCATCCGCCAGTGTTCCTCCCAAACTTCAACCTAATCTATATACTCTTACACCCATAGAAAACCTTCCTCGCTATCCACAACACCAACAATTTTGTGTTATCTACAAGCTCACTAATCATGTCTCCTGCAGGCACAAACAAATCATTAATATATATCACAAGCAGCAAAGGTCCCAGCACCAATCTTGTGGTGCACCACTAGTTTGCAAAGAGAAAACCATCCTACCACCGCCACCCTCTGCGTTCTATCATTAAGCCAGTTTTGGATCCTATTAGCCAGCTCTCTTTCGATCCCGTGTGCTTTAACTCTGTGGAGAAGCCTGGCATGTGGGATCTTGTTAAATGCCACACAGAACATCATATTGACAACATCCATTGCTCTACCTTCTTTGTTACCTTCTGAAACTTAATGGGGACTATACTGAGAAAGCTATACTGACTGTCCCTAGTCAATCCCTGTCTTTCCAAATGTACACAAATGCTGCTAGGCGAATGTTCGACAAAACATTCCCTCCACTTTAAAAGGAACATGTCATAACTAGGGGAGATAGGCGAGGAGTGGTGGGAAGGCATTTCAGTGAGATATAGAGGGATAATGAGAAATATGGAAATTAATCAGAAGAATTAATGCACAAAGTAGCCTGCAATGTTACAAAGAACCAGAGACATGTATTGAAATCAAAATGCCCAATTTGACACTCCCAGAAAAGTTAAGCACAGGCAGATACATTAAAAATAGAAAATAATCACATGATCCTATTTACAGGAGGATTTACCTTTTATTGTGTGAGATTGTTGATATACTTCTATTTGTCTATGGCTTATTTATCCTTCATCAGAGGAGAAGAATTATAACCATGCAGTTCTAATTTTATATTTTCCAAATAAAAATGCAAAGCCTTTGACTCATAAGGTGCAATCATTGCTTGGGATCATAAACAGACAAAGCAAGGTATGGTAATGTTGAATACATCTTCTAGATAAATACATTTAACAGAGGTTTGTATTATATTGAAGATTATACAAAATGCTGGAGTAACTCAGCGGGAAAGATAGCATCATGGAGAGAAGGAATGGGTGACGTTTCGGGTCGATACCCTTCTTATTGTATGTTCATATTGTTAATAAATTAATAAAGCAATTTTAGAACAAATAATAATATACCATTCCTGTGATGTAAAATATTCATAAGGTAATGAATCTACTATTATGATGAATAAAACTCAGGGATACTGGGACAGAATTTAATAACACATTGTGCTCAATGAGAGACTTGCATACACTGGTTTAATCCTGAGTTGCTATGAAAATTCCAAATGATGATCTGTGTCTTTGAATAATAGTTAGAAACTCCAAAAGCTTGTTTGAAATCCTCCTGCACTCTGATACAAGACATCATAGCAGCTCAGATGAAAACCATATTCAGTACATTATCCCTCATGTCTTGAACCTGGTACAACATAATCATAAGCAAAATCAATGATTAATGTGGCATTGCAAATTCTTTGATTATGTATATTCATAGTTGATGAATAAATAATTCCCACAAATGCACCTAATATATTTAAAATCAAGGCAGTTTTGATTATCTTTGGAAATTAGATTAATCACATTAATGATATGGACAAAAGTAATCTTTATTCATAATTTTGTATTCACTTGACCTTTAATTATGCAGTACTGGTACAGTTTTAGTAATGCAACATTAATATTGTTTTTGCAAACTTGACATCAATTTAATTTAGCGATGTCCTTAATAATTCAGTGTTTCATATTCACAAACACTTGAATGCATTCAATAAGAGTTCTGAACATCCAGACATTTACCGAGAAGAAAGCTGATGGTTCTCTTTGGAAATATTGTCTTAACTGAGAAAATACCAGGTTATCATTTCCAATTCTCCATCTTTTGCCACATTTATTCAGTCATTGACATCTAATCAATGATTTTGTATTAGCTTCCGAGGGAATATCTCAATGGAATTTCTTGCTAACCCTGACAAAACTCTAAATTATACAAAAAAAAAACACATTTTGTCTCGCCATTGTTCGAGATTCGGTCCACTACAGTGTAAAAATGCTCTTCTCAGCTTACTCCCAGTCTAGTTCAGTCAAAAAAGCGCTGAGAAGCACTGGGGCAGCTAATTTTTATTTTTGGATTGCACAACAAATTCCCCTATACAATACCTAAACAACCACGGGTTCGATCCTTGTATCTGCCTGGCCAAGCCTTTCAGTCTCGTGCAAGCAGAAACACTACAAAAGGTCTAGCAGTCCCAAACGCTCTTCCAGAAGATCGACAAAGTACCTCTTGCGGGCTGCCTTTTATAGGTCCCTGAACCTTGAGGGGCCGAACTACATAGGGGTGGTCTCTTTACAATACAATCAACCATATTAATTAACAACAGTACATTTTTGACAGTTTCTCAAACCAATAACAGAATCTCCCATACATTGTTTCAGGAGAAGCTTCTGGAAGAAGCTAACATAACTTGAATAATGCAACATTTACCCTGGAATTCAAACAAACCTGCCAGGGCTCAACACTTTGGCCAATCAACAAACAGCAGGGTAACTGTCTAGCAACATTATGTGCA